>NW_027531909.1:682994-758065 GCF_008692635.1 Crocuta crocuta | reverse complement strand
AAATCACCTTTTCCTTTTCTCTTTTTCATGAAAGAAGATTGAACTTACTGTTAACTAATTGGACCATTAAGTAATTTAAAAAGTTTTACAGCAAAATCAAAATAGTCTCTTCCCCTTTTAAATTCAAAATAGTAACCCATCTTAACTTTTCTTGAGAATTGTTAGCTTCTTTTATTCTATGAATTTAATGTATTTTTCCCTTAAATCCTGTCCTATTAAAAAATTTTTTTAACACTTATCATTTTTGAGAGAGAGAGGGAAAGACAGAACACAAGCAGGGGAGGGGCAGAGAGAAAGGGAGACACAGAATCAGAGGCAGGCTCTGGGCTCTGGAGCTGTCAGCACAGAGGCCGACATGGGGCTCAAACTTGTGGACCAGGAGATCATGACCTGAGATGAAGTTGGACGCTAAACCAACTGAGCCACCCAGGCACCCCATTAAATCCTGTCCTGTTTTTATGCCCTCTAAAATTTCATAATCTCCATAATTATATTGCCATTTTTTTTTCCAGGTTTACATCTGGTAGTTTTTTGTTGGCTAGCATGATTGAGATAATTTTATTCTACGGTATTTTAAAAAATTTCCTATTGTATTTTTTGAAATAATTTTATGAAGATTTGCAGAAATCGGAGAAGAAGTTCTTTTATGTGCTTCACTCAGCTTCTCCTTATGTTAACATTTTAAACAAACATAGAACAATTATGGTGCAATACAGAATGTATTTGATTTTTACCAGTCCATCACTAGTGGCCTTTTTCTCTTCCAGGATCTGATCTAGCATGCCACACTGTACTTACTTGTCCTGTTTCTTTAATCTCCAATCTGTGACAGTTCCTTAGGCTTTCCTTGTCTTTCACGATCTTGATATTTTTGAAGAGCGCTGGCCAGGTATTTTGTAGAATGTCCCTCAATTTGGGGCTTGTCTCACGATTAGCTTGTGGTTATATGACGCTGGGAAAGAGACCATGAACTTGATGAGACCTTCTTAATGCATCATATAAGGGAGTGTCAGACATCAACATGTATTACTGGGTGCCAACCTTGTTCACTTGGTTATAGTGATCTCTGCTAGGATTCTCCACTATAAAGTTACTTTTTCTCTTTATGATTACTAGATATTGTGGAAGAGATATTTTGAGATGGCATATTTTGTTTCTGCTTAAATTTTCCCAACTTTGCCTGTAGCAGTTACCACTATAATGGTTTTTTTTGTGAAGTTTATTTATTGAGAGAGAAAAAGAAAGAGAGCGAGGGGGAGAGAGTGAGGGAGACAGAGAATCCCAAGCAGGCTCCACACTGTCAGTGCAGAGCCTGATGTGGGGCTTGAACTCATGAACCGTGAGTTCACGACCTGAGCTGAAATCAAGAGTTGGATGCTTAACTGACTGAGCCACCCAGGCACTCCACCACTATGGTGTTCCAATGGTGATTTTCTGTTTCCCTTATTCTCGATTTTTAATTGGAATGCTTCTATAAAGAAAAGTTGTTCACTGTCCCTGTTTGTTTTTTCATTTAGTGATGTATATCCATATGCTATATGGATAGTTATTCTTTGGGTTATACTGTGGTTGCATATTTTGTTATTCACATTATTCCATCTTTGTCCAGTGGGATTTCTGCATGCTGTCTGCTGTGCCTTTTGCTATGTTTTCCTTCTGTTTTCTCCCTTGCTTCTTTATTTTGTGACCCCATGAGATTATACGAGCGCAGCACATGTATTCACTGCCACAGCCCTGGATTCCGCCAGTTTTCCAAAGAACCTTGGTTTTACCGGGGAACAGTATTTAGAAGCCAAGCTCTGGGTCTCCCTGTGGTCGTTACTTCTGGGTGCCGCTGCTTCTTGTCCCTCTTGGTGGATAGAGCTATGAAGGGACTGTGTGAGATTCTTTTCAGATGCTGTTTTTATAGTCCTCTATAGTAGGCAGTAACTATTGGCCTTTTTATTTTTAATCCCAATAGAGAATTTTTCTCCTATTCTGTATCACTAAGGAAATTTGTCCAAAATTATAATGGCATTATAATACCGAATAAGCATTATATATATATACACTAGATGATGGGCTCTTTAAGGTCTAAAAAAGTGTACTAGCACATGAATAGTAAATAAGTGTTCATTAACAAGTTGAATTAGACTAGTTTTAAAAATACAAATGTCACATAAGTATAGTTATTTCTCATAGCTAATTAATAAAGTGGAGCATGTCTCCTTAAAGTGGATAGTAATTTCCAGCACATTACTGGAAATTTAGTAGGTACTTAAAATACGTGGGTTGAATTTATTAGAGCACATTTTCAATTATCTCATGATACTGTAAAAATAATACACTTTCCTTGGGAACAATTTTACCTTTTAAAAAGCCTGCTGCCCGTTGAACCTGCTACAAATATTTTTGGAAACAGGGTTCAGGTGAAATCTGTTACCAATTCAAGATTCCCACATAATCTTTCTACATTATTGCAACTACTTGGTGCCCTGTTAGGAGAAACACATTGTTTTTTGGTTCAAGTGTATCTGGAAATGATTCTACACACTCTGTAGGCAATAGAGCATTATAATAGATTTTGACAAAAAAGAAATAGATGTTTCTGCTCAGCGTAGCAAATAAACTTTTATAGTAGTATGTGCCTTTTGGCTTGACAATTATTTAATAAAATAACATTCCAGAGACATAGAAAGTGAGGAATAACAGAGGGGACCTGACAAGTAATGAAAGTTTTGGAGGTAAGCCAAGGAATGAGAACAGTAAGGCTGTTGAAGCTCTCTGATTAACTGTAATTTAAAGTATTTGGGTGTGTATATATGTATAGATGTTTAAGCTTTTCTATATATTTTTTGTGAGGCTACCTATTAGATCGGACCAAATATGAATTAAAAAAACTTTTTTACATTTATTTATTTTTGAGAGACAGAGAGAGAGCACAAGTGAGGGAGGGGCAGAGATAGAATGAGACCCAGGATCTAAAGCAGACTCCAGGCTCTGAGCTGTCAGCACAGAGCCTGACGCAGGGCTCAAACTCACAAACCATGAGATCATGAACTAAGCCAAAGCTGGACGCCAACCAACTAAGCCACTCAGGCGCCCCCTAAATATGATTTTTTTTAAGTTGCTGTATCTTTTGTACTTGTGATTAGAAGAGCTATTTATATAAACATTGGTTTCTAAGCTTTTGTGATGGAACTACTTTCTCCTTCATGTGGATCACATGGGGGGAGTTGGTGAAGCCTTGGAGGAATCAGATGATAGTTGAAGCAGGTCTGGCATTTACAGCTGAGAAGACCTGAGGGTGGGTCTGGGTTTATGGCGAATGTCTTTTGGATATCTCTTTCTTAACTGTCTTTGCCTCCATTTTTTACTTTTTTTGTCATTATATATTATCTTCCTTTGGTACATATATCTAGTGACATTTGCACACGCGCCATATTTTGTGTGTGTGAAAGCCTTCATGAAATACATGTTGCTAACCACCGGCTCATTGTTCTTCAGACATACCCCCAGCCACAGAACCTTCATCTCAGGGGTTCTGTGCATGAACTTAGCGGGTGGGCACAAGCCCGTTGAGATAGTGTGGAACTTTTTCTGTGTGAAAACAGTTTTTTGCACGTGTGTTGTGTTTTTTTGAGTGTATAGTGCGAAGTCTCATCAGAGTTTCCAGAGTTGATGGAAGTCTCCGTGCTCACTGAGACACAACCGTAAGTAGGGCCACTAAACTGAAATCTCTGTGGCTGGCATTATGACTCATAGCACCAGATGCAGAAACTAGTTCCCTAGAAAAGCAATGCCACAGTCTCTAGAGTCTTCCCTCTTCTTGGGTTGGGAACGGTGCAAACACAGGACAGTCTAGTCTGCTGCTGTGCTCCAGCAATTTTCGTTCTCCCTCCAGTACCCCCTATACGGGGAGAGCACGTATCTGTAGCCCCTATGTAGTGCACACCACCTCAGTCTGTAAGGGTTTGTATAGTTCATGAGTCACATTATGCTGGGCTGCTACAATAAAGAGACTTAAGAAAATAGTGACTTGCATAATGAAGATGGTTTTCTCGTTTATGCAAGCCCTGATAAATATCCAGGCTGGGGGAGCGGTGTTTGTTCAGACATCCCAGTTCCTTCCAAGTCTTTTTGTCCCCACCCCCTGACACATTGTCATCATTGTTGTGTTGACACGTTGTTGTCCTTGGTGACTGAAGCTCTGTGGCCACCAGGTCTAGGTTTCAGGGGGGGCAGGACAGGAGAAAGCATATCAGATGTTTAAAGTCTAAGATGCTCAAAGTCAGGTATCACTTGTCATCCTCGGTTGCTAAGAACCGTTCCTACAACCACCCTCCTGCACAGGGAGCAGGGACAGGTTTCGGTGGAGGGCTACGAGTCTCCGCCACGTCCTGCATGGTATTCTCCAAGCAGTTTGTACATTCATTGAAGTCAGGGCCTTCCTTGCTGTCTTATGCTTAGAGTCTTATAGTATCTTATGGTGTTTTATGTATAGTAGGTGTTGGATCATCCGTGTTTATTGAACTGTCTTCTACAGTAGAGTATGTATGTGTGTATTTAAATAAAGTCATTTTACAGCAGGTGATACAACAAGGCAGGTGCCATAAGCTACAAGCGTTCTAGGCAAAAGGCAAGTTCTACATGCTACATGCTTGATCCTGGGAGGGGATTTGGTCATGTATGGTGTTCTGTGGCAGTGACGTTGAAGCAGTTGTGGTGATGGTTATAGCTAACATAGCAATCTCTGTTACCAAATTATAGGAACAAAGTTTCTTGAAAACAGAATTGGTTGCACTAAAAAAGTCAAAAACAGCAAACAAACTTTACTCAGAGATGAGGTTACACGTGAGGCTATTCAAACGGCAGCATTACTGTAAACTTTGCAGGTGCGCGGGATGGAAACACTTATATGCACAGATGGTTTGAGGCAGTGGTTCTGAAACTTCAGTGGGTATCAGAATCGGAACATGCTGGAAAGCTTGTTAAAACATGGTCTGGGCTCCTCCCCCAAGTTTCTGATTCATTCATTTTTAGGTGAGGCCTGAGAATTTGCATTTCCAACAAGTTCCCAGGTGGTGTTGGTGCTGCTAGTCGTGAGGTCACAATTTGAGAACCACTGGTTTAAGGTAGGGAGAACATACCAACCTATCAAATGGGCAAATATCTGATGTCACCAATTCATGCTGATATGCTGTTGTCTTATAAAACTTGCAAGAAAAATCTATTATGGAATGAAAGCATGTATTTAATGGAATTTCAGATCAGCCACCAGATAGGGAGACATCTCTTAGTCCCCAATCCCTGTAACTATATACCATTGCAGTCTTTCTTGGAGGCAAATGGTGAATCAGTATTTTAGTAGTATTTATTGAAGGAATATTTCTGAAAGCTTGTTCTTCAAGTACTAGGGTAAGAAAGGATAGATAGAGGTGTGTGTCTCATCATTGGTTCAGACTTGGAAGTTCTTTTCCTCCAACAAGTTCAGCTATTTGCCTTTCTGGGCCAGGGAAAAAAGAAAGGTTTCTCCTGCTTTATAACTCTGGGGTGGTAGTAAAATTCTGAGGCTGCCCTCCACACAGAGAAGGGGGAGACGACTGATTATTAATGACTCTTGTGCCCCTTTTTGCCATCCTGTGCCTTCAACCAGTCTGTCTGTCTGTCTCTCTTTAAATGTTTATTTTTGTGAGAGAGAAAGAGCACAAGCAGGAGAGGGGCTGAGAGAGAGGGAGACAAAGAATCCAAAGCAGGCTCCAGGCTCTGAGCTGTCAGCACAGAGCCTGAAGTGGGGCTTGATCTCATGGAGTGTGAGGTCAAGACCTGAGCCAAAGTTGGATGCTTAACCAACTGAGCCACCCAGGTGCCCCAGCCTCTCTTTTAACCTTTGCCTCTCCTTAGAGGGTGTGTGGGTATACATAAGCATCTTTGATATGAATGCATCTATAAATGATATGTTTAATGATTTATTGCTTTCCCCCCCCCTTTATTTTTTCCTTCTGGTGATAGCTTGGGATAGGGAAATAATGTATTGCAAGGTATCTGGCATAGAAATCATTGTATTAGAAATTGGATGCTGCCTGAGCCACCCAGGCGCCTCTATTTATTTTTATTACATATATGCATATTTTCTTTCCAGTATGGGATATGATCACTTTCATTTAGTCTTAATAAGTTATTTTTTCTTGAAGTTTTGTAAATTATAAAAGTAACACGTTTAATTTTTAGAAATTATTCACCTCAAAAATCAAAACATCCCTATTTACATTTGTGTACACATAAATACACGTAGCCTCTCTATTATTATAAGCTTTTTGTAGTGATCAATATTAACATTATGGTATGTTTCTTCCATCTTTCTCATAAGGTCAATAAAATAGACATATTTTACAAAACTGGATTAATACCATTTACAGGAGTCTCCAACTTGAATTCTTTTTTAGTTAAACATATCTTGGGCATATTTATAGGTCAATAGATGCAGAGGGCACAGAATTTCTAAAAAATATTTTTTTAACGAGTATAGTTGGCACACAGTGTTACGTTAGTGTCAGGTGTACAACATAGTGACTCAGCTTCTCTATACCATATGCTGTCTGTCACCAGCTGTCACCATCCAGCACTACTAAAGTATCCTTGAGTAGTATTCCCTATGCTCTGCCTTTTAGCCCTATGACTTACTCATTTCATAAGTGGAAGTGTGTATCTCCCACTCTCCTTTACCCATTTTATCTAACCCCCACTCCCGTCCCCTATGGCAACCATCAGTTTTGTCTGTCTTTATAGGTCTGCTTCTGCATTTTGTTATTTATTTGCTTTTTGAGATACCACATACGAATGAAATAATTTGATATTTGTCTTTCTCAAAAGGACTTATTTCACTTAGCACAATACCATTTAGGTCCATCCATGTTGTCACAGATAGCACAAATTGATCCTTTTTTAAGGCTGCACAGTATTCCATTGTATGTACATACACATGTATGTATGTAAATCCACCCCCCCCCCCATTTTCCTTATTTATTCCTGTATTGATGGACACTTAGGTTGTTGCCATATGTTGGCTATTGTAAATAATGCTGCCATGAAGAAAGGGGTGCATATATATCTTTTCGGGGGTTTTTTTGTTTTTAAAATTTTTTAAAGGTCTTATTTATTTCTGAGAGAGAGAGAGAGAGAGAGGCAGTGTGAACAGGGAAGGGTCAGAGAGAGAGGGAGATACAGAATCTGAAGCAGACTCCAGGCTCTGAGCTAGCTCTCAGCACAGAGCCCGATGCAGGGCTTGAACCCGTGAACCGTGAGATCATGACCTGAGCTGAAGTCAGACACTTAACTGACTGAGCCACACAGGGGCACCCTATATATCTTTTTGAATTAGTGCTTTCATTTTCTTTGAGTAAATACCCAGTAGTGGAGTTACTGGCTCATATGACATTTCTATTTTAAATTTTTTGAAGAACCTCCATAATGTTTTCCACAGTGGCTACACCAATTTACACCGACACCAACAATGTGCAAAGGTTCCCTTTTCTCCACATCCTCTGTAACACTTGTTCTATCTTGAGTGTAGTCATTCTGACAGGTGTAAGGTTCTAGCTCATTGTGGTTTTGATTTGCATTTCCCTGATGGTTAGTGATGTTGAGCATCTTTTAATGTGTCTGTGGCCATCTGTATGTCATCTTAGGAGAAATGTCTATTCAAGTTCTCTGCCCACTTTAAAACCAGATTGTTGGGTTTTTTTTTTCCTCCTCTTTTTTCTTCTTCTTTTTGGTTTGAATTTTATGTATTTTGGGTATTAACCCCTTATTAGATATATCACTTGCAATATTTTTTCTCATTCAGTAGGTTGCCTTTCTGTTTTGTTGATGGTTTCCTTTGCTGTGCAAAAGCTTTTTATTTTGATGTAGTCTCAGTAGTTTATTTTTGCTTTTGTTTACCTTGCATGAGGATTCATAGCTAGAAGAATGTTACTTCAGCTGATGTCAGAGAAATTACTGCCTGTACTCTCTTCTAAAATTTTTGTGGTTTCAAGTCTCACAGTTAGGTCTTTAATCCATTTTGAGTTTATTTTGTGTTGGTGTTAGAAAGTGGTCCAGTTTCATTCTTTTTTTTTATGTTTTATTTCTGAGAGAGAGAGACAGAGACAGAGACAGCACGAGCAGGGGAGGGTCAGAGAGAGAGGGAGACACAGAATCTGAAGCAGGCTCCGGGCTCTGAGCTGCCAGCACAGAGCCCGATGTGGGGCTCAAACCCATGAACCAAGAGATCAAGACCTGAGCTGAAGTCGGACGTCCAACTAACTGAGCCACCCAGGCACCCCACCAGTTTCATTCTTAGACATGTAGCTATCCACTTTTCCCAGCAGCATTTATTGAAGAGACTGTCTTTTCCCCATTGTAGAGTCTTGCCTGCTTTATTAATTGACTATATAGGTGTGGATTTATTTCTGTTTATTTTAAAACATTTTTTAAATGTTTTATTTATTTCTGAGAGAGAGAGAGAGAGAGAGAGAGAGAGACACCCCGTGAGCAGGGGCGGGTCCGAGAGAGAGGGAGATGCAGAATCTGAAGCAGGCTCCAGGCTCTGAGCTAGCTGTCAGTACAGAGCCCAACACAGGGCTCGAACCCATGAACCGTGTGATCATGACCTGAGCTGAAGTCAGACGCGTAACCGACTGAGACACCCAGGTGCCCCGATTTCTGGTTATTTTGTTCCATTGATCTTTGTGTCTTTTTGTGCTAGTGCCATACTGTTTTAATTACTGTATCTTTGTATTGAAGTCTGTGATTGTGATACCTCCAGTTCTGTTTTGTTTTTTTTTTTCAAGGGTACTTTGGCTATTTGGCTATTTGTAGTTCCATAGAAATTTTAGTATTATTTGTTCTAGTTCTGTGAAAACTGCTATTGGTATTTTGATAGTGATTGCAATCTGTAGATTGCTTTGGGTGGCATGGACATTTTAACAATATTCTTTGAATCCACAAGCATGGAATATCTTGCCATTTGTATCATCTTCAGTTTCTTTCATCGATATTTTATGGTTCTCAAAGTCCAGGACTTTCCCCTCTTTGTTAAATTTATTCTTAGGTATTTTATGCTTTTTGGTGTATTTTTTTTTTTAAGAGAGAGAATGTGAGTGGGGGAGGGGCAGAGGAAGAGAGAGAATCTCAAGCTCTGAGCACAGAGCCTGATGTGGGGCTCAATCCTACAACCCTAGGATCATGACCTGAGCTGAAATCAAGAGTCAGACACTTAGCTGATAGCCACCCAAGTGCCCCTTTTTTTGGTGCAGTTGCAAATGGATTGTTTTTTGGGGGGTGCCTTGGTGGCTCAGTTGGTTGAGTATCTGACTCAGGTCATGATCTCACTTCTTGTGAATTCAAGCCCTGTATTGGGCTCTATACTGATAACACAGAGTATGCTTGGGATTCTCTCTCCCCCTCTCTCTCTCTGCCCCTTCTCCACTCACTAGCACATGCTTTCTCTCTCCTTCAAAATGAATAAATAAACTTACAAAAAAATGTAAATGGAATTGCTTTTTCAATTTCTCCTTCTGCTACTTTGTTATTAGTGTCTACAAATGCTATTGATTTCTGGGTATTAATTTTGTATCCTGTAATATTTTAAATTTGTCTATTACCTCTAGTTTCTTCATGGAGTCTTTAGGATTTTCTATGTATAGTGTCATGTCATCTGCAGATAGTGACAGTTTAACTTCTGCCTTACTAATATGAATGTCTCTTATTTCTTTTTCTTTCAGTCTGATCACTGTGGCTAGGATTTCCAGTACTCTGTTGAATAAAAGTGTTATGAGTGGACATCCTAATCTTGTTCCTAATTTTAGAGATAAAGCTGTCAAGTTTGTACCATTAAGTATGATGTTAGCTGTGGGTTTTTCATATATGGCCTTTATTATGTTGAGGAGTATTCCCGCCACACCTACTTTCTTGTGAATTTTTATCATGCACAGATGTTGAATTTTGTCAAATGCTTTTTTTTTCGCATCTATTGAGATTATCACCAGATTTTCATCCTTTGTTTTGTTGATGTGGTCTTATCACACTGATTTTCAAATCAAACTTAACATCCCCAGAATAAATCTCACTTGGTCCATAAATTTTTTTTACATGTATTGTTGAGTGTAGTTTGCTAATATTTTGTGGAGGATTTTTGTATCTATGTTCTTCAGGGATATTGGCCTATAGTTTTTTTGTGGTATATTTCCCTGGTTCTGGTATTAGGATAATGTTGGCCTTGTAGCATCTATATGGATGCTTTCCTTCCTCTTCTGTTTTTTGGAGTAGGTTGAGGAGAATAAGTGTTAACTTTTTGTTGTTGTTTTTTTTTAATGTTTGTTATAATTGGCCCGCGAGTCTCTCCTGTCCTGGACTTTTGGTAGTTTTTTGATTACCGTTTCAATTTTGTTACTAGTAATTGGTCTATTCACATTTTCTATTTTTTCAGATTCCGTTTTGGAAGATTATGTGTTTCTAGGAATTTACCTATTTGTCACAATTCATATTAAAAAATTTTTTTTAACGAGAAAGCATGCAAACACGCATGTGAGTGAGAGGGAGTGCCTGACAGGCTGGGATTAGAGAGAGAGAGAGAGAGAGACAGACAGAGAGAGAGAGAGGGGGAGAGAAAGAGAGTATTCCCAAGCAGGTTTCATGCTCAGTGAAGAGCCCAACACAGGGCTTGGTCCCACGATTCTGGGATCATGACTTGAGCTGGTCAAGGGTTGGATATTCAACCAACTGTGCCACCCAGGCACCCCCAGAATTCATTATTTAAAATGATTTTAAAAACTTTTAAAATGTTTATTCATTTTTGTGAGAGAACATGAGAGGGTAGGGCAGAGAGAGAGGGAGACACAGAAGGCTCCAGGCTCCGAGCTTTTAGCACAGATCCGGACATGGGGCTCAAACCCGTGGACCACAAGATCATGTCCTGAGCCGAAGTTGGATGCCCAACCAACTGAGCCACCCAGGCACCCCCAGAATTCACTACTTTTAATGGCTATTCTATAGAGAGACTCAACTGATTTATTCAGCCTTTTTGCTATTGATAATTACATTTCCAGTTTTTGTTCTTCTAAAACAGTAATGGAAAGGTATCCTGAGTCTAGTATCTTTGGATACTGGTGTTTATAGTTCAGTTGAATAAACATTAAAAGTGGAATTCCTTAATGGAAGGATGGTGACTTTTAAATTTTAAATAATGCTATTTTACTATACGTCTTTCTAGAAGATGATGTACACTTACGTATGCACCCCCCCCCCCCAGAAAGGGCAATGTATGAGAATGCCCATTTCCGTACAGTGCTTCCAACTTTGAATATTAACAGTCCCCAATTTTTGGCAAAATTAATCTTTTATGTTCATTTCTCTTACCAGTAAGGTTGACTACTATTTCATTTATTTTTCATTCATTTGTATTTCTACTATTCCCTGTTCATCCTTTTCCCCCTCTTGGGTTCTTTGGCACATCCAGTTGTTGGGGGTCTTAAAGGTATTAATTCTTTGTCAGATATGTTTTGCATTCACTTTCTTCTGGTTACTCATTTGATAGTGGTGCCTTTGTCTTTACCATACAGAAATACTAAATGTTTATATAATACAATCTGTCAGACCTTTCCTTGGTATAGGAATTTAGGGTATATAAAACATGTTCACATTTGATCCTTATGATTTACCTGAGATATAGAAGGAGTAATGTTGATATCCCCAGTCTTTGAAGAAGCCACCTGGCCTGCCCGGGTTTGTAAGTAGTTCATATCAGATTCAAATTAAATTTTTTAAAAAAATTCTCTACCCTGGCAGTTGTATCAGATGGATAGTTCTTTTTACAGTAAAATTTACGTAAATCACATAGCAAAATGTCAAACAACAGTATGTGATATTAATGAAACATAATTGCAATCCATTTTCAAAGATGCATGTGGATATAAGATACAAGTTATTTTGCTAGTGAAAGATGCTTTGATGTGTACATAACCGAAGTGATTTGGGTTATGGTGTAATTACAGTTTTGCCATGGTGAACTCTTCTTAATAGGGCATCACACAGAGTGTTTCAATTATTTATGCTTACAACAACCAAAAATCTCCAGTGTTGATATTAGTGAATACTTATCCCAGGAGACAAGCAAGGTAGCAAAGAAGCAGCCCTCCAACAAGGATGTTCTAAAGACTCAGACTTGGTACTACTAGAGAGTGATACGTCCTTTTATCCGGAGATAAAGGAGAATTACAAAGAATACAGTGAACACTTCTCACTGTATTCATCTGAAATTTAAGCAGAGTCAATGTACCTTTCAGCACAAAATTTAATGGGTATACTGGTCATAAAGGACACGCTAAAAAGTAGATCACCAGGTTAGGTAGGCTTCAGAGATTGTGCCACCAGATGTTAAGAGGACCCAATCTATACTCTGAATGGAGAGAGTTTGATGGATCTAAGGAGACCTGGTGTTCATTTAGATCTTCACAAAATATGAACTGTCATGGGCACTGTGTAAACAAGGGAGAGTAGGGAGCTGAATACAGCAGTTACTTCTCCTGCAGGAGAAGAGCAGAGCCCTAGCTCTTACAATTCCCTTTGGCTTACTTTGGCTTGTAATTCCTTGTTATGTCTTCACCAACTCTCTCTAAACACAAACTCACGTGACTTTTAAAATGAAACTATTTGAAATGAAATCATGTAACATGTTCTTTTGGTTGCTAGTTCCCTTGAGGCTACAGGGATGACAGGTGTATGAATTAGTGATGCCATAAATTCAAAATGATTTGAGTACAGTAAAATTGGGATCCTTGGCCATTTTTAAATAGAATTTATTGTCAAATTGGCTTCCATAGAACACCCCGTGCTCACCCCAACAAGTGCCCTCCTCAATGGCCATCACCCATTTTTCCCTCCACCCCCGCCCCCTTCAACCCTCAGTTTGTTCTCTGTATTTAAGAGTCTCTTATGGTTTGCCTTGGCCATTTGTAAAAAAGCTGAGCCTATATATTTATTTTATACTTATTTTAGTGACCATGCCAGATATATAGTTTGCCATCTGGGGTTAAAAAAGAATTTTTTTAGAACATTTAATACTTTTTGTTTTATTTAGTTCTTTCTAATTCAAGAGGCTAGTCTCTTTAAACTTGAATTGCATGGAGTCTGACTTTGTAAAGCAGTACTTTGTGCTTATCTGGCCAATCCTTTCTTAGAACCTGAATCTTTAACCATCTTTTGTCTTTTTCATTCTTTACCTCCAAGATTTACTTTCAGTTCCTCACTAAAGCCATGACTGGGGTTTTGTTGACTAGAATTTCGTCTCTTTAAGGCTCTAGATCCTGGGATGATAGTGCTGGCTCTGGGGTAGTGTCCTCCTTTATCTCTCTCTACCATCTGTAAACACTTTCATTCTGCCTTTAGTGGAAGGGCCTCCTGAGGATACACAAGCAGAGTGTTTGTGAAAGGAAACTGATAAGAGTGAAGACATTTTCCTTTATAAAAGAGGTAGGGTGGAATGGGGGAAAGGTAAGGGAATAGATCTGCTGCCATTATTACCTGTGCATTTCAAGCTTTCTGTGGGTTTTGCATTTACCTGGGGTTTTGTGAGACCAATACTAATGCACATTACGACAGGGAAGTTGCAAATATTTTAAATTTAGAGCAATCTCAATAGCTTGGTGCTATGATTCTGGTCTGTAGGAGAGCTTCAAATAATTTACTGTGATACACTGCAAGAGAACCTCCCTTTTTGTGTTTAAGCAGCAGGCAATGTAAATTTGAATATCTTAATGTTCCTAATTAATTGCCAGCTTTAATATGCCTACTTCTTTCCCCATATAAGCTGCTTTCTTCTATTCTTTTTTTATGTGTTACAGTTTAACCCTTAGCCTAGATATTAGGCACACTTCATTTGGATTGATGATATGTTGTTATTACAAAATGTACATTTCCTTTTAATTTTATTTTATTATGGGATTTCAACATTTAAAATGTTGAACCTATTGACTTATCTATTGTTTTGCTTGAGGGTTTTTTTTTTCTTTTTCATTTTAGGAATAGACTGCATACTATTATGTGATTGGTTCACTTCTAATACTGCCTCTCTGCCTTTGAAGAAGACAATGAACTTGCTATAGTTAGTAAGCAAAACCTTACATGCATGGGCAGAAGGAAATTGGGTAATCCTAGGAAATCATCCGCTAGCTTTGAACATAAGATTAATTTTGGTTTTGATTACTGTGTTATACCAGAGGTTTGAAAGGGAAGGAGGAAACACGTAAGGATCTGGTTTTTAAAGCAAACTTTAAAGGTTATGTAAGATTTGATCTTTCTATAAATATCTTTTTAAAAAATAATCGAAGTTTTGACCATAGGCTCTGGTCACTTGGAGCAGACAAAAGACTTAAGAAATATTCCCTTAGATCATTAGTTTTCATCAGATGCTGATATTCTTTTGATACCTTATAAAGTTAAGAGGTAGGTTGCTGAAGAGGCTGAACTACCAGATTATATAAATTTGTAGATTGTATATAAGCATTCAAATTTAGAGCTAAGCATGGGTGGAAAACTTGGCCTGAACTCAACTTGTCCTTTTCCCCCCTTTAAAGATCACTTAGCTGCTTGAGTGATGTTTTAAGAAACAAGACTCTTTGTCAAAAGTAGATACTGTCCTTAAAATTTACTGTTCACTTTAGCATTAAGCCTAAAGGGCCTACTCTATTTTTTAAAAAAATTTTAATGTTTTATTTATTTCTGAGAGAAAGAGAGAGACAGCATGAGCAGGGGAGGGTCAAAGAGAGAGGAAAACACAGAATCCAAAACAGGCTTCAGGCTCTGAGCTAGCTGTCTGCACAGAGCCCGACACGGCGGTCGAACCCATGAACCGTGAGCTCATGATCTGAGCCGAAGTCAGATGCTTAACTGACTGAGCCACCCAGGTGCCCCTAAAGAGCCTACACTATTGAATGAAGGTTTTAGGGTGCCTTGCACCCTTGCTACCACCAGTTGGATATTAAGTATTGATTTGCAACAAAGAATTAATTTTATGTGTTTGTGGAGAATTCATTTTTAAGTGATATTCCCCCTCTCTCTTAAATAGCAAGTGATTAACTGCTACTTTAATTTTCAATTAATCAAATTAGGTTTCTACTGGTAAATTTTGATTACATGCAGTTCTAACAGCTTCCAGATACACTTCTCTTTCCCATATGCTTACCATATGCTGAGTAAAACCAATGTAGAATAAATTAGTGTAAAAGTAAGAACACTTAGTTCTTTTGTAGAGTTCATCTTGAATGATGGAAGACAGCTCAGGATCATTTTAGCTACGAGGCACCTTTTGAAAAGTGATATGGCAAAATAGCCCATTTATGCGTGCCAAGGTCTGTTTTCATAAATGTAAATTTGAAAGTTCATTAAAATTTTGGCATGTGATTTGGAATGCATAATAACTGGAAGGCATTCAAAGCCAGAAATCTGTATCCTTATACCAACAACATGTTTCACTGAAGACTGGCTTTGTATGGTTGTTTAATATTTAAAAGTTAAAAAAAATAGTATTTACTCGATGGTTATGGCTCTGGAAACTATGTTCAGGATGGAGGGGCTGCCGAGGCAAGGGAGTGCCAGTGGTCTGACCAGTGGCCCCAGTGTGCCCACCCGACCCCTCGTGTAAGCTGGCCAGGTGACTTTGGAGGAGTGAACACTGCCCCTCGCTTTTCAGAGATGGCAAAATAGAAATGCGCGTTTTCCTTGTTTTCTTTGGGAATGTGACGCTGGACCCCGCAGGACATTTCTGCTCACGTTAGAGGAGCCGGGGAATGGCCGAGCTGGGGTCAGGCAGCAGGTGGCATCTACTGCTTGTAGCTAATGTGAACCCTTCATGCCTGGAGACCATCTAGTGTCACATGCTGGGCCTCATGCTAGCCTGTAATACAAGCCTCCTAAGGTGAGGATGCAGAAGCGAAGGGGGAGAGAAGAAAAAAAAATCGACCTTACTATTGGTGCAAATCAACCCATTTCTTGCCTGTTGTGAGAGAGGTGCATTTTACCACGGACTTTCCTGGAATCTTCACATGAGGCATAGGACACAGTGCTATAGCCAAGGTAAGAACACACGAGACATTGCTCTAACAGGAAAGGTTTTGCTGTAGAGCGCCCAGGCTGCCCTTTTCCAGAGCTGACCCTCTGCCCGATGTTATGTTTTGCTGTTATGTATGTGTACTTGTACAGATTACATTTTCATTTCGTTATTTCTCTCTACATCTTTGTTTTTAAACTTTCTTATTCCCTGACATCTCAGGCACACTGGTTTCCACCTTCTGCTTTTGTCACAGGAGAGAAAAATGGTTTCTGAGGGGACTAAGCTGATCACCAGGATGAAAAGTCACACTCCTTGGGTTTGTGATGATGTACTCAGCTCACATTCTGTTACTTAGTATGCTGTTTGTGGATATTGTTCTGTAATTAGCCAAGTTTCCTGCAGAAAGTAAGTTTAAAATCACTGTCGTCTCGGTTTATTTCCTCTCTTAGCCTTTGATCTGTTAGACTTTGACACATGCTTCTCACCAACCTCTGTAGAGTCTCATTCTGACAGGATGCTTTGATTCCTTGCCCTTCCCCGCCAGCCCTGGTTCAGTGTATCAGCCACCGGACTGGAGGTTCTTGTTTCTGTTTGGTTTACAGTGTTCTTGGTCCCTCCTTTTCTTTCTCCAAAACTTAGTCATTTTTTCTACTTCTGGTCTCTCTTCCCTCAAACTACTTTTTACATTGTGGCCAGTTCCCATTCTGAAGACATGGGTGTCCCCAAGTTTCTCTGCCTCTTAAAAGTTTTTGGTTGCTGTCTATTGCCTATAGAATTCAACTCCTTACAGTACTCTGTAAATAACATTACAGGCTGGTGCTTGTCTACTTTTTTAGCCTTATGGTGGGTCACAAATAGCCAGGTGCCTAGAACTATACATCAAGTTCACTTATAGTTCCTTATCAAGCCATACATTTGCTATATTCAGGGTTATTTGCTTGTTCTTTTCCATTTGCCTACAATGAGCACCTTTCATTTTCTTCCTGGCAAGTACTTAGCTACTTTTCCTTAAAGGTAACCTCTTTTGTATGTGATTTTAGCCAAATCTCCTAAGCCCTTGATGAAGGCTTGCTTGCCTATGATGCAGTTAGTTAATGGTTGTTGGTAAATTTGCCTTCATGGTCAGATGCTTAGCTATGTAAGAAGCAGGAGACTGGGCCTTACTCATCTTTGTCATCTAGCACATAGCAGGAGGTCTGGCCCACGGTTGGTGTTCCATAAATATTTATTGTATGGAATCTAGTTTATTTTCCATTACATTTTATAGAGAATGAGTGAATCTTAAAGTAAATGAATCACCTAAAGATGTCATATTTAAATGAGAATTTGTGGTTTATCATGATTTATGGAAGTAGAAAGGGAAATATTACAGTTCCTTGGTCCTAAAACTAGTGAATAGATACCATGAACTATAATAGGTGAGTTATCCAAAACACATTCACCCTTGGCTATGGAAAGTGTGTGTGTTTGTGTGTGTGTGTGTGTGTGTGTGAGAGAGAGAGAGAGAGAGAGAGAGATTCAGTGAGAAATTAACTTCAAACCAGTGAAGGAATTATTTGAAACAGGGACTTATAAATAGTCCTTTATAATTATTTTTATTAAACTTTTTAAATTTTTATTTATTTTTGAGAGAGAGAGGGACACAGAATCCAAAGCAGGGTCCAGGTTCTATGCTCTCAGCACAGAGCCTGATGCAGGAGTTGAACTCACCAACCGTGAGATCATGATTTGAGCTGAAGTTGGATGCTTAGCCAACGGAGCCACCCAGGTGCCCCATTCTTAATAATTATTGATAGGGCTAGAGTAGAGCCCAGGTTTCTGGGCCCTGATTATAAGGAAGAATGTTGGCATGGAATGGGTTGTACATGACACTTAGAGGAAAGTGATTGCTCTCAGTTTCTCTGTGTGACTGGGGTAAGTAATGTTTCTGACTCTACTTTTTATAACACAGGGCACCTGAGTACCTAAGTCAGTAGTGTACTAGTGTGTACGTAGTCAAGAAAGAAAGAAAAGAGCATTGGCAGAAACAAGAATGGGGAAAACATTGGGGTTTTAGTATATGCCTTGTTGTTGGCCTTTCATTTGCATGGGGCAATCCACTGTTCTCACAGCCCCAGGAAGATATGTTCTGGGGTAAGTGGTATTTTACAGACACTTCCACAACATAATCTCCCATTACACATGCTCTTATTTCAGTTTGATTTTCACATTCCCATCAAGAAGTGGAGGTGACATTTCTTCCCTTTGAAGCTGAGTCGAGTTTTGCAACTGTCCCCGCCTACAAAGAACTGCAGAAATGATTCTAGGTGATTTCTGAAACCAGATCATAAAAGGCCATGTGGCTTCCTCCTTGTTTGTTGGAATGTGATGCTTGGTTGTGAAGCCTGCAGCTACCGTGTGAGCAGTCCATCTATCCTGAGGCCATCGGGTTTTGAGTGGAGAGCACATGGAAAGGCCCTGAGAACAGAACTCCTTCAGAGAGATGTCCAGCTGCCCTGGACACCAACTGTTTCAGCTCCAGCCACCATCTGACTGCAGCCGAATGAGACATTTTGAGCCGGAACTGCTCAGCCAAACCTTCCCGAATTCCTGACTCAGAAGCCATGAGAGATAACAAAATGGCTGTTGTTTCAAACTGAATGTGGGGTGATTTATTCAGCACTTGATCATTAGAAAATATTTCTTTGGAGAAGCATTTTCTGTTTTCGTCTAGGTGGTATTGAAGGATGGCAGGGCTAGAAACATCTCTTAGTGCACACTAAGAGTTGTCACCGCCCTAACCCCCAAAACTTTCAGACCCTACTGGGGATTGGTCAAGGAGGGAGATCATAAAAGAGAAAATCATGTAACCAAATTTTTTTTTCCATTTCCTGTACCTTTACCTAATAGTTGGTAAAGAGGGGCTGGCCAGGGGATAGATGCTTACACTAAACTGACTAGATGACAAGGAATTTGTTTTGGGGAAGTAAGGCCAGGACAAAAATTCTGCAAATGAGCTTGGGGATATTTCTATGGGAACTGTGAATGAGGCAAAAACAGGCCATTGTCAAAGAGGCCAGAAGCTCTGTTGAATAATTTATTGTTCAGTGTGCTTTTTTAAATATTAAAAGCTGTGTGCCTTTTATGGGTTGAATTTGCCCCCTGACAAAGGGTAGGATGACATTCTAACGCCCACATACCTGTGCATGTGACCTTATTTGGAAATAGGGTCTTTGGTAGAGGTCATAGTGGATTCATGTGGGCCCCGCCAATGACTCATGTCTTTACAAGGAGACAGTGTGAAGGTGCAGAGAGACATGGAGAAGAGAGCTGTGAGAAGACAAGGCAGAGATGGCAGTCGGGCCACTGCAGCTAGGGACTGCGAGATTGCCAGCAGCTACTAGAAGCTAGACGAGTCAAGGAAGGGTTCTTCTGTAGAGCTTTTGGAGGGAGGTTGGCCCTGCCAGCACCTTCATCACCTTGATTTCCGTCTTGTAGCATGAGACATTAAATTTTTGTTGTCTCAAGCCAACCATTTTCTGAGACTTTGCTATGTTAGCCCCCGGAAACAAATGCAGTGCCCGAAGTTGGACTGAGACGGTGAAAAAAATGTTGCTCTTCAAAAGTTAGGAAAATGAAAAGATAAATCACAGGCTGGGGGAGAATACATGCTCACCATATATCCGACAAAGGACTTGAATCTAAACTGTATAAGGAATATACAACTCAGTAATAGGACAACCCATTTTTTTTTAAATGTTTTATTTATTTATAGGAGAGAGAGAGAGAGAGACAGCGTGAGCAGGGGAGGGTCAGAGAGAGAGGGAGTCACAGACTGAAACAGGCTCCAGGCTCTGAGCTGGCAGTCAGCACAGAGCCCGACGCGGGGCTCGAACCCACGAACCGCGAGATCATGACCTAAGCGAAAGTCGGACGCTTAACCGACTAAGCCACCCAGGCACCCCAGGACAACCCATTTAAAATGGGCAAAAGATTTGAAGACACTTCAACAAAGGAGATATACACATGTATACTAATATGAAATGCTCAGATCACTAGTTATTAGGAAAATGCAAATTAAAACTGCCATGAGATATTCATGTACTACCTCTACAATGGCCAAAATTAAAAAGAATGACCATACCAAATGCTGATGAGGAAATGGAGCAACTGGAACTCTTAGAAGTTTTTTGTTGTTTTTTTTTTTTAGTTTATTTTGAGAGATACAGAACAGAGGAGGGGCAGAGAGAGGGAGAGATTGGATCTCAGGCAGATTCTGGACAGTCAGCATGGAGCCCGATGTGGAGCTTGAACCCACACACTGTGAGATCATGACCTGAGCTGAAACCAAGAGTCAGACTCTTAACTGACTGAGCCACCCAGGTGTCCCGCAGCTGGAAGTCTTCTGCATTTCTGGTCAGTACTTAAAATAGTATCATCACTTTGACAGAAAGTTTTTCATTTTCTTAAAACATTAAGCACACAACTACCTGGTTGTGCTCAGGTATTTACCCACGAGGTTTGAAAGCACATCTCCCCACAGAGACTTTAGCACAAATGTTCCTAAGAGCATTATTGGTAATAGCCCTAAACTGGAAGTCACTCAAATGTCCACCAGCAGGGGGATGGATAAACAAATTGTGGTATAATTAAATACTGTTCAGCAATAAAAAGGAATCCACTATTGATATTTACGACAATATGGGTGAAGCTTCATAATTAATTATACTGAGTAAAAGAAGCCAGCTCCCTTCCCAACAGAGTACATATTGTATGATTCCTTTTTTTTTTAAAAAACATTTTTAATGTTTTTTTTATTTCCGAGAGAGAGAGAGTGAGAGAGAGAGAGAGAGAGAGGGAGAGAGAGAATGGGAGACACAGAATCTGAAACAGGCTCCAGGCTCTGAGCTAGCTGTCAGCACAGAGCCCGACGCGGGGCTCAAACCCACGAACCACGAGATCATGACCTGAGCCAAAGTTGGACGCTTAACTGAGCCACCCAGGTGCTCTGATATTGTATGATTCCATATGTAGGTATATACACTTTTAGAAGGTGTAAAGTAATGATCATGACGGTACAAATCCGTGGTTATGGGCAGTAGGGCAGAGTAGGGAGGGGTAAGATTTTAAGGAGACATGAGTAAACATTTAGGATCGATGGGTAGGTTCATATAATTTTGATTGCGGTGATGTTTTCCTTGGTGTATATTTATGTCAGAACATCAAATTATGCACATCATGTATACGATTTCTAAAATTTTTAAAAAATGTTTTATTCAGAAAGAGAGAGAGACAGGGACAGTGTGAGCAGGGAGGGTCAGAGAGAGAGGGAGACACAGAATCTGAAGAAGGCTCCAGGCTCTGAGCTGCCAGCACAGAGCCTGACGCGGGGCTTGAACCCACAAACTGTGAGATCATGACCTGAGCTGAAGTTGGACGCTTCAGTGACTGAGCCTCCCAGGTGCCCCTTAGATTTTTTAATATGTCAGTTATGTCTCAGTAAAGCCAGAACAAAAAGAGAAGGTATATGGGAAAATATAGGGTTAAGAAGGGGGCTTAAACTCCAGGCCCTATTCTACTAAGAGTTATCAGCTGAGCAGAAGCAGATACAGTTTGCTTTGCCATTTATTGTTGAACATGCCATGTCTTGAATGACAAGAGAACATTTAAATCTAGAGCCAACAAGTAAACCAAACCTTTAGAGTCAGTTGAGGTTTAATCACAGAGGACTTAACTTATGGAGTTAAGAGATTTATTATAGAAATTAAACCTAAAACATTTATGGTAGGAGCTTAGGAAATGAACGTCCAGGAAGCAAGGTGGAGGATCACTGGCATCCCCAGCTAGTCCATCTGAGAAGCCAGGCATGAGACAACCTTGTGCTCATGGGGCATGGCCCATGGAAGCCTGTGCCTCTGTGTGACTACCACCTCTTTGTGTCTGTTGGTTGGCCTGGAGTTGCTGTTGATCTACGGGGCCCATCTGGAAAGGTGGATAGGGATCCAAGAAGAGCAAAGATAAGCTTGAACCCACCTACATAGCCATGTCTGGTCACTATAGTAACCTTGACCACCTTCGGAGTAATGGCTTCTGAATCCAAACAGATCGATCCACATCTGTGCCAATTCTGTTTTTGTGCCAATTCAACTTTAAGCTGGGCCTATACAGGGAAGAGATTCCAGGAAGTGTAGTTTTTCCTTAAGAAATTTGACACAGTCAGTACAAACTGCCACAACCTGCCAATTAATGGCCTTCATAATTGTAGTCCTTATTATGAACTTACGCTCCCCTATTCTCATGTGATGGGTCAATTATACTAGACAAACACAGAATATCTTTGCAAGTGATCTAATTGGGACAGAATGTAGTGAGTTAGTCCAGGCATGAGGAATAAGGGTAGATCTTTTCAGAGTCAGGCCTGATTACAATGTAAACAATAGGGAGACTCTCCATCCCCTCTTACAAGGAAGGTGTTTATAGCAACATAAACACCTTTTCAGCACAGTAACATAAACAGTTTCTCAAGGAAACAGTCTCTGGCATTCAGGAAATGTTTCTTTCTTTACAAACAAAAAAGTATGTTTTTCTAAAGATTTAATTTACTTAAGGGCTCTGTTTAGAACAAGGCTATGATTGTAGAGGGATAAAGTTATTCCCAGAGCACTTTTGTGGTAGACTGTAGTTGAAGTCCTTATAGAAGCATCTTGTTTAAACTTCTGTAGATCAACAGAGCACAGACCAGTACAGGTGTACTATGTTACATTTTCGATACACCTCTAGAAAGCTGTATAAATTATCCATTTGTGAGTCAAATTGTATGACAAATTACCAGTAGTCACTGAATTGATACTTTCTTAGAAAATCCTTCTTGAAAACAGGAAGACCCTTTGTTACAGGTATAACATACTACCTACAGTTAGGTCAGGGACTATGATAGAGGCTATGTATTTGTCTTAATGCTACATATTTAACTCATTTGTACAAATACTTCCTAAAATCGGTCAGTTGCGATTCTTATATTAAAATTCTTTAACTCCTGTAACATTTGAAACTTGGAACAATTGGAAATAGATTTCATCCACAAGACCCATTCTAGGTTTGAAAAGGAGAAGAAAATTCTTAAAAAAAAAAATTTTTATTGTTTACTTATTTTTGAGATAGAGATAGAAGACACACAGGGGAGGTGCAGAGAGACAGAGAGGGAGAGAGGGAGAGGGAGAGAGGGAGAATCTGAAGTAGGCTCCAGGCTCTGAGCTGTCAGCACCGAGCATGACGTGGGGGTTGAACTCACAAACTTTGAGATCATGACCTGAGTTGAAGTCAGATGTTTTACCTACTGAGCCACCCAGGCGCCCCAAGGAGAGGAAAATTCTCTAGCAAGAATGCTTTCTTAACAGAGAATGGAGAACAGATGTACCTATTTTCAGCATGTTATTAAAAAATACATAGTTCTGATAGTACAGTGAAGATGCTGTTAATAGGCGTCAGCCACATGCATT
This sequence comes from Crocuta crocuta, assembly GCF_008692635.1. Lineage (NCBI taxonomy): Eukaryota > Metazoa > Chordata > Mammalia > Carnivora > Hyaenidae > Crocuta > Crocuta crocuta. The sequence continues at coordinate 734,521 of NW_027531909.1, read as the reverse complement.
TCCTTTTTTTATTTTTTTAATTTTAACCTTTGTGGAAAGGCTTGATTCATTTAAAAGATATACTGACAAGGTCTGGGAATGATTTATTCATTGCTGACTAGATTTTGTGTAGCTTCGCACAACTGAGAATGTGGGGGCAGGAGGTGGTGTCTCATGCTGCCTTCTACCTTAACCCCTGGACTCCTGCTTCTCAAACTTGAATGTGCACATTGGCGACCCAGGCATCTTGGTCAGTGATGGAGTAGGTTAGGGTGGGGTCTGAGTGTTTTTTTATTTCTGACAAGTTCCCAGGTTTGTACAACACACTCTGAGAAGCAAGGGAGTAGGCTTTTCTGAATATCATTTTTGGTGTGGTTGCCCATAGTATTCAACATTTTGCAGTAAGTGCGGTGTATGTGGAGAAAAATGATTGTTTTCCCATATGCCCAGTTTTTGTCCGGAGGACAGAAAGATAGTGGTAGACTCCCATTAATTAAGTAGCTTGCTAATAATTTGGCAGGAATTAAGTATAGGCATTTCCCTCTCAACTAGCTGTATGTATACTATGTTTTTAAATTTATGAAAGTGGGGTGGCTTAAAAGCCAACCTCTTGTTGAGATGCCAGTTACACCAGGAAGGAAAAAAAATCATTTGGCATTTATGTGGAGTACAACTGTGGACTTACTTCTTTCCCCTGCAAAGATCTCTTTAGTATCGATAAAACTAATAAAATAATTATACCCTTGAATGTTAATATATATAAAATTAAATGATTTCTTATGGGCATTAAAATAAATTCAGGTCCAACTTGGCTGTTCTTGGAGAAGAGTTTGTGCTCACTTTGGCAGCGCATAGACTAAAATTGGAATGCTCCAGAGCAGATTAAGCACGGCCCCTGCACAAGGATGACACGCAGATTTGTGAAGAGAAGAGTTTAATATTGAGGAAATGTTCATGGGGGGGAAAATGTGCCTGTTTGAAGAATAAAAATGGAGAACTAATTTGAAAATAATTTTTAACCATCACCATTAAAATATTTTTATTAAATTTTTTTAAAAAATGTTTATTTTTGAGAGAGAGAGAGAGCGAGAGAGAGAGAGCGCAGGGGAAAGGCAGAGAGAGAGAGGGAGTCACAGAATCCGAAGTAGGCTCCAGGCTCTGAGCTGTCAGCACAGAGCCTGACATGGGGTTTGAACCCACAAAAAGGAGATCATGACCTGAGCTGAAATTGGACGCTTAACTGAGCCACCCAGGCGCTCCATAAATAACTGTCACCATTTTTTAAAAACTCTTGATTTGGGCAGCCTAAAAATGTTGGTAAAATTGCATCAAGTGATATTGAAATATACTGGTCTTGAATATTTTTAATGTCTTTATTTCATTTTGAGAGAGAGAGATAGAGAGTGAGCAGGGAAGGAGCAGAGAGAGGGAGACCCAGAATCTGAAGCAGACTCCAGGCTCTGAGCTGTCAGCACAGAGCCTGATACAGGACTTGAACCCCTAGACTGTGAGATCATGACCTGAGCCGAAGTCGGACACTCAATCAACTGAGCCACCCATGCGCTCCAGTCTTGAATATTTTTAAAGAAAATTTCAGGCAATTGGCTTTATCTGGGAAATATTGAAATATGAATTTGAGGTTGGGAAAAAATGTTTAGAGAGATAAAAATCAAATACTTCAAAGGAATTATTTGCTTATTTCCTGAAATGACCCAGTTTTCCTTAATTTTAAGTTGAGCCTTTAAGTAATTGAAGATTAAAAACAGAAGAGAAAGAAAAGGAACATCTTTAAAGCTTCTTTCTGGATTAGTGCATCAGTCTGATCTGAAAGGAATGGGAAAAGATATAACCCAATGGCTATCATCTCTATAGAAGATATGGCCACAGAAATGATTCTGGAACAGGAGAGTCCGCTAGGATCCTGACACAAGTGGGAAAGAGAATTCCCAGGAATTCTTGAAGTCAAATAGTGTTTATCAACTATAATGGTAACTGATAGCGAATTTATTTTTTAACTCTGATAGTTTAAGAGTCTTGAGATAATCAGTGAGCACTTTACTAAATGCATCTGCCAAAAGATTGAGGCTGTAGTTAATATCTGAACATTTTTCGTCTGTTTCAGATGGTTGAGTGTGTTGGAAGTTATGTGTTCTGGAAAAGTAAGGAAGGAGGTATGTGCTCCACAGAGGCTAAGTGTTAAAATGTTAAAAAATGTTAATGTTTGAAGTATGAATAGTAGGAAAATAACTGCGGTATTAAAGATAAAAAATTATACCTGTATTACATTGTAGGCCATTTGGGAAGAGAAAATAAATATAAAAAAAAAATTTTTTTTAAATTTATTTTCAGAAAGAGAGGCAGAGAGAGAGAAAGGGAGAGAGCATCCCAAGCAGGTTCTGCACTGTCAGCACAGAGCCTGGTGCAGGGCTTGAACTCACAAACTGTGAGATCATGACCTGAGCCAAAATCAAGAGTGGGATGCTTAACTGATTGAGCCACCCAGTCACTCCAAGACAATAAAAATTTAAAAACCTAGTGTACTTTCTATTTTTTCTCTATAGTTTGAAAAAAATATAATTGCCCTTTTCTTCACTGTAAGGTTGTTTCCCATGTAATACCACATTTTTTTGTGTGCAGTTCTTTTCTGTGGCTGCCTAATATTCCACTTAAAAAGACATATCATTTGGGTAACTATCCCTTCCGTTATTTCTTCTTAGACATTGAAGTGGATTTATGTGTTTTTTCCCAAGGTGAATAATACTATAATGAACATCTGTGTATAATGCCTTTCTTTGATCAGAATTTTCTTCTTAGATCAGATTGCCAGAACTGAAATTCATGTCCTTACAAGGAACCTTTCCTTAAACGCTGGTCTGTGAAGTTGAGGGACTGTTTACAAAGAAATACTAACCCTTCCTGAGTGTTAAAAGATAAGGATGTTATGACAAGGTGTTAAAAGCTAAGCTGGAGTTGGACAGGTCAGATTAACCTGGTTCTATCTTTGACACTTGTTTTTAACACTTGTTGAAAAAGGGAAAAATTAAGGCTAGAAACTGGTCTTGTGATAAGTTTTGATAGTACAATCCTTTCTACAGAAATGAGTTGTTTATGTGGCAAATCCCTTTAAAAATATTTTGTTAGTAAACAAGAGAGGACACTTGGAAGATAAAGTTTCTAATAACAAGTTTACTCCTAGCCCTCTTAACTTTAATTTAGGGCAAATGTATTGAGGTACTTGTGATTCACTAAGCAAATGGGGTGGTGGTGGGGAGGGGAAACAAAGGAAATAGGGATAGTACCTGCAGTTAAAAAAAAAAAAAAAACACACACCTAGAAACCAGCTCACAATTCAGATTATAGACTGGTTTGTAATGTTTATTAGCCAAATTTTAGAGATAAGATAATCAGTTGGATAGATAAGCCATAAATCCTTGCTAGTTGCTCCATGAAGTTACAAATAACCCCCGAGTTGTGATTGGCCCACAGCATTTTAGCCACCCCAGTGTCCTCTGTCAGTAGATAAATAGCCACTACCAAAGGTTTTGCAAGACCCAATCTATAAGCCATCTTTTATTTAGTTTAGAAATTCTAGTCTTCAAGTTGATTTTAATTTTTCTGGATTGTAATTATTTATGTTCCATATAGTGAACTATCTCTAACATTTTTTTCCAATTAATTCCAAGGCATTAATGTATACACAAGTCTAGGAATTAATGAAGTTCTGTTTTTACCATTTTATTTTTATGACTATAATGACTATATTTTGAAGAACTCCTATCACCTATAAATTAATTTTTAACATAATATTTGGTAGATATAAAGAGAATGCAGGTAAGGTGTACATTAAAAAGCAAAATAATAAATTGAACGTCCGTGAAGCTACCATTCACCTTGAGAACTAGAACACAACCAGATTCCCTTTGAGTTGAATCTTTCCTAACTCTTTTCAGTTTTGCACAGCTTACAAGTTAAAAAAGATCTTGGTGCCTACTTTTCTGAATTAGAATTATTATGCTTCTAGCCTCTGGAAAAAAATCTAAACAGGTATACGCAATTTACATTAGGAACACCTGCAAATTAATGATTTGTGTCAATGCATATACATAATTCATACTGACAAAGATGTTTAAAAATAGGACCTTAGCATTGAACTTGTTAACTATGATAGATTTAAACTTCAAAAAAATTTTCTTAGACTAGAAGTTGTTGTTCTCTTTTTTATCTTAAATGAGCTATTTTAAAAATACCACTGAACATAAAAACAACATGACTACATTATTTGTACATAAAACACCAAATAGGTGTTTATTTTAACAACGTAAATTCACATTACATGTTGGAAATCCAGGTGTTTTTTTTGTTTTTTTTGTTTTTTTTTTTGAGAGGAAATTATGTATCCCATCCGCCAAGAACCTTCTGTGTTTCCAGACTTTGCCTCATTTCTGGGAATCAAGACGTCAGGGTTAAAAGTTACACACAAAAAATTATCACTAGGGGAAAATGCTATTACTTAATAAAGTTCCAGGTGTTATTTAAAGGTTTTCTCCACTTTTTCCCCAAAATGTTATTTTTCTCATTTGTATTTTTTGTTCATTACTGGTTTGGAGTATGGTAGTTTTGGACTTCCAAATCGATTTTTGATGGAATCTCAAAGAATAGAAACCCACATTCTTTTTAAAAATTTTGTTGCCCTTAGCAGTACTGCTTTGAAGATTAGGGAACCACTTTTATTCATCTCCTAACGCCATCACATGTGATTGTCTCTCAAAGGCTGTCTTCCTCATAAAATAAATGTTAGATTTCAATTTTGGCTTGTATTTCCCCCCTGATTTCTTCCTGTATTATCACTGCCTTTTATTTGGAATTTTCTGCCTTGAGAAGGAGCACAAGCGTCTGGAGAATGTGCTGAAGGCGGTGCTGTTCCTCATTTTCCTTTCTTTAAAAAATCTCTCATGTGGCATTAACTTTTCTCTTCTTCTAATGCCAAATTTAACATGTATTTGTGGATTAGGACTACAAAGAAAACCAAATTTACACTAAAACTTAACCTTTTATTGACCGAATATCTAACTTGAGTTTTGAACATGGGGGAAGAAACAGGTAGTGAGGTAGGTTTGCATTTATTTTTAGCGTTGTAGTTATTTCTGACAGGTTAATCTGCTCTGGGGACATTATCAAATTGCCGTTTTGACTTAGAGAACTTTTTCATTTGAAACTGTTTAAAGTTTCTTCTTACTTTTGTAACTTCAGAAATAACCTGCTTTGTTGTGGTGTAAAATTTAGTCATCTTCCAGCTGAAATTTTAAACTCCTACATGTTACGGGGCCTGTTAGTTTTCTTGAATGTAAGTCGGCTGTCAGCCATTCTGGTCGTAAGCAGGTTGCTTAATGCCTTTATTCCTCAGTTTTCTCATCTGTGCAATGCAAGGTGATAACCCTTCAGGGTGGTCGTGAGAATGAGATGAGTCATCCTGTCCGAACACTTGGATGGGACACTTGCATTACTTTCTCTGTCCCTGCCACAGCAGATTGACACAAACGTAGTTGCTGAAAACACAAATTAATCTTCTCGTGGTTCTGTATAGGTCAGCAGCTGGGATTAGCTCAACTAGTTTGTCTACTGTAGTTTCGTGAGCCTGAAATTGAGGTGTTGGTCAGCGGGGCTGTCTAGTGGGAGGCTCAGGGAACAGTCCGCCCTCAGGCTCATTCAGGTTGTCACAGACTCCCGGGCCTGTGGGCCCATGTCTGTTTCTTTGTGTGCTGTCAGCTGGGCCAAAGCCTCTCGCTGGGCAATTTCTCTGCCTTCTGCTGCTGCTGTAGCTCTCCTCTTCCTCTTGTACCCCATCTCTGATGATAGCAGGAGAGAGTTCTTTGCCTCCTAGTCTCTAACCTATGTGTGATTGGCTCAGGACCATCTTGCATAATACACAATAACCCTTATAGCCTGTGGTCAGTTGATTAGTAACTTTAACTACATCTGCAGAATCTTTCACAGCAGTACCTGGATTAGTGTTTGACTGAATAAGGAGAGGACAGGAATCTTGGGGGACAGCTTCAGAATTCTGCTTATGGTCATGCTAAAAAACGGTAGTGAGTTGACTGGCAGTGATGAAAGCAGTCATATCTTTAAAAAAAAATTTTAAATGTATATTTATTTTGAGAGAGAGAGGGAGAGAGAGATTGAATGAGAAGGGGAGGGGCAGAGAGAGAGGGAGACCCAGAATCCAAAGCAGGCTCCAGGGTTTTGGACTCATGAAGCACAGAGCCTGACATGGGTTTCGAACTCAAGAAGTGCGAGATCATGACCTGAGCTGAAGTCGGATGCTTAACCGAGTGAGCCACCCAGGCGCCCCCAAAACAGTCACATCTTCACCTGAGTACAGAGTAAATTCTAAATCTCTTGTAGGTAGGGACCGTTCCTTACGTTTTTGCGTATCTTTAGGACCTTATGGTTTGCCATATGTTTATTTAAATACCTGCCATTGGTTGATAGCTTCAATGTAATTTTTCTTTTGATTTGATTCATGTTATTTCTCAGAATCAATAAAAGTTCTGTAAGAGTTTTGTTGAAGATTTCTGGTACCTCTCTGGACTGATTAATTACATGTAGTTTCCCCTTACCTTTTTGCCTACTGTTCATTTTCTTTAAATCACAAAGATAAAATTGCTTGCTCTTGTCTTAGAAACTGCCAACAACCTTTGGCTGTGGGAGCACAAATTTTGAGTTGTTAGCCCTTTTTGTTAGCCCTTACATACTCTTAGCCATGTCTTCCATAACTTGTATTTGAAGATAGGTTGTAAGTACAGCATGCTGTTGATAGCTGAATGTAAAGTTGGCCAACTGCCCCAGCAGAAGGGGGGGTGACCTTATTGGCCTCTTCAGGGTGGCCTCCTTAACTACTGAACCTACAGCCGCAGTGATTGGCAAGGTGATAATCACCCTCTGTTCCTCTTACCATTTTGGGACATTTTCCTGATCAACAAATCTAGGTCTTCCTTTAATGATTTTAATCAGACATATTGGAGACCTGCCAAGAAAGAAGAGTATAAATCATCACCTTTAAGAAGCCAAGATTTTTGAAAAGGGGTTAAGCCGTTTAATGACAGTGTTTGTAAGATATTTACATAGGCCAATCTCTGTAGATAGGAAAACCCTATTTGTCTCAGGGACCCTCCTCATTAAAATTTTTTTTTTAAATCATTTCTTTTTCTTAAACTCTTTCTACCAAGTTGGCTTGCTCAGCCCTCCACCCTCCCATAACCTCTACTGCCTTAATCCTGTGTTATGCAAAGAGAAATGAGTTTGCTTAATATAGTTTTGTGTAATAGTGTTCACTTTGTTATTTCCTTTCACTCATAAACGATGTCTCGGAATCTTTCTTGCTTTTTTTCTGACACTTAGATGTTTTCTAAAAATATATGTCTATCCTCTCCCTCCTAAAAAGATGCATAACGCGAAATAGCTCCCTCGTGCCAAAAAGTTTACACACTTTTTGCCAAAGTACCTTGCTTACCTTGCTGCTTTTGAATTTGATAATGAGGGCTGGCTGGGCGTTCATATGGTTAATTCTTTCAAGAATGCCTCTCTGTCTACATCTAGGATCAACAATGTCCATTCACTGTTCCTTTGATCTTTGGTATGTTGTGCAGACTCATCTGGCAGTCCAGTTTCTCTCATGGCAAACCGGGCATTTGCTCTTTTCTGCTCTTTTCCTGTGCTACTTTTATACTGAATTTAAGCCTTCTTTTACCAAATTTCATGTCAGCAGAACAAATCTTTTAGAAGCTTTGAAAGAATCAGAATTTTTGTATTACTTCTTAAAATTTATTTAAAATAATTTTTCTTAAATGTTTATTTATTTTTGAAGAGAGAGATTGAGTGGGGAGGGGCAGAGAGAGAGGGAGACAGAATCCAAAGCAGGCTCCAGGCTCTAAGCCGTCACCACAGAGCTGATGCGGGGCTCCAACCCATGAACTGCAGGATCATGACCTGAGCCGAAGTCAGACAGACGCTCAACCGACTGAGTCACCTGGGCGCCCCTAAAATTTTTATTTTTAAGTAAGCTCTACACCCACCGTGGGGCTTGAAATCATGACCCTGATATCAGGAGGGGGAGTGTTTTACCCGTTAAGACAGCCAGGTGTCCCTATGCACTACTTTTTAAAAAGTCATCCATGTTCTCTAAATAAGTTAAAAGTTTCATATTTGTTTAATTTATTGAGGAAGTTCTTGGCCTTTCTGAAATCATTAGTCTGTAATCAGGAGAGTGATTAGCATTCTTTATTTAGTCTTCTTGACAGTTTTTTTAGTTTTATTTCAATGGATATACATTGTTCAACTTGTCTTATAGCTCGCCAGTCTGATTAATTTTTTTAATTGTAAAATATACATAGCATAAAATTTACAGTTTCCACAATTTTGAGATTTTTACATTTTTTGTCATTTTTTTTAATTAGAGAGAGTGTGTGTGTGTAAGCGAGTGAATGACTTGGGGAGAGGGGCAGAGGAAGAGAAAGAGAGAATCTTAAGCAGGCTCCGTGCTCAGCATGGAGCCCGACATGAGGCTTAATCCCATGACCCTTGGGGTCATGACCTGAGCCAAAATCTAGAGTCGGAGCTCAACTGACTGAGCCACCTAGGCACCTCTCCATCGTTTTGAAGTGAGATGTACAGTTCGGTGCATTAGGCACATTCACATTGTTGCATGACCATATCCACCATCCATCTCCAGACCTTTTTCTTTAAAAAAAATTTTTTTAATGTTTTTTTAAATCTATTTCTGAGGGAGAGGGAAAGAGAGAGAAAGAAAGAAACAAACAAACAGCATGAGCAGGGGAGGGTCAGAGAGGGAGATACAGAATCTGAAGCAGGCTCCAGACTCTGAGCTAGCTGTCAGCACAGAGCCCGACGCAGGGCTTGAACCCACGAACCGTGAGATCATGACCTGAGCCAAAGTCGGACACCTAACGGCGCCCCCAGAACTTTTTCATTGTCCCAAACAGAAAAGTCTGTTTCTTTCTGTCTGGAGATTTTTCTGGAGAAAAAGTCCCCATTCCCTTCTCCCCGCTTCTCCTGGTAATCACCATTCTCCTTTCTGTCTTTATGAATTTGACTTAACTTAATTGATTTGGTTTTATAGTGTATACCTTCAAAATAATTTATCCTTCAAGGCATGAGTGGGGACATGGTCTGGGGGCAGGGAGGAAGAGTTGATTTTTATAGGTATCAGATTACATTTGCTGCCTAAAGAATGAATAAGCAACCTTTACCTTCCTTATGTATTTGATGACTTTTTATCTGCAGGATTTGAACTCTAGAAATATATGAATATAACTTGTCTTGAAAATGCTGTGTCTTTGAAGAAAAAAATAAAGCTTTGAACTTTGAGTTATGGGCTTTACTGATATTCATCTCTCTGAAATACATCATTTTTTTTCAGCTTGGCTTTTCTTCAGATCATTTTCCTTCCCATCTTGGATGTTTAGTCTGTGGCCACAGGAGTTCAGTAGGAATAATTCTTGTTTTCTTAGACAGCTAATGTCTTGATTTTTGACATAGATAGGTCTCACATGCCACCAGGTTGTTTTGAAATTAGTTTGATAAGAGTGGGATGTTCATAAATTATACCATTTGGGTTGTGGATACTTTGCCTGATAACTAGATTATTGGTACAGACTGTTCTAGAATGGGGGCAAATTACCCTCTTTCTCATTGTAGGGAAGTGGGAGTTTTCTTGAATAATTCTGATTAGGGAATATAAAACAGTTTTCTGGGTTTGAGCTTGGGAAAACGTGGCTTGAGTTCAAAATCGGTGAGGTTGTCTTCTCGGGAGTGGCTGGAAGCTTCTCCAAGGGCAGGATCAGAGCTGCGTGTGTCCATTCATTTTGTAAACAGTTGAGCGATATGTTGAGTATAAATAGAATTTCATTCCACTACTTAAGGTCCTATGATTTTCCTAAACAGCATCAGATTTTTAGTCTTGGATAGACAGAACTAAAGGTGAATAGAGACCAGTTTTGCAAGAAACACTTCTGACCTTTTCTTCTTCCACGTCGTAGACCAGGAGAGCAGATGAAAGATGAGGCGAGAAACCTTGTAGCATTAACTAGTTTTGCCTTGTAGATTTTTGGCACACAATGTATTTTGGCAAGCAAAAAAGCAAAGCTCAGCATCCTTTTAGCTGATGCCCTTTCTGCCGTAATAAACATAGACAAATACATGTATACATATTTTGTTTTTTCATGGTCTGATTAAGTAGTTCTATTTTAGAGTCGTGACACAAAGCAATCAATAGTCATAAATGGATTTCTCTAACATTTCTGAAGTAGAGGTGGTTTTTGTTCTTACAGAATGTCATGAGCACTTAAGTGGGTTTTTATTTCCTCCCAGTTTCGTCTCTATTACAGTTTTCTATTAACTAACAAGCGTTGATACAAACACAGGGAAACTTCCATCGCTGACCTTTGGGGAATAAACCAGCTGATGGAGGCCCTCAGGCGTCCACTGGGAGAGTGAGCATGCGGGGCCCGACTACAGCCATGACAGTGCTGTGGGAGCTGCTCTTACCGACACTTGAAAGTTTCATAAAGGCGAACCATGAACTTGGCCCTTGAAGAATAAGTTGAAAGATTTATTGCCATGTGCCTGATACCAATTTGTGCTATATGAGTGTGACCTTATCTTATTTTTAAATTCTTTGCCAATCTTTATGGAATACTGTCTTTTGCGTTTTCTTTTAAACCAGAGAGTTGGAATATCTTTTCATATATTTATTTACTAAGCTGCTCTTTTCTTTGGAGGGTTGCCAGCTAGTGTGCTTCCCCCATTTCTCTCAGTTAATTGTCAAGACTGCTTTATGTTAGTGTTGGCCTATTGAGGACAGGATGTTTGTTGGAATTGTGATAAAGGTATGCATTGATTTATGGGAAATTAACCTTTTTGTGATATTCTGTCTTCCTTACCTAGGAGCGTGCTGTATCTTTTCCTTTATCTGGGTCTTATTTTATATCTCTCTCAGTAAAGTTATATAGTTTTATTTATGGGGAATCTGTGTTTTGAGTTCATGAAGTTTTTGTTGCTTTCGTAAACGGAGCCCTTTCTCTGTTATATTTGGGAAGTAGTTATTCCAGAAAGCATTTATTGCTGCTTTGGACGACAGCTGTGTATTTTTGTATATTACTTCATTTCTGGAGATTCTCTTGCTTCTGTGAACTTTCTGTGTTTTCCTAGATAGATAGTAATTTTCTACAAGGAATTATGTATGGATCGTTTTTGTTTGTTTGTTTGTTGTATTTATTACATGTGCTAGGGTTTTCAAAACCATTTTGAATTACGCTGGTGTTCGTGGTCATTCTTGTTGAAGGCATACAGGAGTTCAGTGATAATATTTTGGCAAACAGAAAACCAGGGCTCAGTGCTTGAATATAACTGATGACAGACAAAAATGCATTTCAGGAAATATATGATTGACTATGACTTGCATGTGTGATTTTATGGCTGAGGATAACATATGTGTATCTGTGCAGACATGTAATATTATTTTATCATTATTTGGGTAATTATATATTTGTATGCTGAACATATATAGTGCAGGCTTTAGACCACATGAAGTCCGTGTTTGCTCAGCACATTTACAATTAATGGCACTGATTTATTTATCATTTAAAAAATGTAAAATGCTGTCCTTATTTTCTAATTCCACTCCTAGGGGGAAATCACTGTTAGGTTTGTTTCGTAGCCTTCCAGTCTTTAAAAAAAATTTTTTTTAATGTTTATTTATTTTTGAGAGAGAGAGAGGGAGGGAGAGAGGGAGGAAGAACACAAGCACGAGCAGGGGAGGGACAGAGAGAGAAGGAGACACAGAATCCAAAGCAGGCTCCAGGCTCTGAGCTGTCAGTACAGAGCCCGACATGGGGTTCGAACTCATGAAGTGTGAGATCATGACCTGAGCTGAAGTCAGATGCTTAACTGATGGAGCCACCCAGGTGCCCCTTTCCAGTCTTTTCTGTAGATATTTAATCTCTCTGTACACACACACACACACACACACACACACACACACACACACTCACTCACTCACTCCTTCATGTGTTTCTATATTCTTTTACAAAAATGGGATAATTTAAAGCAGAAAGTATAGTAACTTTTTAAAAACTTAGCAATAAAACACATTATTCAGTTCTTTTTATGTGATGATTTTAAATGTCTTGGCTTAGTATTCTGCACTATATTATTATGGTGGTGACATTTCATAGCTTTTTATTTGGGAAGCATATGAGAAATAAGCAGGTAAAGTCATATAACAGCATTTAGCTAAAAACTATGTTAAAATCATGTGTGGGATTTATATTTCCCTAAGAGAATTTTTCCAATGAAAAGAAAGAAATACTTAAATAAAATAAAATCATGAATATGCTCTTGTTTTAAAAATGTGATTAAGAAAAATAATCGATTTTGAACCAGAGGACTTATATAAGTTTGATTCATGTTTTCAAAGACCTTTGCCATACTCCTTATCTTTTAAAAATATTTAACTGAGTTCAGGATGCAAGTGCGATTATATAATTATTGTTTTCTGGGTCATAGTGTTCTTATGTTCACAATTTGTTTTCAGTATTTCATCAAATGTTTTGAATACTTGGGTTAAGTACTGTACTAGGTCCTGGCAATACCAAATAAAAGGAAAAAAACAGTGCTACTTTTTACAGATTTTACAGATTACAGACTAGTAGGGAACGAGAGAAGCAAATTTCAAGTGCAATAAAATGTTGCTGGTGTACAGAGTAAGCATTCTCATTGAGGATTCCACAGGAAAAATGTATAATTTAGGGGAGGCTTGTGAAGAAGATGGCAGGAAAGTCTTGATGGGGAAGGTAAGGAAGAGGAGTAATTTTGGGGTGGAGTTTTGAAAGGTGAGTAAGTTTCTTGCAGGCAGGTAGATAATAAGGGAGGGCGTAGAAACCTTTTTGGTTCTGTAAGCTGCAGGCGGTTGAGCATGTTGACTGAGGAAATATTAAGCAGCGGAGAAAATTTTTCCAGCACAGCTATATAATCACATTGGCAGAATGACTCTTCTGTGTTAGAAAATAAGAGCAAAGGGTTAAAGGAATAATTTGGGGAGCACAGTAGAGGATGTGTTAGAATTCTCCCATGGTCCCTTTTTCATCAAAAATTTGAATAGGCCTTGATGGAAAACATAGTGATACCAGAAGGAAAATAAAACTCACTTGGTAAGATTCTTCTCCATGATCGGTTTGCCAGTTGTCACTTTGTGTATACTACCTTTAGCCACATCTTTTGTGATATGTTCAATGATGATGATGTTAGCTGTAGTTCATAGGTTGTAAGAGCTACACTTTAACCTCTTTGAAAGTAGGATATGTCTACTAATCAGTGCTAGAAGTCTTCCTGGCTGTATTTTCTTTATAGTATGTCATACGGTAATGTTGAATCTGTTTATGATCAGTGGCATCTTAGGCTTGAAATATGATGTTAATATTTTGCTTGTTCTGTCATTTAAAAAATCATATGCATATGTATTTCCTTTTCTTATTAAGTTTTTAAATTTTAATTCTCTTGTAGTTAACATACATTGTTATATTAGTTTCAGATGTACAGTATTGTCATTCAGCAATTCTATACATTACTGCGTGCTCATCATGATAAATGTGCTCTTAATCCCCATCACCTATTTCACTCTTCACTGTACTTCCCCTATGGTAACTATCAGTTTCTTCTCTGTGGTTAAGAGTCGGCTTCTTGGTTTGTCTTTTTTTCCTTTCGTTTGTTTGTTTTATTTCTTAAATTCCACATATGAGTGAAATCATATGGTATTTATCTTTCTTTGACTTATTTTTTTAACATTGTACTCTGTGGCTCTAGTCATGCTGTTTCAAATGGCAAGATTTCATTATTTTTTATGATTAATACTCCATTGTGTGTATGTGTGTATATATATGTGTGTGCATTTGTACATATATCTGTGTATGTATATACATCTTTATCCACTGATCTGTCAATGGACACTTGGGCCACTTCCATATATTGTAAATAATGCTGCAATAAACATAAGGGTGCATGTATCCCTTTCAATTATTGTTTTTGTGTTTTTTGGGTAAATACCCAGTAGTGTAATTACTGGATCATAGGGTTGTTACATTTTTAACTTTTTGAGGAACCTCTATACTGTTTTCTGCAGTGACTACACCGGTTTTCATTCCCACCAACACTGCATGAGGGTTCCTTTTTCTCCACATTCTCACCAACACTTATTTTTTGTGTTTTTGAATTTAGCCCTTCTTACAGGTATGAGGTGATATCTCATTGCAGTTTTGATTTACATTTCCCTCATGATGAGTGCAGTTGGGCATCCTTTTTTTTCTTTTTTGAGAGAGAGAGAGAGAGAGAGAGAGAGAGAAACACAAGTGAGCGAGGGGCAGAGAGACAGAAGGAAGCAGGGCTCACCCAAAGCAGGGCTTGTGTTCACCTGATGTGGGACTTGAACTCAAAACTGTGAGATCATGACCTGAGCCAAAGTCAGATGCTTAATAACTGAGCTACCAGGCTCCCTGAGCATCTTTTCATGTGTCTTTTGGCCATCTGGATGTCTTCTTTGGAGAAATGTCTGTTCATGTGTTCTGTCCATTTTTAATTGGATTTTTTGTAGGGTTTTTGTGTGTGTGTGTTGTTGTTTTTTGGTTTGTTGTTGTTTTTTGGTGTTGAATCAGTTCTTTATATGTTTTGGATACTAACCCTTTATTGGATATATCATTGCAAAGATCATCTCCCATTCAGTAGGTTATTGGTTAGTTTTGCTGATTGTTTAATTCACTGTGCAGAAGCTTTGTGTCCCAATAGTTGTTTTTGCTTTTGTTTCCCTTGCTTCGGGAGACATGTCTAGAAAGGCTTTGCTATGGCCAATGTCAGAGGAATTACTGATTGTGTTCTTTTCTAGAATTTTTATGGTTTCATGTCTCACATTTAGGTACTTAATCCATTTTGAATTTATTTTAGTGTGTGGTATAAGAAGGGGTTCAGTTTCATTCTTCTGCATTTAGTTGTTCTGTTTTCCCAGCACCATTTGTTGAAGAGACTTTTTTCCCCCATTGTGTGTTCTTGTCTCCTTCACTGAAGGTTAATGGACCGTGTAATTGTGATTTTATTTTTGGATTTTCTCTTCTGTTCCATTGATCTGTGTGTCTTTTTCGGTGCCAGTCCCATACTGTTTTGATTAATATGGCTTTGTAATATAATTTGAAGTCTGGAATTGTGATACCTCCAGTTTTGTTTTTCTTTTTCGAGATTGTTTTGGCTATTCAGGGTCTTTTGTGTATTCATATGTATTTTCTCCTTTTAAATATTGTCGTTTTCTTCAGTGATGCATGAGTATCCATGTGGTGTGTCACTGGGCATTTCTGAGCATTGCTTTAATATGGATAACTTGGTCTGGAATGGCCATTTTGCGTTTATCATCTGAAATGATTTACAGTTGTTGCCCTCTAAGTGTCTTTTTTTTTTTTTTTTGTACAACTTTTTTTGAAGAAGCCATGGTGGCTTGTCATTTGTCAATTCCAGTTCTTAGCAGCGAATAGTCAGGTATTATAATTCTAAGATCAGCAAAGGCAACTGGAGATAACGTGAGGTAAGAGGGTGGAAGGTGTGTTTTTTTAGGTTAGAAGCAGTCACTTAATGGGTATAGGATAATGGTTAAACTCACAGTTTAAGAAACAGCAAGGGTGAGTAATGGCAAGGGCAGATGCTTGCTGTCTCCCATTACGAGAGGGGTGCATACCTGAGAATTGTATGAACATGGAGCTCCTCTTTGCTAAAAAAAAGTAACAAAATGAAGCCAGTCTTAGTCAAGATGCATTCTTCTCTTTAGGACTTAACAGAGCTCTGTACTTTTATGATACTCTACTGTTAAACCTCCTGACTGGTAATAGGAATTCCTTTTTTTTTTTTTAATTTTTTAATGTTTTTATTTCTAGGAGAGAGAGACAGCATGAGCAGGGGAGGGTCAGAGAGAGAGGGAGTCACAGACTCTGAAACAGGCTCCAGGCTCTGAGCTGGCAGTCAGCACAGAGCCCGACGCGGGGCTCGAACCCACGAACCGCGAGATCATGACCTAAGTGAAAGTCAGATGCTTAACCGACTAAGCCACCCGGGCGCCCCATAGGTAGGAATTCCTAATGACATATGTTTATGTATACATACGTATATATATGTATGTATATATGGGATATCACCTCTTAGTTTCAGGAGTAACTAAGAGAGGGAAATAGAGTATGTGATGTTAAAGAATTTAGCTGTCTTTCTTTTTTAAAAAATGTTTTAAATATAATTTATTGTCAAAATGGTTTCCCTAATTTTTTTAAGTTTATGTATTTTGAGAGAGAGAGAGCACAAGCAGGGGAGGGGCAGAGAGAAGGAGAGACAGAATCTCAGGCAAGCTCTACGTCATCAGCGCAGATCCTGATGTGGGGCTCGAACCCACAAACTGTGACATCATGACCTAAGCTGAGATCAGCAGTCAGACTTTTAACCGACTGTGCCCCTAGGTGCTGCAGTAGCCTAGCTTTCTTAGATTGGGAAATAAAGGTCTAAATAGGCATGTAGAGCAATCTGTAGAAATGGTTAAACTGGGCAGGATAAGAAAAGACTCTGAATTTGGGGTACATTTCTACAACATGTATAGGTTGAAGATTTCAGATGTCATATGGTGTGTGTATTGAGACTGTGTACATTTTTTGATCTAGAAGGTAAACATAAAGCCCCCCACTGTCAGAAGCTATGGCACGAGGAAAATGGGTCATCAACAACTATAGATGGTAAAGGATTGGGAGAGGCCAGTGGCCCTAGCGTGGTAATATGGTAAAATTAGGAGCTGAAATTTCCAATGGCGTTGTTTACGAAAATCTTTCTCATTCATGTGTCCTCACTTACATATTAAGATAGTTGTTTTCTCAGTTGCACTATAGAGATCCACTAGTTAGAATTTGTGTAATTCAAAGTTAGTACTTAAGTTTCTAAGAAAAAAATGTCTAAAATAGTATGAAGCTGTATATTGCCAAAATGTGTAGGACAAATGGAAATATAAGTCCTTGATTTGGAGGTGGAAGGATCTTGAAATATATGAAATACTTACAAATTGCATATTATATGATTGACTGTACCATAAAATGATAAAATTAGAGTAAACCACTGCAGGAGGGACATAGGTGAGAAGTACATGAGTATTTCCTGAAATTTGGAACTCTAGAAATGAAGCCAGTTGAGCTGGGCATTTAAAAATGCCTTTTCTGCATAATTTTAAGAAGCCATTAAGTTCTTATTTATTTGGACTGGGTTTAAGGTGTGGTCATTGTGAATTAGAGAGGTGTTTTGAATGACTTCCTTGTTCCTTCTGGCCCCAGAACTTAATACTTTTTTGAATGACAGTTTGCCTGTTTGATTCTAGTGGTGCAATCGTAGGGAAGTTAACCAGATGAGGTTGTGGTTGAAATAACATGTAGTGAGGATTTGGCTCGCCACAGTTATTTTAATGGACAGCCAACTCTTTCCCCATTCCATTGGCTCTGTAAGTGTCCATAATCTCTTTTTTTGAATCATGTCCTCATGTGAGTAATAGACCCTTTAAATCATTTCCTTTTGTATTTATGTCCCTTGACTGAATAGAACACCTTCTACTACCCTTGTAGGACAGGAAGAAGTCAAGACCTGGTTCTCAGAAGTTTTACTACTTGGGTGACAATAGTGTGATCTTGGCCAAAATCAGTGGCAGTGCTTATTTTTCAGGGCTAAGGAAGGAACTTTTCTTTTGTTTGGCTTTAAAAAAGAGTGCTGCTTTAGTTTTTCAGACACAATCTTGACTTTGATGAGTAGCTTGTAACCTCTTGTAAATATATGTGAAGTAACTGAATTATCTCCAGCGCCCTATGCCTCAGAAGTGGGAGGAATTTTTAACTGGCAGTATGTTATTGAGAAAAGGATCTATAGGGTGGTAGTCGGGGTAGGAGGGGGGTAGTAGCATTTTGACTCCTAACTCCCAGTAGGTACTTCACAGTGACATCAGCGATGACAAAATCAGATTAATTGTGGGACTTGAGACATTCCCTAGATGTCTCAACTTAAATTGTTCTGGGTCTGAAGTCCTTTAGATTCGTGAGGAAAATAGGAAGATGGCTCTCTTATGACACCAGTGGGGGAATTAAATCAAGAATTGGCCAAGAGTCTTAGTGGGAAATTTAGCTGTCTGAAATATGTAGGCTCATCATTAGGAAAAATATATTAATATTCTAGTTCCCCCAAACTACTCTTAGACAGTTCATCAAGGAAAGCTTGGTGTTGGTAGCAGATGACTGGCGATAGTTTGCCCATTTTGATTCTCTGTCTCTCCTTACTTCAGGTTCTTGAATCATAGGTAAGTTTTTACCGATAATACTTACTTTTCAAGGCTTACCTTTAGGACTATCTATTTAATAACTCCTCTGAAACCTGCTGTGATCCTTTCAGGGTTTGTTTCTGCTTTTGCTTTTTGTGTGTTCTTTTGTGCTACCTCCGCACCTTGGCGTCGGTCCTCACCCTGCAATGCCGACATCATTTATTTATAGGCTTTTTCTTTGAACAGAGCCCTTCTGTTCTTTGAACAGTCCTTCGAACAAATCTTTATATTTGTAGCACCTAGCACTTAATAAATAGGAGGTCAGTAGAGAACTAATTGATTATGTACTGTGTACCCATCACTACATGAGGCACTCTGAGATCTGAAATGGGCTCTCACTGGATAGCCTTTTCTTGTTCCCAGCAGGATGGGAAGGCTTGTCCGGTGAGTTCGTGCATGAGTCCTTTGTGAATTAAGAGGTTATCTTTCAGATTCTCTTGGGCTGAACAGAAATGTCCTTGGGTCTTAAAGGGCAAAATTGCTCTGAAGTGCCCAGCGCAGAGGGTGAGGCTGTCTCTCCAACATGGAGGAAAAGGAATCCTGACCCTCTTTGCAGAGGCAGCTTTGAAATAGGCCAGCAGCAGGCTGGGTCTATGTGAAACTGTCAGTCCACCATTGTGGAGTTTCCATATGGAAATTTGCCTTTGCTCACCTCAGCCTAGGGGTTACTCAGGTGGATGTGTTTGCATGAAGGGAAACTTCCGGAACTAGAAGCCTTCAGATGAAAGGCAGGGAGCCAGAAGTGAAAGCAGTGGAGGCCTTGTGCCAGGGGCCAGTGGAGGAGCTGTTTTGCACGTTTATTTATTTCTAGGCCCCCTTTCTTTGAAGAAGTAGGGAGGATTGAAATGGAAAAGCCCCAGTGCATCCCAGCAGGTTTGTGGCCTACCATCTGGCTGTCAAGGAAGCAGCAACAGTCGTTTCTGCTAACTTTTGATTTTATTTTAGCTCTCATATTTTTCCTTTACATTTTGCTGACTTTGTTTCCTTAAATCCACTTTCCAAAAACTGAGGCAGTGGGAGAGAAGATCCTGGGTTTGGCAAAGGAAGGGAACAGATAGAATGCCTTTTGTATTTGTAGAAAGGACTGCACCTTGTTACAGGCTGTGATATTTTTACATTTTTTGACTTGAGGGCACCAGAAGCTGAATTCTGCATTGAGGAAGATTGTGTTGCAGTGGTTCAGAGCATCGGCTTTAGATAATTTCTGCTCACACTTGCACATGATTCACCCTATTGCATTATATGCACTACAGCATGGTTATAAGTTATGGGCATTATGTTGACTCTGATAGCTTTTATTTCTAGTATTCTTTTACTTTTTAAAATTTATTGATTTATTTTGAGAGAGACAGCGTGAGTCAGGGAGGGTCAGAGAGGGAGGGAGAGAGAGAGAATCCCAAGCAGGCTCCATACCATCAAGTGCGGAGCCCAACACGGGGCTCAAATTCACAAACTGCGAGATCATGACCTGAGCCAAAATCAGGAGTCAGTCGCTTAACTACTGAGCCACTCGGGTACGCCTACTTTTACTTTTTAGAAGACTGTTATTCACAGCATCCCAAAAGAGGAAACTAGGACATATTCCCACTGCCCACGTCAAATTAAGGAAACTGAGTCACAGGAAAGTTGTGATTTACCTGAAATATCATACTTATCCCGTTAGGGGTGACCCAGAACTTTAAACTGTAGTACTTGACTTCTCTAAGCTTTATTCTCTTCTCCTCTCTCTGAACTGCTTGCTTTGAGTCAAATAGGTTAGCTCTTCCCAGGGGAAGGTCTCAGCTTAGAACAGGGCACTAATTTGAAAACCTTCTGGTTTCTTTTTCAGGATTTGTTTGAGGCGGGGACAGGGGATCACCTGTTTTCCCACTTGGGGAAAAAAAAAAGCCATAGGAAAAAAGGCAAATAGTTTGCTTTAGATGTAAAGAGAGGCCAACAGCAGTAACAACATAAAAAGCAAATTAATTAAGGAAATAGTTGTAGTGCTTAAAAGGCACCCTTCCTAGTATTTGCCTTGGGGCTCAAGTACAAAGTTAAAAACTTTCATAAGAAACCTATGAAGAGCCAGCAACAGCCCCCCCCCATCCAAAACCCCAAACAGCCGACAGCATTATGTCATATTAGAACATTAAGCTTACAAAGGAAACCATTTTAAGCAGTTCCTTCCAAATTATCCACCCTCTGCTCAGTCATTAAAGAGATGTTATGGAATCTCATGTTAGGAATAACACGGGAAAACAAATTCAGGCCCCGCCAGATGAGGGCAGACCAGGATCTCTTTAATCGAGAGCCTTCCAATCCAAACTGTCATTAGATGCTGTCAATCTCTTCCTTCATAGTCTCTCAAGGACGTGGACACAGCTGCAGTTCCACACCCCCAGCCTTCTCTGGAAACTGGGTTCTGAGTTCCTAGAGGTGGGGCTGTAACCTCTGCAGAAGCCAGCCCTCTTCCCTTCCCCCTCCCCCCTCCCCCTCCTCCCCTTCTCCCCTCCATCCCTTCTCCCCTCCATCCCTCCTTCTCCAGGTGCTTTCACACACACCCAGCCTCATTTCTGAAGGCAATTAGACTGTGAAGTAAGTAGTATTCCCTCGTTACACATGAGGAGGGCCGAGAGGTTAAAATGACTCGCCCCAGGTCATAGCTAGTAAGTGGTGGATTTAGAATTGGTAACCAAGTCATCTTATTCCCAGCACTGTGCTCTTTTCACCTTGCCTGAGCCGGATCTTTCATCTAAACTGCAGTGATAGTTTGCAGAGCAAGGGAGGATGTTGGAGGTAATCTTGGGGCCTGGCCTTCCAGGGCTTCCGAAGACCATGGTGGGTAGTTTGAGTTGTCCCTTGATGGGGTACGGTGTCTGACCCTGCCGCTCACCAGCCATAATTCTGAGTTACCTTTCTGGCTGGCTTTCAAGAGGTGCGCGGGCCTGTCACTTGGCCTATGGTTATCGAGCCCCTGTTCCGTGCTGGGTACCACGCTGGGCCCTGAGTTCAGGGCTGAATAAGACACGGCAGCTCTGTTTTCACAGAACTCACGTCCCTTCTCTGTGCACCTCTTTAGTGTGAGCCAGCAATGTTTATAGAGCCCTATTAAACATGGCAAAGTACATCGTGTTAACCTCGGTTCACGTAGCAGAGGGAAGACCGTAGGGCTGGAGGAGCAAGATGCTGTTCCCTAGGATGCTGTTCCCTAGGACGGCTGCCACCACCAGCACAGTCGGACTCCCAGCTCACTGAGGGCTCAGGGCTCCTTCTCATCCCTTGCTGTTCTGGAACTCTCACACAGCCACACTCTCGGCTCTAGGGCAGGGCTGAGGGTATCTTGTATTTGAATCCAGCCCACATGATGATTGTACTTCCTACGTGGGCAGTTGTAAATAGGGGGTGAAGTTGGCAAAGGCTGAAACAGCACTTCCTCTGTGACCCTGTTAAAAAAAAACCCCTCAATCAGGGCACCCGGCTGGCTCATTGCGTAGAGCATGTGACTCTTGATTTTGGGGTTGTGAGTTCGAGCTGCACATTGGGTTGTAGAGATTACTTTAAATTAATAAAATCTTTTTTAAAAGCCCCTAAATGCCTTATTAAAAAGGGTTTTTTGTTAATGTTTTTTTATTTTTGAGGGAGGGAGGGAGCGAGAGAGAGAGAGAGAGAGAGAGAGAGAGAGCGAGAGAGAGAGAGGACGAGNACAAGTAGGGGAGGGGCAGAGAGAGAAGGAGACACAGAATCCAAAGCAGGCTCCAGGCTCTGAGCTGTCAGCCCATGAACCATGAGATCATGACCTGAGCCGAAGTCAATGCTCAACTGACTGAGCCACCCAGGCGCTCCAGAACCCTAAATGCTTTAAAATGTTTTATGGTTAGTAACCTATGAAACATGGAATCATAGAACATATTCCTTTCTCTTTGGGATTTTCTTTGTAGCTTTTATATCCCCATGATTGCTCATCTCATTTTAGGGTAAAAGTGAGCTTGCAAGTGCAACTCATACCATTAGGATTACTTCCTCTCAGGACCCTTCTTGGGGTTGTTAGCATAGGACTGTGGAGGTGGAAAGATACGAACTCTGCCCCTCATATTATAGAAGGAACTGAGTCCTGGGGAGAAATTATGTGCCTCTGTGTGTGCTTGGGCCCCAGAGCAGTTTGGAGAGGAGGGCGTTTCTGAGTTTTTTTCCTATCCTATGTTAGCACCCTTCCAGTCCACAGAACGTTAGGCTCAGATAGGTAGGTAGTCAGTCTCAGTTCTGGGTGGTAGTTTGTCTCCATTTTGGGGGTCTACTTTCAAAGATTTGTAACTGGGGATGTGAGACTGTATCAGAGTTTATAGCCCGGTGTCACTATAAACCAGAAACTCTGTTTCACATTCTCTCTAAAGCACTACTTAAAGAACAACAAAGTGTAAGCACCTTGTCAAGTTCATTGCCTTAAAAAGGGAAAAAAAAAAGCCTTGAAATTTCCTATCATGACTGATGGAACAAACCTTGAAGTCAGCGCATTAGACTTTTTCATTTCTGTTCCAGATTTCTCCTGGCAAATAGAAGAATTTAATAAGAAAGAAACCCATGGTTCCAAAACAAATAGAGCCTAAGTCCAAGACATCTAAAGCTTGCGTGGAATCCCTCCGGCATTTATCCCACTGGGCCCCAGGGAAGGGAGGAGACAAAAGTCCACATCCCTGTCGTAGTCAGAGTTGGTTCAATTAAAGGTGAACCTGTCTGTCAAACTATTTATAGCATGTTTATAGCATGATGGAAAAAACAAAAGACCATAGGTTTTGAAGCCTGGCCTTTATTCACAGATAGTAAAGACTGTTTTGCTTTAAAGGACAGATTCCTCAGCATACTNAGCCTTTTCTTGTTCCCAGCAGGATGGGAAGGTTTGTCCGGTGAGTTCGTGCATGAGTCCTTTGTGAATTAAGAGGTTATCTTTCAGATTCTCTTGGGCTGAACAGAAATGTCCTTGGGTCTTAAAGGGCAAAATTGCTCTGAAGTGCCCAGCGCAGAGGGTGAGGCTGTCTCTCCAACATGGAGGAAAAGGAATCCTGACCCTCTTTGCAGAGGCAGCTTTGAAATAGGCCAGCAGCAGGCTGGGTCTATGTGAAACTGTCAGTCCACCATTGTGGAGTTTCCATATGGAAATTTGCCTTTGCTCACCTCAGCCTAGGGGTTACTCAGGTGGATGTGTTTGCATGAAGGGAAACTTCCGGAACTAGAAGCCTTCAGATGAAAGGCAGGGAGCCAGAAGTGAAAGCAGTGGAGGCCTTGTGCCAGGGGCCAGTGGAGGAGCTGTTTTGCACGTTTATTTATTTCTAGGCCCCCTTTCTTTGAAGAAGTAGGGAGGATTGAAATGGAAAAGCCCCAGTGCATCCCAGCAGGTTTGTGGCCTACCATCTGGCTGTCAAGGAAGCAGCAACAGTCGTTTCTGCTAACTTTTGATTTTATTTTAGCTCTCATATTTTTCCTTTACATTTTGCTGACTTTGTTTCCTTAAATCCACTTTCCAAAAACTGAGGCAGTGGGAGAGAAGATCCTGGGTTTGGCAAAGGAAGGGAACAGATAGAATGCCTTTTGTATTTGTAGAAAGGACTGCACCTTGTTACAGGCTGTGATATTTTTACATTTTTTGACTTGAGGGCACCAGAAGCTGAATTCTGCATTGAGGAAGATTGTGTTGCAGTGGTTCAGAGCATCGGCTTTAGATAATTTCTGCTCACACTTGCACATGATTCACCCTATTGCATTATATGCACTACAGCATGGTTATAAGTTATGGGCATTATGTTGACTCTGATAGCTTTTATTTCTAGTATTCTTTTACTTTTTAAAATTTATTGATTTATTTTGAGAGAGACAGCGTGAGTCAGGGAGGGTCAGAGAGGGAGGGAGAGAGAGAGAATCCCAAGCAGGCTCCATACCATCAAGTGCGGAGCCCAACACGGGGCTCAAATTCACAAACTGCGAGATCATGACCTGAGCCAAAATCAGGAGTCAGTCGCTTAACTACTGAGCCACTCGGGTACGCCTACTTTTACTTTTTAGAAGACTGTTATTCACAGCATCCCAAAAGAGGAAACTAGGACATATTCCCACTGCCCACGTCAAATTAAGGAAACTGAGTCACAGGAAAGTTGTGATTTACCTGAAATATCATACTTATCCCGTTAGGGGTGACCCAGAACTTTAAACTGTAGTACTTGACTTCTCTAAGCTTTATTCTCTTCTCCTCTCTCTGAACTGCTTGCTTTGAGTCAAATAGGTTAGCTCTTCCCAGGGGAAGGTCTCAGCTTAGAACAGGGCACTAATTTGAAAACCTTCTGGTTTCTTTTTCAGGATTTGTTTGAGGCGGGGACAGGGGATCACCTGTTTTCCCACTTGGGGAAAAAAAAAAGCCATAGGAAAAAAGGCAAATAGTTTGCTTTAGATGTAAAGAGAGGCCAACAGCAGTAACAACATAAAAAGCAAATTAATTAAGGAAATAGTTGTAGTGCTTAAAAGGCACCCTTCCTAGTATTTGCCTTGGGGCTCAAGTACAAAGTTAAAAACTTTCATAAGAAACCTATGAAGAGCCAGCAACAGCCCCCCCCCATCCAAAACCCCAAACAGCCGACAGCATTATGTCATATTAGAACATTAAGCTTACAAAGGAAACCATTTTAAGCAGTTCCTTCCAAATTATCCACCCTCTGCTCAGTCATTAAAGAGATGTTATGGAATCTCATGTTAGGAATAACACGGGAAAACAAATTCAGGCCCCGCCAGATGAGGGCAGACCAGGATCTCTTTAATCGAGAGCCTTCCAATCCAAACTGTCATTAGATGCTGTCAATCTCTTCCTTCATAGTCTCTCAAGGACGTGGACACAGCTGCAGTTCCACACCCCCAGCCTTCTCTGGAAACTGGGTTCTGAGTTCCTAGAGGTGGGGCTGTAACCTCTGCAGAAGCCAGCCCTCTTCCCTTCCCCCTCCCCCCTCCCCCTCCTCCCCTTCTCCCCTCCATCCCTTCTCCCCTCCATCCCTCCTTCTCCAGGTGCTTTCACACACACCCAGCCTCATTTCTGAAGGCAATTAGACTGTGAAGTAAGTAGTATTCCCTCGTTACACATGAGGAGGGCCGAGAGGTTAAAATGACTCGCCCCAGGTCATAGCTAGTAAGTGGTGGATTTAGAATTGGTAACCAAGTCATCTTATTCCCAGCACTGTGCTCTTTTCACCTTGCCTGAGCCGGATCTTTCATCTAAACTGCAGTGATAGTTTGCAGAGCAAGGGAGGATGTTGGAGGTAATCTTGGGGCCTGGCCTTCCAGGGCTTCCGAAGACCATGGTGGGTAGTTTGAGTTGTCCCTTGATGGGGTACGGTGTCTGACCCTGCCGCTCACCAGCCATAATTCTGAGTTACCTTTCTGGCTGGCTTTCAAGAGGTGCGCGGGCCTGTCACTTGGCCTATGGTTATCGAGCCCCTGTTCCGTGCTGGGTACCACGCTGGGCCCTGAGTTCAGGGCTGAATAAGACACGGCAGCTCTGTTTTCACAGAACTCACGTCCCTTCTCTGTGCACCTCTTTAGTGTGAGCCAGCAATGTTTATAGAGCCCTATTAAACATGGCAAAGTACATCGTGTTAACCTCGGTTCACGTAGCAGAGGGAAGACCGTAGGGCTGGAGGAGCAAGATGCTGTTCCCTAGGATGCTGTTCCCTAGGACGGCTGCCACCACCAGCACAGTCGGACTCCCAGCTCACTGAGGGCTCAGGGCTCCTTCTCATCCCTTGCTGTTCTGGAACTCTCACACAGCCACACTCTCGGCTCTAGGGCAGGGCTGAGGGTATCTTGTATTTGAATCCAGCCCACATGATGATTGTACTTCCTACGTGGGCAGTTGTAAATAGGGGGTGAAGTTGGCAAAGGCTGAAACAGCACTTCCTCTGTGACCCTGTTAAAAAAAAACCCCTCAATCAGGGCACCCGGCTGGCTCATTGCGTAGAGCATGTGACTGTTGATTTTGGGGTTGTGAGTTCGAGCTGCACATTGGGTTGTAGAGATTACTTTAAATTAATAAAATCTTTTTTAAAAGCCCCTAAATGCCTTATTAAAAAGGGTTTTTTGTTAATGTTTTTTTATTTTTGAGGGAGGGAGGGAGAGAGAGAGAGAGAGAGAGAGAGAGAGAGAGAGAGAGAGAGAGAGAGATGGAGCACAAGTAGGGGAGGGGCAGAGAGAGAAGGAGACACAGAATCCAAAGCAGGCTCCAGGCTCTGAGCTGTCAGCCCATGAACCATGAGATCATGACCTGAGCCGAAGTCAATGCTCAACTGACTGAGCCACCCAGGCGCTCCAGAACCCTAAATGCTTTAAAATGTTTTATGGTTAGTAACCTATGAAACATGGAATCATAGAACATATTCCTTTCTCTTTGGGATTTTCTTTGTAGCTTTTATATCCCCATGATTGCTCATCTCATTTTAGGGTAAAAGTGAGCTTGCAAGTGCAACTCATACCATTAGGATTACTTCCTCTCAGGACCCTTCTTGGGGTTGTTAGCATAGGACTGTGGAGGTGGAAAGATACGAACTCTGCCCCTCATATTATAGAAGGAACTGAGTCCTGGGGAGAAATTATGTGCCTCTGTGTGTGCTTGGGCCCCAGAGCAGTTTGGAGAGGAGGGCGTTTCTGAGTTTTTTTCCTATCCTATGTTAGCACCCTTCCAGTCCACAGAACGTTAGGCTCAGATAGGTAGGTAGTCAGTCTCAGTTCTGGGTGGTAGTTTGTCTCCATTTTGGGGGTCTACTTTCAAAGATTTGTAACTGGGGATGTGAGACTGTATCAGAGTTTATAGCCCGGTGTCACTATAAACCAGAAACTCTGTTTCACATTCTCTCTAAAGCACTACTTAAAGAACAACAAAGTGTAAGCACCTTGTCAAGTTCATTGCCTTAAAAAGGGAAAAAAAAAAGCCTTGAAATTTCCTATCATGACTGATGGAACAAACCTTGAAGTCAGCGCATTAGACTTTTTCATTTCTGTTCCAGATTTCTCCTGGCAAATAGAAGAATTTAATAAGAAAGAAACCCATGGTTCCAAAACAAATAGAGCCTAAGTCCAAGACATCTAAAGCTTGCGTGGAATCCCTCCGGCATTTATCCCACTGGGCCCCAGGGAAGGGAGGAGACAAAAGTCCACATCCCTGTCGTAGTCAGAGTTGGTTCAATTAAAGGTGAACCTGTCTGTCAAACTATTTATAGCATGTTTATAGCATGATGGAAAAAACAAAAGACCATAGGTTTTGAAGCCTGGCCTTTATTCACAGATAGTAAAGACTGTTTTGCTTTAAAGGACAGATTCCTCAGCATACTCCATAGTAATTGATAGAATTTAAACTGTGGTATTTTAGCTAATTGATCGTTTTTATCCTATTCATAATGAACAATTTGTGTTTAATGTTGAGAAATTAATGAAATGTCAGTCTTTAGGATGAAGGTGGCACTTATTTTTTTTTAATGCTTATTTATTTATTTTGAGAGACAGAGAATGAGCAGGGAAGGGGCAGAGAGAGAGGGAGACAGAAAATCCCAAGCAGGCTCTTGGGAGCACAGCTGTCAGCACAGAGCCCGACATAGGGCTAGAACTCACGAATCCTGAGTTCATAACCTGAGCTGACACCAAGAATTGGACGCTTAACTGACTGAGCCACCCAGGTGCCTCAAGACAGCATTTATTTTTAGGTAGATACAGAGGAGCTTCATGGTAAGATGTTGTCTTAGAATGTAAAATGTTTTTCATTTTAAATACTTAGAAGACTGAGTTTCGTTGGCATTTCTAAGGAATCCCAACCAGGTATGATATTCACAGAGCTTCCAGGATAATTTTGTTAACTTTTGTTTAATTTGTATCATTTATTCTAACCTCCGTTCCTCCATGACTTTTGAATTAAGGGGCCATTATTTTTTTTTAAAGATGTAAATTCTTTTTTTTTTTTTTAATTTGGTTCCTATTTTACAAGTGACTGCCGCTATAACATATTTGCATAATACAATAAAGGAACGTGTGAGTGGGGTATGCTAAGGTCTATGAAGAACCGTTGCCGCATGACATATTTGATTGTGAGATACATTCATCAAAGTCAAGTTGCTGTCTTGGAGACTCCACTTAAAAGTTTGTCCCTGATATGGGTCTCTCCAGCTTGTGTAGAAAACAGACTCACTGACTTGCATTTTTCGTACCTGTAGAGAAGGTGGCACACACCCAAATGAGTATATCCTAGTTTTCCCTTCTATCTTGTTAGCCTTATTTATCACGAGGCATTTTATCCAGAAATGTCTTCCCCAGATAGAAGCATTAATGTTAGGATAGTGATTTCCTGGTTGCTTTTGGAACATTTGAGAAAATTTTTAGGTAGCATTCTTTTACTTGATATTTAGGAAGATATGCATTAGTAAAGTATGTGATTTGCTCCAGTAGGATAGTTTTTCTGCTAACTGAAATAACACCCTGACTTTACTGGCATACTACCTTCAACTCATTGAATAAGTCCAACAAAATAAAATATCTGTATTTTGGAGCAGGACTTAACTTTGGTGGATTGGTAACCCTCATATTTAGGGCATGCCAAATTCCTGGAAAAGGTAGGTAATGTAAATCAAAGTAATGCACGTCGAGTGTGAGTTTTCCATAAAACTAATGTGAAAATGAGGGCTTCCATTCCTGACCCAAGGACCTTGGACCAGTGTGTGTGTGTGTGTGTGTGTGTGTGTGTGAAAAAATGAGCCAAGCACCATATTTAATCAACTGTAAATGATCTATTTCTGATCCCGTTGGATTGTCATTAAAATGCATGACTCATTTTAATACAGCAGCCTAATAGTGGCAAGTTGTATGAAACTGTTTATTGTACATTAACACGCTCTTGCATATTTCTTATTGTGCCTTATTTTTAATGCAGCAGTTCAGAATTTGAAATGATATTATCAAGCTAGTAAAATGCAGGATGGCTTGTAGCAGGGGAGATTTCATGTGAATCTTTGTAAAACTTTGTACAGACATAGTTGTATGTGATGTGTGCCTTTTTAAAGGTAGATTATTGAGAGATCTCTGCTCAGCTGCCCTCTTTCACATTATAAAAACTTACTGTAGAAAGCATAGCCGTTACCAGTCAAGTGGTTGGCATTTCTGCTGTGTTTGAATTTCTGCTTTCTAGACTGCTTTCCCATCAGCACAAATAACTTCACCTTGAGCCCTTAAGTTGTATAAATCATACCGACCTTTAAAATGCATGAATCAACTCTTAAGGCAATGGATTTTTCATTCTTTTTGTTCCTTTTCTCTTGCCATTGCTTCATAATGTCAAGTAGCTTCAAAGCTTTTGGCTTGATGAGTGGCCATTATAATAGGCTTATAGTCCTCTGGTGAATTCGTAGAATCAAGTTATTCTAGGTCAGCCACGAGATTGGATATTGACTTATGACAATAAAGTCCTCCATTGGCTAGAACACTATTCTTTGCACCTATCAGCCACTGAAACATACTCAACAAGTCTGGATGGATTTAGAATAGAAATACTTAGAACATTCTCTAGTAAATGGGTATGTTTGTTTTCATAGTCGTTGCCTTCAGAATCCGTTTGTAGGCTGTGGAGAGAAAAATTGCTCTTAGTAAATTAAAGTCACAAGACACTTATTTGGTGTGCTTTTTTTCTCCTTTTTGGTCAAAGTGCTTATAGGGCCCTATCTTCCTTAGCTAACAACTAGATCAGAGAGGATGATCTCAAATCAGGATGGCATGGAGGCTAAGATGTGTTGCTCAAGTTCTTTGCTGAATGACGGCAAAGGCTGTGAGGGTAGGCTTGTAGCATATGGGTGAGGAGGTTCATGTATAGGGAGCAGACTGACAAGATAGGGAGGTCCATTTATTAGCAACAACTTGAAAAATAATTGGCTTAGTGTAATAAATATTACTCGTAGGTCATCTAGTCATTGAAAATGAAAGTACTCACAGCTGCGTTCAGACATCAATATCTACCCAAACCTAATTCTTGAGGTGTTCTAATCTTCTAAATTTAGCTAGCCATTTACATTATAACAGAGGCAAGCTCTTCACCACTACTCCAAACCCTTCCTGCTGGTTTACTCAATGCATTTATTTAAGTAGGTTATTATAAAAGTTTCTGTGTGGTCTTGAGTTGAAGTTACCAAAGAATCTTTTGTTTCAAATCAGCCCAATAATTAAAGAGTTATAGAAATAATGTCAAGGTCCTCAGAAGTGATATATTGCAAGTTTAGGAGCCAAGAGACAGAAAAAGATACTCCCAGCCAACACTTGCAAATCAGAAGCAGCTGCAGAAAGGTCAGAGTCCCTGTGTGTCAAGGGGCTGGTTATTTTATCATCAGTTAAAGGAATCGACTTGATTCCATGTCTCTAGGCATTTGACACTTCTATTGGGCATTCTCACTAGCCTTCTAGGAACAGACAGCAAGAGGGTGGTACCATAAATTCTTCTTATGCAATGACTAGAAAGTATAGTAGTAATTGCAGGTTGCACAATAATTATTTATGTATCGTGCTCCGTTATTGTACATGGGCCAGGCTTTGAGTCCATTACCGTTAAGCAGCCTACAACTACTTTGCTCTTTGAGTGTATTAGCACAGTTGGGTTTTTTTGTTGTTGTCTTTTTCTTTTTTCTTTTTTTAGGATTACGGTTTTCATAGCAGTGATATTATGGGGTTACTCGGTTCTTGACATTTCTTATGGGAAAAGTTTGCCTTATCATCTGGTGGATTAGGCTTGAATTTTAGACCCAGTGCTGCTTCTTGCCAACCAATGAAAAACAACTGTTGTTCAGCCTCTGATGTTTCGAAAGTTCCTTCAATGACCACGTCCATGTTTTCCTGGCAGGGACTGCTTGAGCAGTAAACAGACATACCTTTTGTGTTATTATCACATTAAGAGTCCTAAGCTTACTCATGGGGCGCCTGGGCGGTTCAGTCAGTTGAGCGTACAGCTTCGGCTCAGGTCATGACCTTGTGGTTCATGTAACCCCACATCGGGCTTGGCTGCTATCAGGCAGAGCCCACTTCAGATCCTCTGTCTGTCCCCCACTCTCTGCTCCTCCCCTGCTCGCGCTTTATTTCCAAGATAAAATAAACATTAAAAAAAAAAAAAAAAGAATCCTAAGCTTACTCTTGAGCATTTTGTTGTGTTCTTCTTCTTCTTTTTTAAATACTGTTGGTGAAACTGAATGTTATAACAATCTTTGTATTATTAAAATAGTGTTAGAAAATTTTAGGGGATCATCGTACACAATCCTTCAGTCCTTTCAAAAATGATCATGTTTTAGAAAATGGTGTCATTTATGGGATGAAGGAAGTAGCTTACCCAGTTGGTGGAGGGGAAAACAGCTACGTAACTGAAGCAATGAAGAAACCAATGCACACAAAGCAAGCCATTCTGTTTGGACCAGGGTGAGTGTGTGAGTGAATGTCTGGGGCAGTAGCTCTCACGGTTGGGCATGCATCAGAATTGCCTGAAAGGTTTGGGGTATCAGATCTCTGGGTCCTGCCTACCTACCCCAGAGTTTCTGATTCAAGAGGTCTTGGGGGAGAGACTGAGAATTGGCATGTCTGAGTTTCCCAGCCGATGCTCATTGCCGATCCAGCAACCACTGCTCTAGTGTAATTAAACTAATGGGGCCTAATTGGTTTACTTAGTCTTTTTTTATAGCCTATGAGCATTTTTTTTCCTTTTAACAGAAAACATACATGTGCTTTTTATATGGTTAGTTTAAAGCCATAGATGTTTGCTCTGTCCAGAATATTCAACAACTGCTAATGGATGGGGCACTTGTATCCATTTAATGTCACTATCCCCCTACCTGGGGATAGGTGGGGAGGGGGGCTTAAGTTGCAATTTTTAATTGAGATCTAAAATACTTAACTACAGTTTTTTTGTTTTTTTGAGGATGAGTCCATATTTTTGTCATGCTTGCATTTTTAGTCCTAGTGTGTAGAGTGCAATGCTCATGGAAGGAGTAAATGAATGGCTTAACAACACACTTATTGGAAATAATTAGGTAGTGATGCTGGGAATCACAGATTAACCTTCCCCAGAAAAAACCCTTAGTGACTTGAAAAATTTGCTTGTTAGTTTATCAATACAGTTTTTTTTTTTAACCTCGATAAATTCAAGGCAAATGAAAAGCCTAATAGAGTTAAATAATATTGAGGTTTTTAATATCAAAACAAATCTCTAGAAGCATATGTTTTGGTAGCCATAATACATTATCTAAACGAAGCTGGGATTAAAGCTATAGAGTGAGGACAGAAATGTTAAACTAATATGTGAAGTCTGAGCAAACCATATTTGTCAAAGAATTAAGAAACTTCACAAATTTAGATGATTAATTTTATTTTAATAGTTTAGCAGAATCGTGTTATCAATCTTTTTTCTCGATGTCTTCATTTTCCTTGTGTTATTGGTGATGGTGCATAATAGGCACACCCTGCAAGATTCTATACCCAGAAAATGGTGGGAGGTGTTCTTAAGGGCAGGGACTATGTTTTTAATATGTCTAACACCTACCTCTTGGTTAGTCAGAAATCTTGGCTAACTGGCATCTTTTCTTTGACTCCTTTTAGTGGAAGTATGCATAGCTGTTGGCAAAATAGTCATGAGTTAAGACTAATGTTTGGTAGGAATTTAGCTTTTATAAAATGATTTTCTCATAACATACCTAAAATACTACACTGGATATGCACAGTGATGCTTTTTGTTATTTTAGGGATAGAAGAATCTGGGGTAGAAAGACATTATATAACATGCCTAAAGTTAGGTACTCCAGCTAGGAAATGTCAGAGCCAGGCAGAGAACACAGATTTGCTAGCTCTAAATCTGTTTTTTCCTACAAAATTCAACTATTAATGTATTGTGGGTTGGTTTTTTTCCCCCCAGAGGAAAAGGTGTATAGTATGCACAGGGGAAACCTTGATCTCAGTTCTCCTTGACTTAAATATTTCAAATTCTAGAAACCTTGCTCTTCTCTGAATTTCTCTTAACTTCATTCAACATCATTTTTTTTTATTATAGTAAGAGTTTTTGTGGGTTTTTTTTTTTTTTGTGGAAAAAGGAGAAGACACAAATAAACACAAGGAGGAAAATAGCTTTTCATCCAAGCATCCAGCAGAGAGTGCTGGGCATAGAACCATTAATAAATATCTATTGATTGAATGCCAGGAATTAGCTCCCTGACCTCTGGGTAAATTGCTTAAGTTGTCATATTCCATCTGTAAAAAAAGGGGGTGGCTGGCAGGGTTCTTGGGCTACTTATTTCCTTATATTATGGATTTATGTGACATCAGTGATCTTTCAGGGACTTGGTGAAAGGTGTTAAATAAATCATACCTTTATTATTATCTCTGAGGAAGAAATTATTTGAAATATGCTGTCTTTAAATATCTTACTGCTCTTTGTCAAAAGTAGGAAAGAAACGGATTTATGTGCAGTGTATGACACGTGTTTATTTGGAGGGTTGGGAGTATGCGTGAGGGCAGTTGCCTTTATTTATAAATAAATCATCATTATAAAATATTAAAAACTTCTTCCTGTGATATTTCAAGTTCTATTGTTTCTCCCCTCCCTGACCCCAGCTTATGGTCAGGTGGACTTAGAGTTTATCTCTTAATATTTCTTCACAAAAATAGAACAACAAGGAAAAGGAATTAATAGAGTAGAAAAAAAACTGGATTCCTTGGTAGTCTGTCTGGTTGATTGTATTTACTGCAGGGGCGTGATGCAGGCATATGTGTATTAATTCACATGATTTACTTAGTTCATTTAGTGCTATCCTAGTTAGGCGTCGTCATTCAAAAAATTTGACCATTTGGAAGAGAAACTAAATTAGTGAGCTTTCAACATCTGATATGACAGCACATGAGGAGAACGACTTTTAGGAAACACAGATGTACCTGTTGTCCCATGATAGATTTAAATAAACTAGGCTTTTCTGCAGATGGGATTACAGTGCTTCCAAAATATTTACAAGCATGATAAGCAACTTTTCTTCTTCCTATTGTTTTAGCACTATTTTACATTTCCCTAATCTTCTTAGAGCGGAGTTGATGTTTCCATTCTGTAGGTGGTAGATTTACATGGAGAAAAATACATTCATCCATTTAATTAAATCCCTGGTTAGAATGGGTTAGGACTGGTGGTGGGATGTTCAAGCCAGTAAACAAGCACTCTGGAAACAAATTGCTGGTTTACTCTTTGTAAACTTCGTCTTCTTGTTATATATAAATGAATTAAGCTATAACAGAAGTCCACAAAGAAATTAACGGGAAATCTCTTAGCAAAATTCACATCTCTATTAATATTTGATATTTAACAAACCTAGGATTAATTTTAAAAGTGTGATATTAATGATTTTAATGTGTAATTTTGCATACAAGAGTCAGTAGTTTCATAATCAGAGTGGTTCCCTGTGAAGGTTGTTTTGGGACTTAGCTCACCTTCGTTCAGTTTTATAATTTATCTTTTGGAACTGACTCAGTGAAAGTTACCATGATCACACTGTAAGAGGAGGAATTTTTCTTCTGATTTACACGGAACGACTGAACATTAGCTGGCGTTTCAAGTGAGGGTCTTAATTATTCTCTTGTTTGACCTTTGCCTGTAACATTTGGTTTGAGTTGTGTTCTTCTCTTTGACTTTAAGATTCAACCACTGGCAGGAGCCTTATTTAATCTTTCTATTGAGCTGTTTCATCTCCTTGAATAGGGCATAAACCTATTCATCAACCTATCTTTCATATGGGCATGCTGTTCTGGAATACTATTAAGATTGAGTGCATTGTGGCAGGGTGCATTCCATTTAAAAAGCAATGTAATATGTTTCAGTGTGATTAAGAACAAGAGTGTTACAAGTGCAATATATGGTAAAATCATAACACTCAAGGGCTTTTTACATAATGTGCTATTCCTAACGTGCAAACAATTGATTTAATTTTTTACTTTAGCTTTTTAAGAGCATGGTGTTTCTCATAAATGCTGCCACTATATTCTGATGTTTCATTCCTTAATACTTGAGTTGATACGCTACTATAACCACATTATATCGAGTTCTTGAGAAATCAAATTTCTAGTTTGATTTATACATGTAAAACCGGGTCTTAGTGGATTCAATCTGACTTCATAATTGCGATGGAAACAAGAAGATGGAAATCTAATTTATAGAATTATTATTTTTTTTGGTATGAGGCAGCCTGTTAAGGAAATTAAATATCACTTATCTATTGGTCTAATAAAAATAAAATTCTTCTTTAATTAAGGAAAAACTCTTACCGAGAAACAATTGTTAAGAGTCTGTGTCATTCCGAATCTTTGTTTTTACTGTTCTTTTGTTTGTTTTGTCCTAATTTCCTGGTTGTGTTACAGCAGATGAGGTGTTTAACCCATAGATGTTTTATGAGTAAACAGTGATACTAAAAAGGACAGTGGATTTGCTTTCCAGTTCAGATAGAAGTGGTACATATGACTTGTCATTGGAATAATAGAAGATCAGACATAGAAGCCACGTCTGACGTGTAATCAATCGTTCCTTACGTGACCGAGGAGGTCTGAAGTGAGCAGTTACAGGGACCCTCCAAAGGTCCTATGTCCAGTTTGTGGTAATAATAGAACCAGAACCATATCTCCTGATTCCTTACTACTTTTTCTTTTGCAATAACCACAAGACTAAAATTCAGATTACATTTGTATTTTCTACTTGTTTGTTTTATTGCAGTATTTCTGTGTTGCTGTTCTGTAATACATAACCTTGGAAGCTTTGTTTACTGCCTTTTCACAGTCTGTGCTAACTAGAGCTTTATGAGTTTGAAAGTGGGCGGACAGTGTGGACCGACTGCTAGTGCTTTTAGTGGTGGATTGAGTTGAAAGAATTCCAAAAAGAATATTTTCTTTTTTTCACTTATCCCTGTCAAGAAAGAATCTGTAAGGCTAAAAATAAAACCAGATCTAAGAATGTTTAATTGAACTTGATTGTAAATATGTATGTTTAAATTAGTGTGTGTGTGTGTGTGTGTGTGTGTGTGTTGGGGGGGATGGATTTTTGTGAAAGTCCAAAATAAGTTCTGTAATGCTTATAGTTTATATTCGATTGCCATTAGATAACTGGATGATTTATAGTTGCCAGAACGTGTCTAAAGCTTTATAGGGATTATCTCATTTTGCCTTTAGCATGGATGATATCTTAAAGTTTAAGGGGCTGTATGATGTAGGTAATAGCATTAGCTCCACGTTTTATAACTGAGAGAACAGAATGTCTAATGTGACTGTCCAAGGTGCAGTCTGAACCAAGGGGCTCTTAAAAGTTCTGGCTCTTGACCACTAAGCCCTGCCTCCATGTTACATGTAATTTTCTCTGCCACAAAATGCTGCCTGTTAAAGTTTTTAACAGGTCCTAGATTTAAAATCGTAAATTATTTTTACTTCTCTGATTCATACAATAAGCTTCAGCAGTATTACTTGAGAATTTTCATGCTTATGTTCAGTTTTATAATTAAAATTGTCCAGTGGCAATTTTAACCTTCTCTTTCTTCATACTTCATCTCTGGTTTCTGCACTTCCCATTCTCCTTGGATTACTTGGTTTAATTTGGAGCAATGGTCAGTGTGCCTTGTGCATTATTTGTATACCTTCACTTCTCTCCTCAAAAGTAAGTGATTCTCTGTTATTCCCAAGTGAGATTAAAGTTGCTAGTCCATTGACTCTCACATTCTTTGCCAATATTCAGTTTTTTTCTTTGCTCTTAGAAAATGTGTTTATTTGGTAAATCAAGATGGAAAGGAACCGGGAGGAAATACCTAATTCAGTTACCCATCCAGTGGAGTGTTTCTCATGCACTCCAGCTTAAACTGATTGAAATCTTCTCCCATAAGCTTTTTCTAGAGTCATTCCTACACATTACAATTTTCTTTTCTTCCTCTTCCGAGGCACTATCATACCTGCTTTCTTAAAACAAGGATTGGGGCGCCTGCATAGCTCAGTCTGTTAAGTGTCTGACTCTTGATTTCAGCTCAAGTCATGGTCTCATAGTTCATGAGTTCAAGCCCCATGTCAAGGGATTCTCTCTCTGCCCCTCCCCTGCTTGCGGGTGCTCTCTCTCGCTCTCTCTTTCTTATCCTCTCAAAATAAATAAACTTTAAAAAATAAAAAAATATATTTAAAAAATAAGCCATGATTAAACCAGTGACGGACTCTCTCTCCTTCTCCCTGGTTTGTCTCCTAAGCTTTTCAGTTTGTGAGTTCTTATCTGTAATACTGGTTATTAATAGTTTTTGTGTTGGTTGTGATTTCTCTTTCATTTATATTTGTACTGTTTCCTCCTACTAAGTAATTCCTGGATTTCAGAGACCATGAGAGGTACCATGCAATTAGCATTGCATTTGTTAATCAGAAGGTATTTTGTAAAATTTGACCTATAAGGAAGAGTAGAAACCGTTTTTCTCCTATTATTATTTCTTTCTATTTAGTCCATAGACATTTAGCCCATATTTAGAACTACAAATCAAGGTGAGAAATCAGTGTAGCTCACTTGTATAATCAGGGTAGGCAGAAAATAGTAGATCACTACTATGTTTGGTAGGAGCAAGCAAAAAAAACTCATACTCTGTTAAAGGAGATTTAAAAAAAAAAAATCCCTGTAATTTCCTGAGGGATAAGGGTGCTAGGAGGATCTTTATTATAGTGATTTTTTTTAATGTTTATTTTTGAGAGAGAGAGAGAGTGTGCACATGGGCAGAGATGGGCAGAAAGAGAGGGAGACAGGGAATAATACCAAGCAGGCCTTGCACTGTCAGCACAGAGCCCGATGTGAGGCTGGAAGTTGAGAACTATGAGATCATGACCTGAGCCGAAAGCAAGAGTCAGGCACTCAACCGACTAAGCCACCCAGGTGCCCCTCTGTAAAAGCAGATTTACTTTAATGATACGGGTTAATTTTTATAATGTACTTTTGAACAGTAGTATCAGATTTTATTTTAGCAGTGAGTTGCACTTTTTTCCCCCCTCACATAATCTAAAGGGACCCTAATACTGTATCTAAAACTCAGTATCTGTCCTTAGACTATTTAAATGTTCGTTGTTGGGGGCAAACACCTCATTGCTTTGGTAAAAGCAATATACACTCTAGGGCAGTAGGGTTCCTGGAACCTACGTTTGACAACCCTTGCTTTTTAGAAGGGTAGTGATGGAAGATTTTTCTCTGGTTTATTTGGAAAGATTGGAAGATTGTCAGGCTACACAGGAACACCTTCCTGTATTCACAGTGTGTAAACAGTTGCTGTCATATAAGTTTTACCCCTATTCTGTCTTCATTTGTAGTATTTAATGGAGTTAAATCAATTAAGATACTTAGAATAGGCTATCTCTGTGCCAAGCGCTTCCCGGAAAAACTAAGTAGAATCCACAAGATGCTGAAAAGAAATCTTGCGCTGAAGTCTTCCTCTGAAACTGGAACAGTTGTGATTCCTTCCCTGGAAGCATTTGTTTTTACTATGGAAGGGGATTAGGCAAAAAATTAATTAACCAAGTATGAATTTAGCAAGTATTGAAACTGGAATTGTATGCTGTACAAGAAAAGATGGGGGCAACACATTTAAAAGTGGCTTTTACACACCGTGTGCTTAGTAAAAGAAAGAATTTTATTTCAGCCGAAAAGTATGCTTTTAAAATGAAATATATGTGTTTGAGAAGATTGTCACTTATGTGTTACAGTATTTTGAATGGCGTCACTCTTTTGTTCTTCCCTTTTCTCCTGACGCTTGTAATTTTCCCCCCCTATAGTGCTGTTTCCCTCTCCTTGAGTAGACAGCTTTGCATTTGTGATCTTTTTTCTCAAATTGCATTTAAAATCCACTACTTTTAATGGGTGGTGTTCCTTAGTCCAGACAGTTCCTTCTGTACTGTGTTTAAGAACTCTGAGGTTTCAAGGAACAGACTTAAAGAAACATATAGATCATTTAGGATTAGGTTGTACAAATCCCAAGAATGATACCTACCTATAAAACCTTCATAATGAAGAATCCCAGTGAAGATGTAACAAGAAGATGTGTTGTTTTCTTGGGAGTTGGTAGCATTAGGAGACTTTAAGTTTCGAGAAATGGGGTTGTGAGATCATAATAGCCAAACCTATGTGAGTGTTAAATGCCGAATCCAGGATAGAAGAGAAGTCCAAGTAGGCCATGTTCTGGAAGGGGGAAGTGTCTTCCCCTTGGAGAGCAGATGCAGGCAGGAGCTAGAGAGCCCTAGAGGCTAATGTAAGGACAGGCTTTCCTTAAGCTGTGTTCACATCTTCCTCGTAAGCATCATAAATAGCGTTTTTTCCCTGCCTATCCAACACTTGCTCCTTTTCTTCTTTCAGTTCTCAACTTATATGTCACCTCCTCAGAGAGAGAATACTAATCTAAAATAAAGAGGAGGTCTCCATTTCCATCATGTCAGCCTGCTTGATTTCCACCATAGCGCTCGTTACTCAATACTTTCTCAATATTTTCTTGTATGCGTGTTCTCTCTCTCCTCCTTGCCCAACAACCTGCTTAACCATCAGTGGATGTAAGTTTAATACGCGCAGAGGTCAAGTCCATTACTCTGTCTTGTCTCTAGCACAGAATCTATGCTCAGAGGACAGTGTCTCTGGCTAGAGTATCATCTGTCTGAGAGCAAGAATTCTGTCCTATCTGGGTAGTCCTATGATTATACA
This sequence comes from Crocuta crocuta, assembly GCF_008692635.1. Taxonomy (NCBI): domain Eukaryota; kingdom Metazoa; phylum Chordata; class Mammalia; order Carnivora; family Hyaenidae; genus Crocuta; species Crocuta crocuta. Next base: position 694,376 of record NW_027531909.1, on the reverse strand, counting down.
GCTCCTGTTAGAATGGATTAGGCTAATATTAGTGAGAAAAAATGAATTACTGTGAATGAGGAAATAAGATAATTTTGTAAACAAAGATGTTAAGTTTCTTTTTTCCCCTTTAAATAAAAAGCAGCACCAGGCTTAGTGACAGCTGGGCCAAGTATAAAACAGGGGGTAAAACACGGTAAGGCTTTGATGCCAGAGGCTGTCCTAGTGTTGTTTACTTCTGTTACATGCAGAAGTCACGAGGTGATTATTTTAGGAAATGTGATTCTTGAATAGCTCTTTATATATTTGGTTATATAGTAAAAAGCCATAAAGGGGAAATTGTGGCTCCGATGGCCAGCTTTTTGATGTAGTAATACATACTGAAATGGAGATGTTTCTGCTAAATTTTGAGAGATTCTTCCTTACTTTTCTAGAAGATCATTTTCCATGTAGCTAATGTCGCTTTTCCAGATGGATCTTCTGAAGTATGGTATTCTGAAAAATATCTTGCCCAAGGTTTAACTTTAATATTTTGCCCAAGGATTATTTAATTTTTTCATCCTTGAGAAAGAAATCTGAAGATTTTTCCATTCAAATAATTCTCAATGAAGGAATTAAGTTAGTCCTGGGTTGAACTTTTTCTGAAGATATACTTTTGCTATTTCCTATCAAAGTAGCTCAGAAATACATTTCCCCTAGGCCAACTTTTGAAGCAGTGTCATATACTGAGTTATCGCGAGGCGACTTGGGGCAAGATGGCAGAAGGGCTATCAATTTTAGTGAAAGATGAAGCTTGAATATTTATATGTAGTATTTCCTAAGAATTCATAATGTTGTCTAGTTTGGGGCCATTTTTGTATTTTGTTGGCTCATTTGTTATGACATTCCTTAAAGAAATGATTATGAAGGCAGTCTTTTTTTTTTTTTTAATGTTTATTTTTGAGAGACAGAGACAGAGCATGAGGGAGGAGCAGCAGCAGCAGCAGCAGCAGTGAGAGAGAGAGAGAGAAAATCTGAAACAAGCACCAGTCTCTGAAACAAGCACCAGTCTCTGAACCATCAGCACAGAGTCTGATGCGGGATTTGAACTCACAAGCCTGAGATCATGACCTGAGCCGAAGTCAGACACTTAACTGACTGAGCCACCCAGGTGCCCTGAAGGCAGTCTTGTTTTAACATTATTGTTCTGTGCTCTCAAGGTGGAATGGATTGTTCCAACCTCCGCTAAATGAGCTTTGCTAACTGTAACCGTTAACTGCTCCAAAAGCTAAAACTATGCATACGTTAAAAATGAAATCCTTCCCTTTTTTACCCTCTGGAGAGAGGGGCTAGGAATATTCTCAGTCTGTAGGTAAAGATTCCAAGTTACTAACAAATGAAGTCATGTTTATGTTTACCATTAAGGTTTTTTCAACATGACCAATTTGGAATCTTGAACTCTTTTTCAAAATCGAGGGCTTTCCTGTAACATTTCAACATTAATGATCCCTTTTTTATATATGTAATCCATTTTTTTTTGGTCCCCCTGGGCTGAGTGTGTATAGTATGAGGTTCTCTATACAAGTATAAACTTTATCCATATTATCTGTTTTTTCTTCATCATTTTTTGTGTTGCTGCTTATAGTGAGGACTCCATTACGCTGTTTAACTTACGTCATGCTTTCGCTCATTCTTGGCTTGCCATTTAGGCCTTTCTTCTCAGCTGTCAGGCTTGTTCCATCTATGCCTTTGAAGTTCACACTAAAGTTAATGTCCATTGACTCAACTCCATTTTGGAAATGATATGCTGGATTCAGAGATAAGAAGTGTCCGGAGACACGGCTATAGATAGCTTTTGGGAAGCATAGAATTAAATAGGCGTGAGAATGGAGCTTTTAAGGAGTATATATAGTGAGATTAGCTAATAGGAACAGTGAGAACAGAGGTTGCACCCAGAAGAGGGAAACCACCATTTTTGTTTTGGAGTATTGGCAGAAGGTTCTCCAGAGAAGATGGTATTTGAGTTGGTCCTTGAGAGGTGTTCCACCTCTGTCCAGTGGGCAAGTAAGTGTTCCACATCTGTCCAGTTAGCTAACTGTATCTAGCTTGTTTCATAAAACTTAGTGAAAGTTAATTGGACAGTTGTTCTCTTGCATGGCCACAGTTCTTTATTGCATTTAAAGCAGTTGGGTTTTAAGAATTGAGTTTTTTGAATTATAAACAGCAACCACCACAACAAGGTAAAAACCTCCACAATGGAATTCAAAAATTGCCTGATGTTACCTTTAGTCCCTTTTCAGGGAAATGAGGAAATGACTCAAAAGGGAAAAATATGTTTTGTTGTTTAGAAATACCTGTTTTGAAATGGGCTGAGAAACAATGGCGGAATCTTCTTGTGTGTGTGTGTGTGTGTGTGTGTGTGTGTGTCTGTCTGTCTGTCTGTCTGTCTGTCTGCTTATAGAAACAAAAAACCCAACTGTTGATTTCAAAATGTTCGTTTCAAAATGTCACAAGTGTAACATATCTAGGCGTGGCCATGTTCAGTGGCAGTGAAGCGCTCAGACCGCTAGATGCTGGCCCTGGACTTCTAAATGCTCACGCAGGACATTGGAGGGCAGAGGCGTCTGCCAGGCAGCACCGTGGTTCACTGTTCTTGGGGGCTCGGAAATGGCAAAACTAAAGCAGGAAGGGAAGGAATCCAAAATGCTCAAACTGGAAGGGACATTTGGCACAAAGCATTGGTAATGACCAGTCTGTGTATAGCGTTTGGTGTGTTTCCTTCCTGAAGGGCTCAGCACAGTAAATAAAGCAAAACCAATAATTATCAATGGGCAAGTGAGCCGTGTCCTTAACAAAAAGTATTCAGATGGGCATAAATCATAGTATCTAAGCCAACAGACTGGAGAGGAATCTACCAGCTGTTTTCCTAAGGATTAGGGGGAAAAAACTGTTGTCTAGTGATATTTTTTTTAAAGTTTTAAATAAGGGTCTTAAGGATCTATAAGAACTTCTTTTTCTTTTTCAGTGCTAAAAGATGGGATCTTTTAAATAATTAAACATATTTGTTGTGTATGTACATGAACTTTATAATATAAGCACGAATCTATTCATGTCACAAACATTTATTTCCCTGTACCAAGCACAGGTCTTTTGAAGGGTTTTTCTCCTAAATGGTGCATATTAAAAATCTCAGGTAATGAGTAAGATTTTGACTTACTCTGGGGTAATCAAAGCATGACCTTTCCCCCCCTTCATGTGTTTTCCTTCCTTGGATAGATTTTTTGCTCAGCTTAGTTAATGGTCAGTGTATATAGAGTTAGCATCGTAGTACATATGTTTATGGGTAATGTGCCTATTTTTGAGGAGCTATTTTAGGGAAACACCCCTATTGCTCATTATTTACATACATTTTGAAAGCTGTTCCTTTCCTGCATGAGTGTTGTGTGCTGGTAGATGATGGTATATGTGATTACTTGGACAGAGAACATTTTCTTTAGTTCTTTTTTTTTTTTTTTTTTAAATGTTTATTTTTGAGAGAGAGAGAGAGAACAAGTGGGGGGCGGGGACAGAGAGAGGTGGAGATACAGAATCTGAAGCAGGCTCCAGGCTCTGAGCTGTCAGACCAAAGCCCTACGTGGGGCTTGAACTCATGGACAGTAAGGGACAGTAAGACCATGATTTGAGCTAAAGTTGGACACTTAATCGACTGAGCCACCCGGGCACCCTGGTTCTTTTTTTTTTTTTTATGTTTATTTGTTTTTGAGAGAGAGTGAGAGCGAGAACAGGGGAGGGTTAGAGAGAGAGGGTGAGAGAGGGAGACAGGGAATCCCAAGTAGGCTTTGCTGTCACTGCAGAGCTTGACACGGGGCTAGAACTCATGAACCATGAGATCATGAGCCAAGCCAAAATCAAGAGTCAGCCAGTTAGCCAACTAAACCAGCCAGGTGCCCCTGAACAGAGAATGGTTTGAAAATGCCTCCTAATTAGAGCTTTGGAATACATGAACAGTAGAGTGTGGAAGGAGATCAGAGACATGCCATTCATGGCTATATAATGTTAGTTTCTAAATGTCACTGAAAGTCCTCTGGCTTGATTTGTTTACTTAGTCTCTTGAAATTTGGTACTATCAGAATGAGAACCAGCTCCATGCTGGGCACTCAGCTTTCAGGAGAAGACTCGTCTGTGGCAACATGGAACATTCAACAAATATTTGCTGAACACAACTTTACTTGGTTCATTGTTAGTACCTGAAGTTACAGATATGAGTAATAATGGGGTTGCTGACCTCAAGGGGCTCAGTCCCATGGAGGAGTCTGAGAGGTGAGTGAATGTTAATCTGCCAGTCTGTAAATACACCAACCTGATTTGTGCAGCAAGAGAAGCTCAGAAGAGGAACAAGGGAGATGTTCTGAAAGAGCTAACACCTGGGCTGGATTTTGACAGGAATAAGGGCTTCCAGTGATTTCTGCTGACTTAATTTGCATATTGAAAGAATGGATGTGAATCCCCCATTTTACTGTCACCTAAAAAAAATTGATGGCTTTCTGAAGCTGACTATCCCTTTAATAACTTCTGAAAGTTGGTCTTTTATTACATAGATCTTAAGATTATCTGATTCTCAAACAATTGAGATGAAGAGTGAGTTGAAGGGGTTAGGACACTTCGATCTTAAGAAGGTGACATAGTGGCCAGTGATTGTGGAACAAGTGTACTTACTCCCCCGCACCCCCAACCCTCCAATATTTATTTTTGAGAGAGAGAGACAGAGACAGAGACAGACACCAACACCGCAAGTGACAGAGAGAGAGGGAAAGGGAGACACAGGATCCAAAGTAGGCTCCAGGCTCCAAGCTGTCAGCACCGAGCCTGACATGGGGCTGGAACTCACGCCAAAGTCGGGCACTAAACCAGTTGAGCTACCTGGGCTCCCCAGAACAGGGATTCTTAATGAAGAGGTGTTGCTGAATGAAACCAGGTCTCAAAGGTGGTCCTATTAGTTTCACAATAATTACTTTATGTCTAATGGACTATCCCCACTGGCTAAAATGTTTCTTAGTTTCAACTCCTGTTTCTTTTTAAGAACTAGGTTAGAAACCCATGTTAATGATTTAGGTTATACGATACTTGAATAAATAAATTAACGGACTACTTCCCCTGGTTTGACTTTCTTCAGATTAGAACACTGAGTTTGTATTTGTCCTGCTACTGGTTTTCTAGCATGTTGAGTGTGTATAAAAAGTTTCTATGGTTTGCTTCTAATGAAGAAAGCAGGGTGCTCTACACACATTGTTCATCGTTATTTATGAAAATATTGCATTTAAAAATAATTGAGGTATGCGTTGTTAAATAGTTTCTTGTAAACCAGACTTTTACAGAATATTAATACATAACAGATCATTTCCTTTAGAGGGTGGGAAAAAATCTAAAACTTTCAATGAGAAGATGTGCTCACTAACAGCTGTTTCCTATAATAGAAGCAATTTGCATGCAGAATAGAGAAAATGAATTCTACAAAAGGGTGTATAGAGGAGCAGCTATAACTTCTCAGCCCACAGAATAAACTTCCTTCAAATGACGTTGGCATGATTAATCCCAAACAACCTGGACACTGAAGAGTGCTGTTCTGAAAAGACTGCTTTGCAGTCTGGAAATATCATGGGTGTAATATGAGTCTTCTGTTTGGGGCCGGGGGCGTGGTCAGTGCTTTTGGTGGCATACCCTCTCCCAAGGGCTCAGGGTATTTGAATATTCATGACAGGTTGGCAGGTGGTTAGTTGACGCAGGACTGAAGCTACTCTGAGTTGTTTGGTGGTTTTATTTTTTTTTTTTTTTTTTAATCAGAGAAACTTGTAAAGTCAGGTGNTTTTTTGTGGTTTTCATTTTTTTTTTTTTTTTTTTTAATCAGAGAAACTTGTAAAGTCAGGTGAAAGTCCTCATTCCTGATTTACTTCTGATGCCAGTTTTGGGGAAATGTTCCTGAGGTGGGCTCAAGGAGACTTCCAAGTTTATAATCCTATCTTCAGTATACCTCTTCATAACCATATTTGCACTTGGGGAGGGTCTAAGCAACTTTCATGTACATCATCATCATCGCCTATAAGAAAAATGCCTAATGCTTACATTCCTACACATATAGTCTTGCATCTTGACGGCCATGCTTACAGATGGGTAGATGGTGTTCTCTCTTTTAAAAGGAAAGGAAATGGAAACTAGAGAATTCTTAGTCCAGGGGCCATGGACTTGAGTCTTCTAATCGAAATCCAGGGATCTCTCCTTGGTGCTTTCTTTCTGTTTTCATCTGAAAAGTTTACATGACAGTTGGATATTTCATGGAGTAGATTTCCTGCCTCACTTCAGTAACTTTTTGAGAACTTATGTGTGCCAGGATCTGTGCTGTGTCTTTTATGTATATCATCCTGTTTAATCCTCACAGTGTTTGGAAGAAAACCCGAGGTCCAGAGAATTGGAGTAACTTTCTAGAGTTAGGCTGGTTAGTCTGAGATGGAGCCTGGATTGACACCCAGGTGTGCCTAAGCCCTTGACGCTTGGTGCTCACTGTGTTTCTGGGGTAAATGTTTCTGTCCTTGAGGATTGGAAGGAAATTACACATGACGTTCCTGAATGCGTGGTGATAAGGAACTCTGTTAAGCGTCACACCTGTGCTTCTGGCAATTACTGCTTTGGGAGGGTAAAAGGAGGAGAGACGGTAATGCTTTGTGGTCTGGAAAGACTGCAAAATTGGTGATGAAATTCAGATTTGAACTAAGAGGGGACATTAATAGTGATATCAAGGTATGAGGGAAGGGACGGGAGGACAGAGCATAGCTGGGAAATGTTGGGCATATTTGGGGGGAATTGGTGCACTTCATTGAAGCACAGGGAGATTGATGGGTGACAAAAGAGGAAGACTAGAAAGGTAGGCTGGGCCTCGCTTGGAGTTCAAAGGACTTGAACTACCACACAGAGGACTATGTCACCTTGACGTTCAGCATGCCCATGATTTCTTTGTAATACTACCAAATATAGTCTTAATTAGAATAATTTCAGTTGGCTTGTGACTGAGTTTGATTTACATAATTGATATCCTAGTGGTATGAAATCTTCGTATTTAGCTTCTTTAGGGTTTGTCTCATTTCCCAAGAGCTTGCCTAAATAGTCTTGCCTAGGTCTTTTTTGGGGGTAAATCAAGGAGAGTGACATGATGGGCACCAATAACATTGGGAGATTTTGGATTCGAAATTTTCTGAGGAGGGAGGGTATCTTGCCACGTTGTGGCGTGGAAATCAGGATGTCTCCAAGAAGTGAGGCGTGTAAGGGTGGAGGGATTTACACGAAAGATCTGATGTAGATAGTGCATTTGTCAGGGAACTTTCAAGCTTTGGATCATAGGAGCTCTCCCCAGTTTCCCTAAAGCTTTAGGGCAGAGTGGGAACAACTGAAGTCAAGTTATTGATGATCATGGTTGACTGTGGTAAAATGTCCCACATCAAGATATGAACAAATAGCTTACATATTTGCTTTACCTAGGAAAATGATTATAGATTCTGGAGAAGTATAGATCAGAAAGGCAGATGGGGACTTGGGAAAGGGCTGTGAAAATGGAGCATGATCTAGATAGGAGTATGGGGTTTCCTTTCTTTCTTTTTCTTTATTTTTTCAGAAGAAAGAATGTATTTTTGTCTTTTATTCTCCTCTCACCTATTTTTTTTTCTTTTTAATGTTGCAGTGTGCAAAGATCCACCTTACAAAGTAGAAGAATCTGGGTATGCTGGTTTCATTTTGCCAATTGAGGTTTATTTTAAAAACAAGGTATGTAATCTTCACCCATTAATCTTTCAGTAGAAGATCCTCCATTAGCCAAATAATGTTTAAAATAATTTTGATTCCTAAATACTTCTATCACTAGATGATTTTAAAATAAAAGTTAAATTTGTCTTCTAGGAATTTTGGCTATTGTTCCCCTTAATTATAGAGGAAGTGGCTAAAAAAGATAATTTCAGTTCTCTGAAGGAAGATTATATGAAATTCATTAAACTTCCTTTTTAAGAGAAGAATGATTACCATTTGAAAAAGGTTAATGTATGTTTGTAAAGTAGAAACGAAATTTTTTCAGTGAAATGCTCTTTTTCTCGTTTGCGTATTTCTAGAATTTTAGGCACTTGCAAAGAAATAATCTCTCGTTGTGTCCTCAACTGCCATGTGTACTTGGCATATGTATACAATACATATATCAACTTGATGTATTATGGATTCTACTGGATTTGAAGTATATATGTAGCAATACACACAGACTATATAAGATTGGATAAATTGTACAACCTCTGTAGGCTTCACTTTCCTTACTTATAAAATGGGGTAGGATAAGAGTATCTATCTCATAAGGATTAGATACAGTATGTCTGTGTACAATATTTAAAATACTGCTTCATGTATACATAAGCACTTAGTAAATGCTAATGATTACTTTTCTCAGTAATCCCACTGAAATGTTCACATGTTTTTTAATCAAAATCAGAATTTGTTAAGATGCGTTTATATCTGCTCATGTGATCTGGCTTGACATTAATGTATTGATTGTTCTTTGTCTCATTTCTTGTTGGGTTTCCTTTAAAAAGCTTTTAGCTTTCATTTGTTTTATTTAGAAAATTGAGACATAATTTATACACCATAAAATTAATTTTTAAAAAGTGAAAACTCCTTGGGTTTTAGCAGATTGTGCAGTCATCACCACTGTCAAATTCTATGACTTTCTTATTATTTTCATCACCCCATACAGAAATTCTGTACCTATTGGCAGTCACTCCTCATTCCTCCCTCCCTCAGCCCCTGGCCATGATTAATCTACTTCCTTTTTCTGTGTAATTCCCTCTTCTGGCAATTTCATATTAATGGAATAGTGCAATAGGTGACCTTTTGTGTCTGGCTTCTTTCACTTAGTATATTTTCAAGGTTTATCCATGTTATAGGATGTATCAATAATTATTCTTTAATAACTGAATAATATCCGAATATATAAACATACCACATTTTGTTTATAAATTTGTAATTTGATGGACAGTTGACTTACTCCCACCTTTGGCTACTGTGAATAATGCTGCTGTGAATATTCATATATAGATTTTTGTGTGGACATACATTTTCAAATCTGGTATATATCTAGATGGAGTAGGTGGGTCATATGGTATCTGTCTGTTTCATTTTTTTGAAGAAGTGCCAACTGTTTTCCATAACACTGTTACATATTCCCACCAGCAACGGTGGGAGGGTTTCAGTTTCTCTGCATCCTGGAAAATGCCTGTCATTTTCCATTTTTTTTTTTGAAGTTTTATTTATTTCTAGGAGAGAGAGAGAGAGAGAGAGAGACAGCGTGAGCAGGGGAGGGTCAGAGAGAGAGGGAGTCACAGACTGAAACAGGCTCCAGGCTCTGAGCTGGCAGTCAGCACAGAGCCCGATGCGGGGCTCGAACCCACGAACCGCGAGATCATGACCTAAGCGAAAGTCGGACGCTTAACCGACTAAACCACCCAGGCGCCCCTGTCATTTTCCATTTTAAAAATTATAGTAAACAGGGGCACCTGGGTGGCTCAGTCAGTTAAGTGTCCGACTTCGGCTTAGGTCATGATCTCACGGTTTGTGGATTCAAGCCCCGCGTCAGGCTCTGTGCAGAGAGCTAGCTCAGAGCCTGGAACCTGCTTCAGATTCTGTATCTCCCTCTCTCTGACCCTCCCCTGATCACGTGTCTCTCTGTCTCTCAGAAATAAATAAAACATTAAAAAGAATTATAGTTATCATGGTGCATGTGAAGTGGATTTGATGTGCATTTGCCTGATGAGTTGTGATTTGTGAACATTTTTTTTTCATGTGCTTATTGTCCATTTGTTTATTTTCTTTGGAGAAATTGCCTTTTAGGGGCACCTGGGTGGCTCAGTCGGTTGAGCGTCCGACTTCGGCTCAGGTTATGATCACATGGTTTGTGGGTTTGAGCCCCCTACTGGGCTCTGTGCTGACAGCTCAGAGCCTGGAGCCTGCTTCAGATTCTGTGTCTCCCTCCCTCTTTGACCCTTCCCTGTGCACGCTGTCTCTCTCTCTCTCAGAAATAAATAAAAAACATTAAAAAAAATTTTTTTTAATTTTTTGCCCATTTAAAATGTTTAAATTTAACATTTTTATTTATTTTTTGAGAGAGAGAAAGAAAGTATGAGCCAGCATTGAGGAGGGGCAAAGGGAGAGAGGGAAGGAGAGAGAGAGAGAGAGAGAATGAAAATCTTTTTTTAAAAAAAATTTGTAATGTTTATTTTTGAGAGAGAGTGCAAGCGAGGGAGGGGCAGAGAGAGAGGGAGAGAGAGAATCCCAAGCAGGCTCCACACTGTCAGTGCAGAGCCTGATGCAGGACTTGAGCTCATGAACCATGAGAGCATGACCTGAGCTGAAATTACGAGTGGGTCACTCAACCAACTGAGCCACCCAGGTGCCCCTAAGTGGTTGTTTTTATGGGAAGGTTCCAGAGCCTATCTCTTCACCCATCCCCATTTTCAGAACTCTAGAAATTTAGTTAATGAAGATCATGCAGTGCTTTTCTTCCCTCTTGTCACACTGTTCACATCCGGGGTTTTATTTCATCTAGGCATTGGGCTGTCCATAGGAAGAATCTAGGCTTTAAAGCCAGAAAGGGTGTTGTTCCAAAGAAACGGGAGGATAGACACTTATGGTCTCCTGGGAGGATCATACTGGTTACAGCATTCTATTCCCATCACCTTAAGTCAATTTAACATTGCACGGACTTCGATTTGGAAACAATGCTGTAGCAAAGTATCTTCATCTTCTCTCCTTTTTTGTTTTTACCTTTTCGGGTCATTTTTACAGGCTGTCAATTCAACAAAAAATACATTTTCTGCATGGTCCAATTTCCTTATTTGCAGAAATAACTGGAATCTCCCTACACACCAGATTTTAAAAGAGGACAAAAGAAAGATGAAGAGGCAGCATGTATTGTATGCGTGTGAGCATGAGCATATATGTGTGCACACACACACAAGTTCAGTCTCCTCGGCACTTTGGGTAGTCACTCTTATTATGGATGAGAGACATCTTGTTTACTTGTTTTGTGAAGAATATTAGTTTATTAAACAGTGAGGGAAGAAAGAGGCACATGAGATGGAAAGCAGTAATTCCTGTGGAGCCATTATGAAGGAGACACTTGGCCTAAATGCTGTGAAGCAGATTTTCTGTTTAGCATCCATATAGCTTATTTCTATTGTCTAGTTTGAGATTTTCATTAAGATTTTGTATTTTATGGTGATTGCTACTTTTATATTATTTTTTAAAAAATTTTTTTAATGTTTAATTTTGAGAGAGAGACAGAGCGTGAGCAGGCGAGGGGCAGAGAGAGAGGGAGACACAGAATCTGAAGCAGACTCCAGGCTC
>NW_027531909.1:666062-680388 GCF_008692635.1 Crocuta crocuta | reverse complement strand
GCGGGGCTCGAACCCACGAACCGCGAGATCATGACCTAAGCGAAAGTCGGACGCTTAACCGACTAAACCACCCAGGCGCCCCTGTCATTTTCCATTTTAAAAATTATAGTAAACAGGGGCACCTGGGTGGCTCAGTCAGTTAAGTGTCCGACTTCGGCTTAGGTCATGATCTCACGGTTTGTGGATTCAAGCCCCGCGTCAGGCTCTGTGCAGAGAGCTAGCTCAGAGCCTGGAGCCTGCTTCAGATTCTGTATCTCCCTCTCTCTGACCCTCCCCTGATCACGTGTCTCTCTGTCTCTCAGAAATAAATAAAACATTAAAAAGAATTATAGTTATCATGGTGCATGTGAAGTGGATTTGATGTGCATTTGCCTGATGAGTTGTGATTTGTGAACATTTTTTTTTCATGTGCTTATTGTCCATTTGTTTATTTTCTTTGGAGAAATTGCCCATTTAGGGGCACCTGGGTGGCTCAGTCGGTTGAGCGTCCGACTTCGGCTCAGGTTATGATCACATGGTTTGTGGGTTTGAGCCCCCTACTGGGCTCTGTGCTGACAGCTCAGAGCCTGGAGCCTGCTTCAGATTCTGTGTCTCCCTCCCTCTTTGACCCTTCCCTGTGCACGCTGTCTCTCTCTCTCTCAGAAATAAATAAAAAACATTAAAAAAAATTTTTTTTAATTTTTTGCCCATTTAAAATGTTTAAATTTAACATTTTTATTTATTTTTTGAGAGAGAGAAAGAAAGTATGAGCCAGCATTGAGGAGGGGCAAAGGGAGAGAGGGAAGGAGAGAGAGAGAGAGAGAGAATGAAAATCTTTTTTTAAAAAAAATTTGTAATGTTTATTTTTGAGAGAGAGTGCAAGCGAGGGAGGGGCAGAGAGAGAGGGAGAGAGAGAATCCCAAGCAGGCTCCACACTGTCAGTGCAGAGCCTGATGCAGGACTTGAGCTCATGAACCATGAGAGCATGACCTGAGCTGAAATTACGAGTGGGTCACTCAACCAACTGAGCCACCCAGGTGCCCCTAAGTGGTTGTTTTTATGGGAAGGTTCCAGAGCCTATCTCTTCACCCATCCCCATTTTCAGAACTCTAGAAATTTAGTTAATGAAGATCATGCAGTGCTTTTCTTCCCTCTTGTCACACTGTTCACATCCGGGGTTTTATTTCATCTAGGCATTGGGCTGTCCATAGGAAGAATCTAGGCTTTAAAGCCAGAAAGGGTGTTGTTCCAAAGAAACGGGAGGATAGACACTTATGGTCTCCTGGGAGGATCATACTGGTTACAGCATTCTATTCCCATCACCTTAAGTCAATTTAACATTGCACGGACTTCGATTTGGAAACAATGCTGTAGCAAAGTATCTTCATCTTCTCTCCTTTTTTGTTTTTACCTTTTCGGGTCATTTTTACAGGCTGTCAATTCAACAAAAAATACATTTTCTGCATGGTCCAATTTCCTTATTTGCAGAAATAACTGGAATCTCCCTACACACCAGATTTTAAAAGAGGACAAAAGAAAGATGAAGAGGCAGCATGTATTGTATGCGTGTGAGCATGAGCATATATGTGTGCACACACACACAAGTTCAGTCTCCTCGGCACTTTGGGTAGTCACTCTTATTATGGATGAGAGACATCTTGTTTACTTGTTTTGTGAAGAATATTAGTTTATTAAACAGTGAGGGAAGAAAGAGGCACATGAGATGGAAAGCAGTAATTCCTGTGGAGCCATTATGAAGGAGACACTTGGCCTAAATGCTGTGAAGCAGATTTTCTGTTTAGCATCCATATAGCTTATTTCTATTGTCTAGTTTGAGATTTTCATTAAGATTTTGTATTTTATGGTGATTGCTACTTTTATATTATTTTTTAAAAAATTTTTTTAATGTTTAATTTTGAGAGAGAGACAGAGCGTGAGCAGGCGAGGGGCAGAGAGAGAGGGAGACACAGAATCTGAAGCAGACTCCAGGCTCTGAGCTGTCAGCACAGAGCCCGACATGGGGCCTGAACCACATGAGATCATGACCTGAGCCAAAGTCGGATACTTAACTGACTCAGTCACCCAGGTGCCCCACTGATTGCTGTTTTTATAGGTGCACAATGAGGCATACAGATTTCAGTGTTGGTAATATGAAAAAGTGAGATGCACCTAATTGGTCCTATTTAGAGATGTGTATCAATAAACTGTGGGTTAATAATACGTGAACTGCTATGGGCACCTGGGTGGCTCAGTCAGTTAAGCGTCCGACTTGGGCTCAGGTCATGATCTCACAGTTTGTGAGTTTGAGGCCTACATCGGGCTTTCTGCCGTCAGTGCAGATACCGCTTCACATCCTCTATCTCCTTCTCTCTCTGCCCCTCCCCTGTCTCTCTCTGTCTCTCAAAAATAAACAAACATTAAAAAAATGATGGAATGCTATAAACCAATATTGTAATGAATGTTCTTTCTTAAGGCTAAGTTGAATAATTTAGCAACATGGATAAGCAAAAACAGAAATGATCACAACTTAAAAGTTACAGATTTATATGTATGTGGTTATGATATCATTTATGTATATTTTTATAAGCCACTGAAACTGAGAATAAATGATGTTCTAGAAATACACATGCAGAGTATAAGAGTGTGAATTGAAATGACAGCACAAGAACTAAATAGCATTGGTTATAGGGGAAGAGGGATAGAACAGCTTATATTTATAAAATTTTATTTCTTTGAAGAAAAAGGTAAACACAGTAAAGTGTTAACAACTGTTTAGTCTCAGTGGAAGGTTCATGGGTGTAGTATTTAAATTCTTTTCTGTATGCTATTAAGTTTTTAATTAAAAAAGAAATTATTGCTTTGACATCCCTTGTCATTGATCTTGCTGTTTTTTACAAGCCAAAGTTTTGCCGTATTCTCTGAGCTGGATATATTTCTCATTCCTCTTCTTCTGAAATGATGTGTGGGTAAAAATTTCGTAGGCCTGGGCTATTGCTCCAGAAGATACATTTTATCTCTTTTGAGTTTTTATAATTTTATTCATCACTGGAGTTTATTCAACTTTGTCTTAAGAATGAACATTCATTACAGTAATGGTTTATGAAAAGTATCTGTCAGAGTTTTCAGAGGACGTGAAAGCAAGCTGCAAAGAGGCTTCCAAGTGATCTTGGGAGACTCCTGTTGCAGACTGAGGATGAGACCATCCTGTTCTCAGTTCCGTCTTCATCATTTGCTTTCCCTGCTTCCAATAAGCCTCTCTTCAGTTCTGCTCTACATTTAGTTGTAAGGTCAGAGTCTTTACCCCAGAATGGGGGTGAAGTGTCTGTCACTGCCTCTTTTGAGTTCGTGCATGTGTATTCAGTCTTATTTTTTATTTGTGTTCAACCCAGCAAGCTTATCTATGAGTATTACAAGTGTTGGAGAAACTTTAAACCAATAGGCACACTGATAAAACATAAATGACTCTAGCATTTTAGGATGAGAGGACCCCCCCCCCCTCCGCCTCTCTCTTTCATTCTGTCCTCAGAGAAGGTACCTGAGGAAATGTCAAGGACAGAGGCAGAACAAGAGGGGCAGTTTGATATTGCCAAACCCAGATTTCCACCTCTCAGAGGAAGTATAGTAGCTTTATGTAAAGAATAAATGCATGCTTTCTTCTTTTTTAAACTGTTTTTTAATGTTTTATTTATTTCTGAGAGAGAGAGACAGCATGAACAAGGGAGGGTCAGAGAGAGACACAGAATCTGAAACAGGCTCCAGGCTCTGAGCTAGCTGTCAGCACAGAGCCAGATGCGGGGCTCGAACCCACAAACCATGAGATCATGACCTGAGCTGAAGTTGGATGCTCAACCGACTTAGCCACCCAGGCGCCCCTAAATGCATGCTTTCTTATTTGAAATTTGAGAAGACTCCTGAGGAGCACAGACATAATAATGAAGTCTGCCCTCTAAGAAAGAGATCAGTTGGCTAGAGCACAAGTTTGTGAGTACTTTCTCCTTACTCAAAAGAAAAAAGAAAAATCTTAAAAAATAAAATTGCACTCAGTATTCACAGGAAGATAAGTCATTTTCTGTGGTCATTACCCTTAGTTTTATTGAAAAGTGATTTTTTTTTTGGTTTGAAAGTATTGTACTATGAAGTGTTATTGTTATTCATTCTTTTTCTGCTGGTAATGATTTATATTCATCAATATATTTTTCTCTTTAAAAAAGTATGCGGAAGTATACTTTTTGAGTCCTTTTAATCATTGTTAACTATTTGGTATAGTCTTTCCTGATTTCCCCCATGAATTTGCATAGATAAAATTTATGTCAAATAGAGATTGGCAGGGCATAATATATCATATGTTAATATTTTCTATGACTTACCTTTAATTCACTTTGCACTATGCCTTTCTAAATCTGTATTTAAAAAAATTTTTTAATGTCTATTTTTTTTTTGAAGGAGAGAGAGAGAGAAAGATAGAAACAGCACGAGTGGGGGAGGGGCAGAAAGAGAGGGAGCGCAGAATCTGAAGCAGGCTCCAGGCTCTGAGCTGTCAGCACAGAGCCCGATGCAGGACCTGAACCCACAAGCCATGAGATCATGACTTGAGCCGAAGTTGGACGCTCAACCAGCTGAGCCAGCCAGGCACCCCCAAATCTGTTTTTAAACACCTGAGTGGTATTCTATGATATGACGTACTCACTTGAAGATCATTTCAGGGTTTTGTTTTGTTTTGTTTTGTTTTTTGCCATTACAAACAGTGCTACTATGAACATTTTATATGTATCTTTGTGCACATATTTGGATATTTCTGTGGCAAGAGAGTCTTAGAATTACTGGGTTAACATGTTGATAGCTCCTGCCGAATTGCTTTCCCAGAAGGCTTTACAAATCTACAGTCGCGGTTATGAGGCAGAAAACAGCCCTTCTTATGTTTTTAATTAAATTCTAAGGTTGTGTTGACTGTTTTACAATTGAGAGGAAAGGCAGGTAAGTAAAAAACGGATCATAATTCAATGTGATAATTACATTAATAAAGGAATGCTGTAAGAGGGATATCTAATAGAGATTGGATTGGAAGTATTAGGAAGACTTTACAGTAGATTTCATGCTTTATCTGGGTTTTGAATAACGAGTGCATTAATAAGCAAGCACGGAGGGGACAGGTGCTGGGAGGGAAGACTGCATAAGTGTGGGGAGCACTAGATGTGAAAGGCAAAGTGAATGAGGTAATCTCGAGTCCTGGGAACCGCCACAAGTGCTCCAAAATTGTGGAAACACAGGGTGTCTTAGGAGAACAAAGGAAATGCAGGAAAGGTATTAAAGGTCTAAGATGGTTATTCCAAGGAAGAGTGGTTTTATCATGTGGAAAATGGTGAGTCATAAAAGGCATTTATAGCAATGAAAAGATGTAATCTCTCCCATTTTTGTATGGGGCCCATCACGGTCTTGCCACTATAGGAGGTAGAATGGGGTGACTTCCAAAACAAGGAGGTGGCCAGGGGAGGGATGAGCAAGTTCTAAGCTCAGGTGAGGGTATGGGAACTGGACAAAAGGGTTGGATTGGAGAGTTCCTAAGGGAGTATATGGAGTAGAACTTGGGGACTATTTGAGTGTGCTGAGCGAGGGAGAAGGAAGAGCTGGTGATGGTTTTTCTATATTTTTTACTAGGGTTTCTGTTTGCTAAAATAGAGTATGAGAGAAAGGACAGATGAATAGAACTCCAGTTTAAGATAATCCGACTTTGAAGTTGCTGTGGGGCAACTTGGTGGAGATGTGGGCAGATTGTGGGTGTGGAGCACCCGTATAGGACAGTCAAGTGGAAGCTGGGCTGGAGTTCATATAGGAGAGTCACTGTCATGTAGGTAGAAGTGACACCCTGTGAATGGCAGTTGGCTCCTTGGGGACTTTGCCCAAAGTTAAAGGATGTTTAAGGGTCAGTGAAGAAAGAAGGGAGGCCAGTGAAGAAGACTGAGAAGGAATGCCAGTAAGCATGAAGAAAGCCAGGAGGGAGGTGTACCCTGATAAAAGAGGAAGGGAGCAGGTTTCATCCCTGCTTGGTAGTAGAGAGAAGAGGTAGGGACACCTGGGTGGGTCAGTCAGTTAAGTGCCTGACTCTTGATATTGGCTCAAGTCAGAATCTCACAGTTGTGAGATCAAGCCCCTCATCGATCGGGCTTCATGCTGAGTGTGCATCCTGCTTGGGATTCTCCCTCCTTCTCTCTGCCCTTCCTCTCTGTCTATCTCAACTAAATCAATAAACATTAAAAAGAAAGAAAGAAAGAAGTGTAGAGATTCTGAGTGAATGAGTAGAGTCTGATTTGGAGAAGTTTAGATGAGGAGGTGGAAACCATGAATTTATAGCAGGTAATGCCTACATTTTGACAGTTTCAGGAACTGAGACTTTTGAGTTAAAAGAACCAGTTTCACCTCACTTTGTTTCATCACATTACATATATAAGAAGTACTTTCTTTTTTAATTTTTTAATATTTATTTATTTCTGGGGTGGGGAGGGGCGAGAGAGAGAGGGACACACAGAATCCGAAGCAGGCTCCAGGCTCTGTGCTGTCAGCACAGAGTCCAGTGTGGGTCTTGAACTCACAAATTGTGAGATCGTGACCTGAGCTGAAGTTATATGCTTAACCAACCAAGACACCCAGACATTCCAGAAGTTTTTTTTTTTTTAAAGAAAAACATTGCTTTATTTTTGTAAAATTTTAATATGTTATCTACTAAAAACCATAAATACCTCGTATGTTGCTTTTCATATTTTTAAAAGGGTGCAGCCACTCTGGAAATCAGTAAGGCAGTTTGTAAAAATGTTAAACGTGGAGGTGCCATATGACCCAGAAATTCTTCCCATAGGTGTACTTTCATGAGAGATGTATTTTCATGAGAGATGAAAATACACGTCTGGATAAAAACTTGTACACAAATGTTTATACCAGCACTGTTTACGGTAGCTACAAAGTAGAGAAAATACACATATCAATCCACCAAAAAGTGACTAAACAAAAACTGGTATACCCACACAATGGAATGTTACTCAGCCATAAAAAAGAACTAAATACTGATACATTACCACATGTCTGAACCCTGAAAGCGTCATGTCAAGTGAAAGAGGACTGTCACAAAAGATGACACACCAGGCCATGTATTTTACGTATTTGTATGAAATGCCAACTCCACAGAATAGGCAATTCTAGAGAAGCAGAAATAGATTAGTAGTACAAGGGAATGCAGGATCTGGGGGAATGGGAAATGACTACTAATGAGTTTGAGTTTTCTTTCTGGAATGATGAAAATGTCCCGAAATTAGATGGTGGTGATGGTTCCAAAAATCCTGTGAATATACTAAACACCACGAAATTGTATACTTTTAAAAAAGGGTGGGTTTTATGGTTTGTGAATTCCTTCTCAATAAAGCCATTAAAAATCAACAAAATGGTGAAGCCAATGACTAATGAAAACAATTACAACACTTCACAAAGCTGGTTACTCTTTGTAACGCAAAAGGAGTTTTTATGTAAAGTAATACAACAAATTCCAAGTGCCTTAATTTCCTCATTTGCAAAACAGGACTCAGAACTGACCTTGAGGAGAGCTATAAGAATTGAATGAAATAACTGTTACTGTTCATATTAGTTATTGTTATTATCTCCAGTCTTCATTTCACCTGGGATACTTAAGAATTGGTGTGTAGAGAGGCTTAAATGTTTAGCTAACTAAAGTAATGGCTTGAGAGGAGAACTTGGGTATCATGAAATTGTAATGATGATGTTCTCTCTCTGAGATGAGGCTTATTCTACCTTCCTAGTTCATTTCAGAGATATTTATTGAATTTGTGCTATGCACAGGTGCTAAATGAGTTGTATTGTTCTTCCTTTCAAGAGGAGGAAATCCTGATTTCACAGGATAAAGGGAGATATTAGGTTGATCAACCTAAGATGTGCAAGGATAAGAGAGAGAGCAGAGGAGAGGCAATGGGATGTTGAGAGGGAGTTTCTAGGAAGGTTTCCCCAACGTGATACTGAATGCAGAAAGATGAGAAGTTATCTAGGTGACACAGAGCTGGAGAAATGGAGTTGGCAGGCAATGAGGGTAGTAATGTAAAGCAAGGGTGAAACCCAGAATTAGCCTAGAGCACAGTAAATACTGGAACAACCTATAGCAATGTGTTGCCTGAGGGGGATGAGATAAAGAACCTCAGGTTCAGAAAGCTCCCTGTGAGGCCTGCAAGTGCGCTTTGATTTTTATCTTAATGGCTTATTGGAAGCTTTTGACATTTTAATCAAGCTGTAAAAATGACTAGATTTTTGTTTTATATAGATAATTTTGAGGCCTGAATGAGGGAGGAATTGAAGAGAAAGCCATCCTGAAGTAGGAAGACCTACCAAAGAAAGGAGCTTATTGTAGTTTGGGCAGGGAGTAAGAGTATGGGTTAGAGGGCTTGTTCAAGAAGTATTTAGGAGAGAAAATGGCAGTTCAGTTGTCGGTGATGGGTGTAGGTGGGTAGAGTGGGAAGGGGAGGAAGTGGCTTCAGGGTTATCTTAGGTTTCTAGGTGGGTGGCTGTGTTGGTTGGTGGTGTTATGCCACTTGAGACATTGCAGGGAAAGTGGTGAGTTTCTTCTCTTAGAAAGCAAGAAGGTGATTCATCAGGTCTTTCCGTTGTGCTTTGTAAATAATTCCACGATAATTTTCTTTTCCCAACACTTTGACACTATAGCTGTTGGGTATCTGGGTCTTTTCTGTTCCTTGTGAAGAATAAAACTTTGTTTTTAAAATATGTATCTGCGGGGCACCTGAGTGGCCCAGTCTGTTAAGCATCAGACTCTTGATTTCGGCTCAGGTCATGATCTCATAGTTTGTGAGTTCAAGCCCGGTGATGGGCTCTGCGCTGACAGCATGGAACCTGCTTGGGATTCTGTCTCTGTCTCTCTCTCTCTTTCTCTTTCTCTCTCTCTCCCCTCTCTCCTGTCTCTCCTCTCTCTGTCTCTCTCTTTGTCTCTCTCTCAGAAATAAATAATCTTAAAAAAAAAATAAAATTTGTATATGCTCAACTCTCTTTTCTTTCTTACATTTTTTTACTCTCTAGGAAGAACCTAAGAAAGTCCGCTTTGATTATGACTTATTCCTGCATCTTGAAGGCCATCCACCAGTGAATCACCTCCGCTGTGAAAAACTAACTTTCAACAACCCCACAGAGGAGTTTAGAAGAAAGTTGCTGAAGGCAGGAGGGGTAAGTGACACTGTGTTGTGAAAATAGATGCTTGTGTGTTAAGCATGATAATGTTTTGAGAGTGGGAAAAGAGGGGAAGTACCTTAATGACCTGGCTATGGACTCATGGTTTGGGATAAAGAGGTAAGCAAACAATAATCTTTTAAGTAGGTATGAATCTGAAATTGCACTGTTGGTTAGAATAGCTTCATAGCCCATGACGTTTAAATCTATTTTAACAAAAAGCCAAAAACAATAAACTCTGCTCAGTTAAGAAAAGCACAATCTGTGAACTTTGTTCTATCAGTTTATAGAAGCTTTTAGGTAAAGTTGAAAGTCATGTTTGAAATTAAATAAAGAGGTTATTATCCAGATTTTCTTGATAAAAATGAATAAAAAAGGTATACTCTTTTACATTACACGTTTAGGTCATTTAAATACACCTTTTACTTTGTTTGAATTATATGTAGGTAAAAGGATTCTTTTTTCTAAGATACTGGTACCCAAGGTGTGATAAATATTTTCAGTGTGATTTGTTGAGATGGGGAAAGATTTTCTTTAATTAAAAAAGAATTTTTAAATGTTTTTACTTTGAGAGAGAGAGAGACAGAGTGTGAGCAGGGGAGGGGCAGAGAGGGAGGAAGACACAAAATCTGAAGCAGGCTCCAGGCTCTGAGCTGTCAGCACAGAGCCCGACTCAGGGCTCGAACTCATGAACCATGAGATCATGACCTGAGCGGAAGTTGGACGCTTAACCGACTGAGCCACCCAGGAGGCCCCGGGATAGGAAAGATTTTTAAGTGGAGAGTCTTGTAGCACAAACGCGTGGAGTGTTTGCAGCTCTCAGCTTGCAGATAAGCTCTATTGACCAGTGGAAATCTCCTCTACTGTGGGTGGCCTTGGCATCACTGTCCTCATTCTACTTGAAATGAACTTCCTGTGTCATCTTATGTGGGCAGTTCAGACCCCATGAAATGTCAGAACATGTTATTTTTTCTAGAATTTCCCTCACTTAGTTTTTCTGGAAGGTTTTTGATAGCTTTGCATCCATGAACTTATCATTATGTGCAAATGTGTGGACCATAACAATGCAAAATGCCTCATTTCTACCATAAAACCTACCTGAGGGCTATGCAGGGAAGAGTTTGGTTTTATATAGCATGGAAGTTTTTTCTCTTTATTGAAACCCTTTTTTGTGGGTGTATAGACAACCACTTTGAGAAGTCATAGACCCTCTCATAAGAGAATCACCCATATATACACTTGTGTGAACATTTGGGGTTACATGGAACTCCTGAGGTCCATTTTTTTTAGTCCGATTTTGCCAAGCTCCTGTCTTTCCAGCTGAAATACCTACATGCATTTGAAGCATTGTAAGTAAGTGCCTTTACACATTTCATTCAGCACTGTACTACATCAGTAGATTATGGGTTAAATAGGTTTTGGGCCAGCTCTGGAAATGAACCACCATGTACAGTATTTTATGGGTAATGTATCTTCCTGAAGAAATAGCTTTTGATGATACAACTCATTTTAAAGTTAGATATTTGTTATATATTTATTAAGGAAGTGGTTTTTTTTTTTTAAACTATTTTATTCTTTTTGCAGTTACCAAGGACACAGTGTTGATGCTATTTACCTGTGGCTATGCCCTTAAAAATGAACTGGTCCATTCTTGGGTATTTACCCAGAGAAAATGAAAACACTAGTTTGAAAAGATATAGGCACCCTAATGTTTTTTGTAGCACTATTTACAATAGCTAAGGTATAGAAGCAACCTATGTGTCCATTTATAGATGAATGGATAAGGAAGATGTGGTGTATATGCATAATGGGATATTGCTCAGCAATAAAAAAATGAATGAAATCTTGCCATTCATGACAACATGGATGGACCTAGAGGGTGGATATTCTTTTATTTTTTTTTTTTGTTATTACTTTAGAGAGAGGCAGTGTGTGAGTGTAAGCAGGGGAGAGGGAGAGAGAGAGAGAGAGAGAGAAAGAGAAAGAGAAAGAGAATCTTAAGTAGGTTCCACACTGAGCCTGATGTAGGGCTCAGTCCAAATGACTCTGGGGTCGTGACCTGAGCCGAAACCAAGAGTCAGATGCTCAACTGACTGAGTTACCCAGCTGCCCCTAGAGGGTGGATATTCTGTTAAGTAAAATAAGTCACACAGAGAAAGACAAATACCATGACTTTACTTACATTTGGAATCTGAAAAACAAGTCAGAGAAAGTCAAATACCATGACTTTACTTCNGCTCGAACCCACAAACCGCGAGATCATGACCTAAGCGAAAGTCGGACGCTTAACCGACTAAGCCACCCAGGCGCCCCGCCATTACTTTACTTCTATGTGGAATCTAAAAAGTCAAACAAGCAAATAAAATAAAATAAAACAAAAACCAGAAACAGACTTGTAAATACAGAGAACAAACTGGTGGTTGCCAGAGGGACGGAGAGGCGGGGATTGGTGACAAATGTGGAGGGGATTAAGAGGCACAGACTTCTAGTACTAAAACAAATAAGTCACAAGTATGAAAAGTAGAGTGTAGGGAATATAGTCAGTAAGATTGTAATAACTTTGTGTGGTGACAGATGGTGGCTACACTTATGGTGAGCACTTCATAATGTGTACAGTTGTTGAATCGCCATGTTGCACACTTGAAACTAATACAATGTTGTATGTCAGCTGTACTTCAATAGAATGAACTGGCTTATTTAAAATCCTGTTTCTCATTCTTTTCTTTCTATGACGGTGGCATTTTATGCTTCTGATTATTCCTCTCGTTTATGGAATTAGGTGGGTAACTGGAGCCTGTGGATTCTGGAACTTGAGTCCATCAGGCTTCTGATAAGAGTCGTAGGAAAGAGTAAGTAAATATGACACAAGAACTTTTAAAAACCCCACTTAGTCCCAGAGTACTTAAGGGTTGCTTGTGAGCTGGGGACGAGGTGACAGGTCAGTGATAATGCGGCACAGGGCAGCCCTGCATCCCAAGAGGGTCTCCAGTAGATTCCTGTCTCACTCTTGTCAGCCTTTATCACAGAACTGTCCTCCTCGACTTCTAACTTTCCTTCTTTGTGTTTCTTTTAGCGCTGTTTGAAGCCTGCAGATTTTTTCCTATTAAACTTAGATTGTGTCTTGACACCTCTAAAATAAGTTGAAATGTGAAACATTCAGGCACACCAGTTACTTCACATAAATTCTTCAAGGGACTGATTCCAGTAAATTCTGTGGTAAAATTAAAAGTTTTTAAATTTGTTTGAAGTAAGAGTAATCTCATAGATTCCGTTTTTTAAAATCCTTAATTTAAGAGGGGAAGATTAGTCTTCTGTGGAAATGTGGGAATCTATAGACTAATAACCATTTTTTGGCTCACCTAGATTTTTGGCTACCTTGTATTATTTTTACCTGATGTGTAAACATTTATCTTGCCTTAATATATTAATGCAGACGATCAAGGTACTCCTAACTTCTGAGCCATTTTGATTTTATTGGAAATCTTTTTTTCGAGGGGTGTCTTGGTGGCTCAGTCAGTTAAGCCCCCGACTTCAGCTCAGGTCATTGATCTCACAGTTCGTGGTGATGACAGCTTAGACCATAGAGCCTGCTTTGGAATCTGTGTCTCTCTTTCTTTCTGCTCCTCCCCACTCGCCCTCTGTCTCTGAAAAATGAATAAACCTTAAAAAAAAATCGTTTTTTTTAATAAAAAAAGAGAAATCTTTATTTTGAGCTTTATTGACACAATTGACATACATATAACATTGTATAAGTTTAAGGTGCCCAGTGTCTTGATTTGATACACTTGTATATTGCAGAATGACTACCACCATGACATTAGCAAACGTCTCCATCACATCATAATTACCATTTCTTTTTTTGGTGAGAACATTTAAGATCTGCTATCTTAGCAACTTTGAAATACATAATTCAGTAGTATTACTTATAATTGCCCTGCTTTTCTGCTAGATCCCCAGAACTTACTCATCTTATAACTGTTTGACCAATTTCCCTCCCTTTCCCCCACCCTGCACCCCCTGGTAGCTGCCATTCTAGTCTCTGCTTTTAGGAGTTAAGGGTTTTTTAGATTCCATGTATAAGTGATATCTGATAGTATTTGTCTTTCTCTGTCTGACTTTCACTTAGCTTAATGCTTCAATTTCATCCATCTTGTCACGAATGGCAATGTCCTTCTTTCTCACGGCTGAATTATATTCTGTTATTTTATCCATTCACTTAGGGTATTTTCGGATCTTGGCTGTTGTAAATAATGCTGCAATGGACATAGAAGTACAGATGTCTTTTCAGTATCCTGTTTTCATTTCCTTTGTGGATACACACACACAGACACACACACACACGCAATTGGGATTGCTGGATCCTGTGGTAGTTCTATTTTTAATTTTTTGAGGAACCTCTGTATTGTTTTTCTCTAGTGCCTGCACCAGTGTCCAGTCCCATCAACTGTGCATTAAGGATTCCATGTTCTCCATATCCTTGCCAATACTTCTCGTTTCTTTTCTCTTTGCTAATAGCTGTTCTGCCAGGTGTGAGGTGATGTCTCATTGCGCTTTTGATTTACTACATTTCCCTGAGGATGAGTGATGTTGAGCACCTTTTTGTGTACCTCCTGGCCACGGTGTATCTTCTTAGACACAATTTTAAATCAGATTGTAGTTTCTGCTATATTAAGATATATGAATTCTTTATATATTTTGGATATTAAACTCTTACATGATTTGCAAATATTTTCCTCTGTAGGTTATGTTTTCATTTTGTTGCTTGTTTTCTTTGCTGTGCAGAAGCTTTTCAATTTGATATAGTTCCACTTGTTTATTTTTGCTTTTGTTACCTTTGTTTTGATGTCTATTAGAAATCTTGTTCATGACTGTGTCTCTTTAGATAAACATTTTTTTTCTTTTGCCTGGGTTTTAAGGTGAGGAGAGGATGCTGTGTTTCTTAAACATTAAATGGGGACACCTGGGTGGCTCGGTCGATTGAGTGTCTGACTCTTGATTTTAGCTCAGGTCATGATCCCAGGGTCATGGGATTAAGCCCCACTTCAGGCTCTGTGTTGAACATGGAGTCTGCTTGGGATTCTCCCTCTCTCTCTCTCTCCCTCCCTCCCTCCCTCCCCCT
>NW_027531909.1:665380-665840 GCF_008692635.1 Crocuta crocuta | reverse complement strand
GTGCGTGCTCTCTCTCTCAAAAAAAAAAATTACTTGTGCGACATAGATGTATATATTCTACCTTTAAAGGAAAAACTTAATCCCTTATTCATTTGTACCATGTGAACCATTACAGCCTGAGGCATGAGAGGAGTAAGCTTACCGTTTTGGCTATGGTTCCTTCTCCTTTTTCTTCTAAACCAAAAGTACATAGCACTATTAAAAGTCGAACTTGACTTTTCAAGAGATCAGAAAGGTTGTTTTTAGAGTTGGTAGCCTCTTGGAAAAATGCTTTTAACTTTTAGAAGAAAATGATTCTAAAAATTTGGCTTTTTGCTAGAAGAGTCTTAAAAAATTGCAGGTTTTTTTTTTTTTCTACTTCAAATCTATAAACCAATAACTACATGACAACTTTTGTTGTTTTCTTTTGGTCAGTAACATCTTTTTTTTACTGGATTTATTTTTTTCTTTCTCTCCCTCT
>NW_027531909.1:662853-665009 GCF_008692635.1 Crocuta crocuta | reverse complement strand
CCCCACTCGCGTGCGTGCTCTCTCTCTCAAAAAAAAAAATTACTTGTGCGACATAGATGTATATATTCTACCTTTAAAGGAAAAACTTAATCCCTTATTCATTTGTACCATGTGAACCATTACAGCCTGAGGCATGAGAGGAGTAAGCTTACCGTTTTGGCTATGGTTCCTTCTCCTTTTTCTTCTAAACCAAAAGTACATAGCACTATTAAAAGTCGAACTTGACTTTTCAAGAGATCAGAAAGGTTGTTTTTAGAGTTGGTAGCCTCTTGGAAAAATGCTTTTAACTTTTAGAAGAAAATGATTCTAAAAATTTGGCTTTTTGCTAGAAGAGTCTTAAAAAATTGCAGGTTTTTTTTTTCTCTACTTCAAATCTATAAACCAATAACTTACATGACAACTTTTGTTGTTTTCTTTTGGTCAGTAACATCTTTTTTTTACTGGATTTATTTTTTTCTTTCTCTCCCTCTCTCTTTTTTTTTACTGTTGNTACTGTTGCAATTCATTTCTAAATAATATCAAAAAAAAAAATCCCTGTATTCTTCTATTGAATAAGTCCCTAGTATTAAGGGTATTTTTGCTTTAAGAGACAGAAGAGGAGTGCCTGGGTGGCTCAGTCAGTTAGGCGTCCAACTTCAGCTCAGGTCATGATCTCACGGTTCGTGGGTTCGAGCCCTGCATCGGGCTCTGTGCTGACAGCCAGCTCAGAGCCTGGAGCCAGTTTCAGATTCTGTATCTCCCTCTCTCTCTGACCCTCCCCTGCTCATGCTCTCGCTCTCTCTCTCTCTGAAATAAATTTTTAAAAAACATTTAAAAAAAGACAAAAGAAAAACTTGTGTGGGAAGGACACATTTGTAATTAAGCATTATTTTGTGAAAATACTGGAATACGGAACGATTTCATTTACAGGACCCGAAAGGTGGTTGCCTCTAAATGAGAGACCTCATTGGCACTTGCTAGGGAAATTGTAGATTTTGTTTAGGGTCTAGCCCCTTGAGTAGGAAAAGGAAGGTAGGGGGCAGGAGATGGAAAGGAACAACCTGAGAGCTTCTGAGAGGAGACTGCCTTATTTCGAGATCTTATTTTATATTTTGGTTGGTGAGAGAGGTAGAGGACAGTAAGCAATAAACTTTTGAGGGTAAGACTTGATATAATCTATTTGTCCTTGAATTTTTAAGCCAAAGGACCAAATGTGCCCCATAGAGAAGCACCTCTGAATTCTAATGAGATATTTCTACTTGTGAACTGATGAATCCTTTTTAAGTGATTTTCAAAATGCTCGTTAGGATGTTAGGATTTTTTATTTATGATCACAATAGATAATTTTTTTCTTTACTGATCACTTTCTTGGTAGCTAGAATTCAGTCCTACTGAAAAACTGCTGAAGGGCTTAATATCTATTACTTTTGATTGAAAGTGGATGATTTTTTCTCTTGGGTGTGGGCACAGTAAAGATGCAGGTAGCGTATCTCATATGGCTGAAGGTCATAATTCCACTAACTCAGTTCTCTGGGTTTCATGTTGGGGAAAGGAGTGAAATACAGCTGGAAAAGTTTTGAAATCAGGCAGATTTAAGTAAAAACCTCATTTTTGTCATATTCTAGCTAAAGAAAGTTATTACATCTCTTAGAATCTCAGTTTATCATCTGTGAAATGGGTGAGACCATATTTTCCTCACTGGGAATGTCCAACCATGGTGTGGGGCACATCGTAGCTACTCAGCC
Organism: Crocuta crocuta; assembly: GCF_008692635.1. Lineage (NCBI taxonomy): Eukaryota > Metazoa > Chordata > Mammalia > Carnivora > Hyaenidae > Crocuta > Crocuta crocuta. The sequence goes on along the minus strand of NW_027531909.1, from coordinate 663,285 downwards.
CCTTGTGTTTTTTTGTTTTTGTTTGTTCATTTTCTTTTGTTGGTTTAGAAAATCAATGGATCTTGGGGCCCCTGGGTGGCTCAGTTGGTTAAGTGTCTGACTCTTGGTTTTGGCTCAGGTCACGATCTTGCTGTTCTTGAGTTTGAGCCCCACATAGAGCTCTGAGCTGAAGTGTGGAGCCTGCTTAGGATATTTTCTGTCTCTCTGTCTGTCTCTCGTCCCCTCCCCGTCAATAAGTAAATTAACTTAATAAACGAAAAAAAGTAAGTTGACAGATCTTGGAGTGCCTGGGTGGCTCAGTCGGTTAAGCATCTGACTTTGGCTCAGGTCATGATCTCACGGTTCATGAGTTTGAGCCCCGTGTTGGGCTCTGTGCTGACAGCTTGGAGCCTTCTTCAGATTCTGTGTCTCCCTCTCTCTCTGCCCCTCTCC
>NW_027531909.1:573637-662751 GCF_008692635.1 Crocuta crocuta | reverse complement strand
GGCTCGTGTTATGATCTCACGGTTCATGAGTTTGAGCTCCGTGTTGGGCTCTGTGCTGACAGCTTGGAGCCTTCTTCAGATTCTGTGTCTCCCTCTCTCTCTGCCCCTCTCCCACTCACAGTCTGTCTCTCTCTCTCAAAAATAAACAGTAAAAAAAAAAAAAAAAGACAGATCTTTAACCATCGGTGTTTGAAGCACTTAAGGTACAGTGAAAAAGTTTTGTTTGTCATGAAGTGTATGCGGCTCTAGATTGATTCACAGGAAAACATCTTGACTACTAGTTAGTGTGACGTGTGTGGATTTAAAGAATTTTAGCCCACAGGATCTTTCTTCAAGGAGTTTCATTCTGGCAGTTTGTATTTTGCTTATATAAAATGAAACAATGACCCATTTAGAATATTGTTTTTTAAGATGCAAGTTTTCACTAGAAAAATGATTAGCCCTTATCATTGTTCTGAATTCTAAAGGCTTCTCAAGCCCTCACAAGAGCTCCTATGTAGCCTGATCAACAAGGTGGTTGTATCCTTATACTTCCACGAGGAAACCACAAAAGGGGGCAAGCATCTTCCGAGAGTTGAGTTTATGTTACAGCTGCTCCTCCTCTTCCTTTTTGGCTAGGAAATCAAATGGTCCGCTTTGGTTCTGTTCTTCTTTATGGAATGGTGGTAGGATATTGGTAGACTTTTCTGCTTGCTTGCTTTCCTCAATTAAACAGGCCAAAGTCTAAACATGTTGTTCAGTCTATTTCTGAATCACTGGCAAGCAGTTAATTTTGAGGACTGAAAATTAAAACTAACCACAGCAGTTGTTAGAACTAGGGTTTCTACAGGCAGAAATCCAATTCTGTTCAGACGCCACCTGTTTCAATAGGACATTTCAGACACCCATTTGGCAGGATTTGCTGGAGAAGACGTGGGGAACATGCTTGCAGTCTGTGTTAAGTCTGCAGTATAATGCAGTCCTGCTTCTCCGAGTGACAGTTACATTTATATATGGTATGTTTTTGCAAGGAATAAATTGGAATCTTTTTGAAATCCTGCTTGTTGTGAAGTGGAATTCAAGTCTACAGTAGACCCCCACCAAGGGATTCTGGTATTTAAAGGACCAACGGGGGTCTCATGATAAGGAGCCCTCTCGTAATGCAGCTGCCCAAGCCATCCGAACACCACATTTTATCGCAGGGTTCTTGAATGAATCTTGTCTAGGGTCGTTTCGTATTTGCTTTTGTAGGGGAATTGAGAGCACTTCTAATTTCTAAGCAGTACAAATCACATCCACCCTCCCCCCCCAACTTTACTTTTTTGTTGTTGTTTTTTTGAATAGGTAAGTGCACACGTGATACAAAATGACCTACAGTGAGCCTTCCTTCAGGCCACCAATGAAGCTGTCGTGAATAACCTTTTACATAGTTCTTTGTGCCCGCACACACGCGGATGAGTTTATCTGCAGGATAAATTCCTAGGAGTAAAATCATGGCTCCAAGGCAAAGTGGAATTTAAATTTTGATGGACACTTACAAATTGCCTGTCAAAGAGGTTATACCACTCTGCGTTTGCATCAACAGTGTATGAGAGAGCCTATTTCTCTACACAGTGATTTATTAAACAACCCCCCCCAATCTGATGAGTGAAAAATGATACCTAATTTTTAATTCACATTTCTCTTATGAGTGATGATGAGCATCTTTTCATATGTTTAAAAGCTATTTCCATTTCCTTTCACAGACCACATTTTAATGTATTTCAAATTGGAAATACTCCGTTTCAGTTTCAACTTAAATTTATGGGTATGCTTCCCACATACTTACATTTGGAAAGGTTACAACAAGATATGGAAGCCTGTTTAACCGAGGTCTGTGTTTTCAGGCTTTCTTCAACGTGTAACAAATTATGTTCTTAGGAACTGATTTGTCAAGACTTGGGCTTCTAAAAATGTAAGTGGCTTTTGTGGCAAACTCATCCCAATAGTGCCCAGAGGATGGATAGCTGGCTGCTTATTTTTAAAATGACTCAAAGAAAATAATACACGGAAGATTATTTTAGTGGCTGTTACCAGACGGCTTCATTGGATTTTGGGGTATTTGTTTTGGGACAAGTGTGCCTTTTTGTTATTTTCTGATATATATCATCCTGTAATTACCTGCCTCAAAAGATAAAAGGTTGCTGCTGTTTTTCACCAGCACTGATAAAAGGTGATTTATTTAAATAAATGTGGGATCAAGCAAGCTGCCTCCTTTATTTGGCTGTTTGTCAGAGTTGAGGTTAATTTTCCGTCCTATTCGCCATTTTCTCTTTTTTGTATCTCCCTTCCCCAAGCCTGGAAAACTATTTAAAACCTGAACATAGAGTGTGCATATAAATGGTAAATAGAGGGATGCCTGGGTGGCTTAGTCAGTTAAGTGTCCGACTTCAGCTCAAGTCATGATCTTGGGGTTTGTGAGTTCAAGCCCCGTGTTGGGCTCTGTGCTGACAGCTGAGAACCTGGAGCCTGCTTCGGATTCTGTGCCTCCCTCTCTCTCTCTGCTCCTACTTGATTCATGCTCTGTCTTTCTCTCTCCCTCTCTCTCAAAAATAAACGTTAATTTTTTTAAAAAAATCATAAATAGAATGTCAAATTTGTGAGGCTTAATTCCAACTGCAACATTCATTGCATACAGTTTTAGGGAAAGCACGGTCATGGTAGAAAGTTACGTCACTTAGCCTATTTAGTGGGTTTATGTTCTAATTTCTCCCAAAGCTACATAAGTTGATTGCAGAACAGTTAGGGACTTGTGACACCATGCCCTGAAAGTAGCTGTGGTCTAGAACAACCTCTCTGCCTTCTTAATTACCTTTTTTTTTTTTACCTTCTAAGTAAGGCAGGAAAAAATAGGGGCACACTTTTCACCACGTCCACAGCTCTGCTCTGCTTACCCCATACATTGAGTAAAGGCTGAACGGGAGAGAAATGGAGCAGGTAGGTGCTCCTGAGTGCCTGCAAGGGAGACTTCTGTCGCATGTCTCAACTCCGTGTTGGAAGGCATGCGGCATTTCTGTCGGCAGACCTCCCAGGAACGGTGGTTTTGAGGGCTAAATCTGTGTGGCAGCCTTCATTTAGGCCCGAAAGGAAATGCTGTGATATTTGAAAGGAAAGCAACACGTAAGCCTGTCCCTGGTTCCTACCCCCCAGTGCACAAAAAGCTGAGAAAACAAGAAACAAATAGACAAGGGCAAAAAAATGGAAGCATGTGAATCTTGGAGAGTTTCAAATTAAACTATGAACAAATTCATTCTCTTTTTGGATGCACAACATATTACAGCTGAAAGCCATTGGTTTGGGCTTTCCCTCTCTTCTTGGCTTAGGTAGCTCATTACATACTTGTTTTAATGCCGCACACAAGGTTTATCTAGTATATCTGAGTGTGTTCCCTTCTCGCATTCTACTAAAGGAATTGCCTATGAGAGCCGCTGTCTGCCTTGATTGTCCCCACTGGATTTTGTTTTTGGCTCACACTGTGTCATATTAAGTACAAGAAATTTTTGTGATGGGCTGGGGTGGTGGGGGGGCGGGTAGAGAAGAGAAACTGTAATTAACATTTTATTTTCTGTGTTTTTGTTGTCCCCAAAGTTAGACAAAAACCTGACGGGGATGGGGTCTGACCATAGCAGTTTAAAAAAGAAATGTCTAAGACTCTTGAAATAGAAACTCATTTTTCATTTTTGAGGAATAAGGGTAAATGGTGGGCGATTTAATAGAATAACCTTTATTACCACAAGGGACACAGCCATGGCATGATAGAAAGAGTGTTTGATTCGAAATCTGAAGGCACAAATTCAGTTCACAGATCTGCTGCTAATTTAGGTTGGTATAGATCTAAAATATGCATGATAGGGCGCTTGGGTGGCTCAGTCAGTTAAGCGTCCGACTTTGGCTCAGGTCATGATCTCACGGTTCGAGCCCCACGTTGGGCTCTGTGCAGACTGCTAGCTCAGAGCCTGGAGACTGTTTCAGATTCTGTATCTCTCTCTCCCTCTGACCCTCCCCTGCTCATGCTCTCTCTCTCTCTCTCAGAAATAAATAAAACATTTAAAAAATACGCATGACACCCCCTTCTTCCCACCTGAGATGATTAAGTAAAATGCAGAGTGTACTTAACCAGTCAGCAAATAATTATTTATTGATACAACCTCTTTTTTTCCTGTAGATTTTAGGATGCTTTGGTTTAAATCATAGTTTTTGTTACCTCAAAAGGTGAAAATAAATGATTTTTATTCCAAGACTTTGATATAATAAAGGTGTTCTACTAGAAAGAACATGTTTTAGTCCCAAGAAACAATCTGGCTTTTTTACCTATTTTTAAAATAAGTAGGTGCTAACTTTAGAAACTTGTAGACATTCTAGGAAAGCGAAAGGAAAAAACGAAATCATTATAATCTCTTCAGTTACTGGAACCACTGTCAGTATTTACAGTGTGGTTCTCATGTAGATGAGGTATCTCAAAGGATGTTTGTATTTGCATTTAGTGTATTAAACGTAAATTTCATGTGTTAAACTCCGTGACTTTATTTTTGTTCAAAAACATCTCCTCACGCCTCAGACAATTGATGTAAAGGTTTTGGTTGGTTGTTAAGAAGTTATGAGTCACTCGTTCTATGTTTGTTTTGTTTTCTCCTCAGCTCTGATGGCTCTCAGGGAAATATGATGGGCTAGTTTTTTTGGTAACTGGATGGGCCATGTCAGATCTTTTATTTGGAAAATTTTATATTTTAATTCTTGTAGATGTAATTTTGAAGTGTGTCTTCGTAAATGTTATTCTTGCCTTCCCTCTCTTTATAGGGTAGACTGGGGGCCTGTGGTAGTGTGAAATGGTTAAATATATATTAAAAAAAAAAAAAGGATTCGGGGCACCTGGGTGGCTCAGTCAGTTAGGCGTTGCCTTTAGCGTAGGTCAAGCAGTTGTGAGTTTGTGAGTTCAAGCCCCATGTCAGGCTCTGTGTTGACAGCTCAGAGCCTGGAGCCTGCTTCAGATTCTGTGTCTTCCTCTCTCTCTGCCCCTCTCCTGCTCATGCTCTGTCTCTCTCTCAAAAATAAATAAACATTAAAAAAAAATTTTTTTTAAAGGCTTCATTAATGGAAAGATTGAGTAATATAAACATGCCCTAGCCAGAAAACATACTGGTCCATTCTTCCAACTATTGTTAGAGTAAAAGTGGAATGTAATGAAAATCTAGTTAACTTCACAAATTTCAGCCTTAATAACTCTTGGTGACTCAAGAGATGGATTTGGGTGGTTTACCTATGGTATCATCAGCATAGTGTCTTTGGGCAAATTAGAAATGATTTGCCACCACCTCTCCCTGCCGCTTGGAGCCTTAGCACAAGGCACATGGCACAGTGGGGTTTCAACGTGTCCTCACTCCGTTGGCCAAGCGTCTTTGTGCAAAGGACGATCTGGACCACTGCTTACAGTAATGGCACTAGTATAGGTCCAGAGAAAGAGGTGATTTTGATGTTAGAGCTATCTTGTTCGAGAGAGTCTGGGCAGGAATGCCTGGGGGAATAATAGGTAAAACTTTCTTGAAATTTTGTTATCAGAATATTCCAATTTTGAATAGCTGTGTCCTTTCAAATGTTTAGCCTGGCCTCTTGTGCTGCTGCTCTGCTCTGCGTTTTTAGCTTATGACACTATTATGCAATGTCCGTAGATATCTATAAAGGTCTGGTTTAAGCACAGGAAGCAAGAGGCCTTTTGATAAGACCATTGTGCTAAACCGGGGGTTTCAAATGTCAGTGACTCTGAGACCAGGATAACCCTTTGAAAGAACACACCTACGAAAACTGGAAGAGTAAGCTGAATAATTTAATGTAGGCCTTGCTAGTGGGAATTCCACACAATGGGCAGTGATACATTATTCTTTTTTTAAGTTAAAAATTAAATAAAGTGAAATGTTCCTTTCAGGTAATTTTGACCTTTGAATGCTTTAGTAAAGAGCAGCCATAAACTCCAGGTCAGGTTATTCTAGATCTTAATACCAGTCACCTTTCATAAGCATGCCTTCCACTGTATTCCAATGTTAAGAGGTACTTTATCGGCTTTGACTCTGTGCGCATCCCGGGGCTAAGGATAGAACTTGTTCTTGTGCAGTCTTATTTCCCTTCTGTCCCTTCTGTATTTTTTCATTTTAGATTTCGGTTCCTACTCTTGATAAAGAAGGGATTTGTCTCTTTTGTCCCTCATGCCCCTCTCCCGGGGTCAAGTTTCTTGACCCCCTGGGACCATCTTATCTGAATCCTGTTTTTGTTTTTGTTTTTGTTGTCGTTTTTAATGCTTCTCCAGAAGGGATTTTTGTGGTTTATATACATACTCCCAATTTTGGCTTCAGTTCTCTTTTTCTTTTTAATTAAAAAAGCATGTTATAGTTAAATCTTTTCTGATTCACTCCTCTTAAGTGGAACTGCATCGAGGTGAGCGGTGTATGGGCCTCTACCACGCTGCAGAGCAACCCAGGGTGTGAATGTCTTTCAGGCACAAAGAGAAAGGCTGTACTTGGTTAATCAGCCTTGAAGGTAATAATAAAAGCGCGATGAATTATCGAGGTATGTAGTCACTTTCTGGAAAATCACAGCTTGATTTTTTGTACACCTATTCTGATCTCTTTTGGCAAAGAGGACATAGCCCAGCAGTTAAAAGGGCAGACTCTGTTATGAAATGGACCTTTTTTCAGAGACAGGGATTGGCACTTAGCAGCTATGTAACTTTGGACAAATGAGTAATCTCTATTGGTCTGTTTCCTCATCAGTCAAAGGAGGAAAACATACACATGTGTTTTATAGCTGAAGGCACTCTTTGATGTAATAGGTCAAACTGCCTGTTTTGCAGATAGATGGGTAAACTAAGGCATCAGATACTGCACTGATTGATCCAGCAAGGAACCGTGAGTCGGGTTTTTTTGTTCACTGTTCTTTCATATTCTTTCTATAACAATACAGAGTAATGTTACTTTTCTTTTGAAAATGCAATGAAAAGAGACAAGGAATTAAAACAAAACAGATCCCCAGGGCCGCTTCTCTTCGTTACTGTAGGGCCACTGCAGCAGTTCTGCGAGTCTTCTTCCTGAAGACATGCTGGATAAATTGCCAGAGTGGGCAGCTCGCATGTGGTTGGTTGGCGCCAACTTTATTCTTTTGTGTCTTGCTTCATGGACTAAAGTCCTCTGTATTTCTCTCGCGTCTGAAAACCCAATTTGCGGGGAGAAACTGATCATTAGGAATCTGCTCCCCCACCACCCAGACTTTGTTAAGCCAGCATTAAGCTATCTGGGGATAAGTTATGTTTTCACTTTCCATAAATTAGAGGCAAGCATAACGTTTTGGAATCAGTTTTTTTTTTTTTTTAAGCTGAAGAGCTGAATAATATGCATGACTTTAGAAGTGGTTTTTCTTGGCATCAGCCAGCATATGAAAGGCTGTAATAAAGTCAACAAATAACTTTGTAATCTACCAGGTTTTTGAAAGTAGAGATGCAAATAAGTTATGGGGTAGTGGTGACTCTTGGAGTGTTTAGATAACTCAAAGATTTTTCTCTTCGAGACTGGAAAGTTGGAGGGTCCCACACTTGAATAGAATCAGCTTATTGTGGAAGGCTTGCTGCCTCTTCTTTGGGGTAGCTGTTTTGACTTTTTGAGATTCTCCCTCTCCATTTCTCTCTCTCTCACACACACATACTTACTCCAGAATCAGGACACATGACCTAAAAAATGGTTCAAAGTATCTGAGTCTAGGACAGGTAGGAAAGGCGTAGGAATCGAAGATGGTTTCTAAGTCCTGGGAGACTTTTGGCAGGAGGTCTTTATCCTTTTGCTTCTTGCTTTATGGATTCAAATTCTGTGAACAAAACCGATTCTTCTTGGTTCTGAAAGTCAAATTTGAGACTTCCTGGGTCTTGCCGTTATCTCTTCTGCCTTCGACCTGTATCCCTCCTGCCTCCGGCACGGGTAGTTCTAAGTGTTTGATAAAACAAAAATAAAAATTCCCATCCAGGAAGCTAGTTTTTAAGCTTTTCCTGTTTTAGCTTAGTGCTTGCCTTAGGCAGAGAGGAACTATAAGTAGTTTTCAAATATTTGAGTACCTACCACAGGCCGATTTTAATGCTAATGCTGGGTATCCAATCAAGAACACTGGATTTTTTTTTCTTTCTACCAAACTCTAACCCTTGGCCAACATTCAGGGGATAAAGTGGTCTCATTACCTTAGAGGGATAACCCAGCTCAGTTTCTGAAGGAAGGGAAGGGAGAGGTGGAAAGAAGAGAAGGATGAAAGGGAGGGAGGGAGAAAGGAAAAGAGAAGAAAAGGAAGGAAGAATTTCTAGCCACCAGTCAACACTGCATTGTGTGCTTTTAGGAGAAAAAGATGTATTACTTTAAGGCACCCACTTCTTTTAGTGGGGTGCCAGAGACTTTATTAGTGGACCCTGTCCCTAAAGGGCTTCTGAAGACCAGGGATGGCAAAACCGAAATGTTTTCTCATTTGGAAAGCTGGTGTCTTGTGTAGATCTTTAGATGGTCCAGTTTGGACGTGTATAAAATTGTCTTGTTTCTACAACAGATCCTACCAAGCGGAGCAGATTTTCCCAGATAAGCCGGAGATAGGTTGTTGCCAAGTACATCTTTGAGTATTTATTATAAGGTTATAGTCTTTTTCTTCACCGGAAACGAGTGGTTTTAGTTGAGAGGAAATGTGAAGACTTCAGACCATGCGTGTTTCTTGTTTGTTTTCTTTGCTTTTGTGTGGGGTATTAGAAGGCAACCTCATTTGGGATTTTTGAAAGCAAACCATGTCTTTCCTTAGGAAAGCCTTGATTTAGCTGACACATCTAATATGTGTAAAGAAGCCTTGATGCCTTTTGGGATGGTATCTAGATTCTTCTTAAAAGAATATGGTGCATTTTAGGCCTTCTTGGAGAGAAAGCCAAGTGTCGTGAAACGAACAGACTGTGGATTTTGGACACCCTCTGATTTTGATGCCCTTCTCAGGGTCTGTTAGTCCCCTGTGCATAAATTGAGGCATAGACTGTTCGAAATACTATTATCTATTTACTTTATAATTTATTTTGAAATTACCTGAAACTTCTAGAAAAAGTTGCAAATATAGTACAAAGAGCTTTTGTTTTCTGAGCCATCTTAGAGTAAGTTGCCAGTGTGACGCTCCGATATCCTTAAATACTTCAGTGTTTATTTCCTGCAAACAAGGACATTCTCTTATATAACTGTAATACAACTGTTAAAGTCAGGAATTGGCATCGATACAGTACCAGCCTCTACTCCTTAGAGCCCATTCAAGTTTTGAGGATTGTTCTACCAATGTCCTTTATTTTTATAGCAAAAAGATCCAGTCTAGAATCAGTGTATCATTTGGTTGTCATGTATCTTTAGTCTCCCTCAACTCAACTGAGAATAGTTCCTTGACTTCCTTGAACAATTGAAATTTTTTGAAGACTGAAGGCCAATTATGTGGTTTTACCAAATGTGGCTGTTCTTCCATTTGTTCAGCTTTGCTTGTTTTTGGTCTTTATGAACATGGTGTAATAAATACTGTATGTAGTTTTCTGTGACTTGCTTTGTTTACACAGTACTGTATAAGATTTGTTATTGCATGTTATTGATGTCACTGCTGTGTAATGGTCCATATAGCATAATTTTTCCTCTTATCTACATATCTAGACTCACCCCTTTTTATTTTGTTTTATTTTGTTTCGTGTGTTTGTGTTTCTGCTGTGAAAATACAGTTATGAACCTTCTTGGGCATATCTCCAGTACACATGTGCAAAGTTTCTCTTACGGCAGCAGATTTCAAAACTTTTATGGCTGTGACCCACAGTGAGAAATATGTTCTCCAAAAAAAATAATAATAATAAGGAAAGTTCTCCATAATGAAAGGACCCACATATGTAAATGTACATAGACTAATGAGACAAAGCTTCATATATTACACAGGATGCATTCTATTTTATACGAGTTGACTTATAGACAGTGATGTAATCCATGGTAGTGTTTACCAGTCTCGCTAATAGGTTATGTTTGAGTACCAGCGCTCTGAACCAGAGGTTCTCAAACTGGAGGGCCCATGAGACACCCCTGCAGAGTTAGTAAACATGAGGACTTCCAGGCCCAACGCACAGATTCTTAGTCAGTAGGTCTGTGATGGGGCTTAAGTATATGAATTTCTCAAAAGCATCCAGGTAATACTGATGATAGAGAAATACTGCTTTAGGGTATGTACCTACATATGGAATTGCCGAGTCAAAGGGCATTCACATTTTTAGCTTTTTATTTTATATAGTAGTTGTAACAATTTTGAGTCCTGTGTCAGCAGTGCATAGAGATCCCATTGCTCTTCTGTCCTCAGCCTTGTTCATCTCTGCCTGTTTTGTAGGCATAAAATTTTATCTTAGCATCATCTTATTTTGTATTTCAGGGGTTAGTAAAGTAGCTAAGCACACATTTCAGTGTCCGTTCATGTTGCTTTCTCTGTGAAATGCATTCATGTCTTCTGCTTATTTTTCTATTTATTTGTAGGGGGTCTTTTATATTCTGGAGATGTGATCCCCTGTTGGTTATATTTATCATAGATACCTTTTTCTACTTTGCCCATGTAGTGGCTTTTTTACCATGTTTTTGGTTCTCTTTTGATAAGCAGAAATTCTTAATTTTAATGCGGTCATGTTTCTTATGGTTAGTTCTTTTTGTGTCCCGCTTAATATGTTCTTCTCTACCCCAAGGTTAACTAAATAATCCCCTGTATTTTTTTCTAACACGTTTGAGAAGTTTTGTCCAATATTTAAATATCTTCAAACATCTGGAATTGATTTTATGTACGGTATGAGGTAAGAGTCTAATTTAAATTTTTTCCTTTGTAGAAAATCAGCCCCAGCATATTTTTCTGAGTAGTCTCTTACTTTACCCAGTAATCTACAGTGCCTGCCCTGTCAAATGTCACATTTTCATATCTGTTGGGGGGATGTGGTTCATTTCTATTCCGTTGGTCAATTTGTTGATCTCTGCGATAATACAACAATGTTGTAATTGCTGTAGTTTTATAATGAGGTTTGCTATGTAACGTGACAAGTTCTATTACATAATTTCTTTTCTCGTCCTATAAATTTTCAAATCAGTTTAAGCTCTTTGGAAGACTTTGTCAGGATTTGGATTGAAATTACATTGCATCTGTGGATAATGAGTGTTCTTATCCATGAACCTAGTCTATCAGTTTATTTAGGCTTTCTTTAAAGTTGTTAAAATGTTAAGATATTTTTGATAAAGGTCTAGCTAGTTTTTGTTTATTCCTAGGTATTTTATATTTTTTTAGTTCCTGTTATAAACAGACTTATTGTTTCCTGTGTGTTGCTGATGTGTAAATATGCATACTGGAATTAAACATTAATTAACTAAAAATAAGCAGTTTACATTTGCAGATTGAAGTTCTAACTATCTTACTAAACTTATTAATTCTAGTAATTTTTATGTATGGTGCTTTTGTTTTTTAATGTGTACAGTCATAATATGTAAATAATGATGTACGTCTTTCTTATTTTGTATTTTTCTGTCCTTTTCTCCCCTGCCTTTTATGGTCCTGTGTCACTAGGACCACCAGTAAACTACTAATTATAAATGCTTTTATTTTAAGGGGAATAATTTTTTTTTAAAGTAGGCTTCATGCCCAGGGCTGAGCTCCGTGCAGGTTTTGAGCTCACAATCATGAGATCCAAGACCTGAGCTGAGATCAAGAGTTGAATGCTTAACTGACTGAGCCATCCAGGTGCTCCAGCCTTTAAGGGGAATAATTTTAATAATTCACCATTTAGAATGTTGTTTGCATGGAATTTTAGTAACTATTGTTAAGAAATCTTATAGTCCTGTTTTGTTAAGAGTTCTGGTTTTTTCTGAAGCTCAGTCAGTTAAGTGTCTAACTTTAGCTCATGTCATGATCTAGTGGTTCATAAGTTCAAGCCCCACACTGGGCTCTCTACTGTCAGTGTGGAGCCAGCTTCAGATCTTCTGTCTCCCTCTCTCTGCCCCTCCTCCACCAAATAAACATTAAAAAAATAAAAGAGTTTTTTGTTTTGTTTTATCACACAAGTTTTTAGAATCTCTTGATATGAACAGGTAGGTTTTGTTCTTTAATCTGTTAATATGGTGCTTGATAAGAATTTTTTTTAAAGTTTATTTATTTTGAGAGAGAGCGCGCACACGTGAGCAGGGGAGGGGCAGAGAGAGAGAGAGAGAATCCTAAGCAGGCTCCATTCTGTCAGCATAGAGCCCAACCTGGTGCTCTGTCTCATGAACTGTGAGATCATGTCCTGAGGTAAGATCAAGAGTTGGATGCTGAACCTGAACCCAAGGAGCCACCCAGGCCACCCGACATGCATTTTTATCATGTTAAACTACTCTTGGGATAAATTCTTGGGATGTTCTTGGAATTGGTAGGATAAAACCAATTTGCTTTTGTTTTCTTAGGGTCCACTCCCAGTTGAGTTAATTGTACTAATAGTTTCTTCATAAATTTTGTGTCCATATTCTTGATTTAAATCGGTCTGTATGTTTCTTTCTCTTGCTCTAATTCTTAGCAAGTTTTGTGGCTTTGATAATATTTGCCACGCTAAGTGAGAAATGTTTTCTTCCTCATCTTTTGGAAGAGTTTTTGTGAGATTCCATTTGTCTTCTTCCTGAAGTAAATCCTGTGGAAATTCTGTTACTGAAAGTCTCCAGATAGTAAACTCAATTTTTTTATTCTCTAAAAGTTTTAGTGTTGCCCCTGCTATGAAAAGTGTTTTGCTCATTGTACAATTCTAGGTTGACATTTACTTGCAATACTTGGAAAATATTTTTCTTTTGTTTTTGTGAAGTCTAATTCAGGGTTATGATAGTAGATATTCAGCAATTACCTCTCTGGGAGGAAAAATTCCCAAGTTTTAGGTTTGCTTATTTCCCAGGTGTAATACTGTTGCCATGTTAGGTCACTTTTGCGGAGTTAGGAACAGATGTGCCATAGCGCAGTGTTACGAACTGTTTCCACTATTCTGATGGATAGATAGAAGTAATTACCCCAAGAGCACAGATAATAATAATAATAATAATTAATAATAATAATAATAAGTAGTAAAATAATTAGGAAATGATGAGTTTTATCTGTTACCACTATTTTTAATATTTTTCTACTTGTAGATTTATATAATTTAACTTTTACAAATGGCCTTTAAAAAATATTGACTTAGAAAATTCCTGAAAATTTAACCACCGGCTTCTGTAAGCCTGTATTAGCCAACTGTAGTGTACTGTTCATTTACTTGTTCTTTTTTTCAATAGGTCATCTCTTGTTTTTAATTGCTTTTATAATCTTTCTGGTCCTTAAGTGTTCTTCATTTTTAGTACAATGTGTGTAGGAGTAAATTCCCTTTCATTTATGTATATATCTTTTGTTATATTATACTTTTGGTGGATTCGTGGCTTTTATGATTTTGGAAAATTCTCAGCCATTATGTCACCTATATTTTCTGAGTCTCTGATTAGATATTAATTATTTTTGTTCTGTTTTCCATGTCTCTTCATAGCTTTTGTAGTTTCCATTTCCTTGTATTTTTGTGTGCTTTCTGGCAAATGGTTTAGATTTGTCTTCCAGTTTAATAATTCTTTTCAACTGTGTTTAATTTGCTGTTTAGTCCTTTGAGATAATAATTCCAATGGTGATTTTCCCCACTTCCTCCATTTCTTAAAGGCTTATTTGTTTCTTCTCAGTGTCCTGGTCTTTCTTACTCTTCTCTTATTGCTTGGTCACTTTTTGGATTCCATCTTTTTTCTTTTTCACACTTTATGTATAATTATTTTATATTCTACTTTTGACGATTCCGGTATGTGAGATCCGTGCACATACCCTCACATCATGGTGCCCTGTTTCTTTGTGTTCAGGGATGTTTTTAACTTGCGAGTTCATATTTGACTTAGTTAACTTTGGGAATCCTGAAGCCCAAGTGCTTTTCTCTAACAGCAGGTTTGTGAAGGTTTTTCCTTGATTTCTGAGAGATTCTGAGGTCCAGGTTTTCAAATCTGCAGTAGACTCCAGGTTTGGTCTTGGAAGACCCATGAGAACACAGGCCTGTGTGTCATCTGGGCAGCCACAGCTCATGTTAGGCTGTGGCTCACACTTCACATTTTAACCCTTTCCTTCTCTGCTGTTTCTTTCTCTCCTTCATATACTCTTGGTTCTTAGAGTTTACCCTTCTTAAAAATAAGCTAAGCAATGAGGAATTCTGTAATTATCCCATATCATTGTATTGTAGCAAGAGTTACTAAAAAGTCCACCAAATTGCCCCAATTAGATTTTCCCCCAGAAACCATTGTATGTCTAGTGGGTTTAACATAGTTCTTTCCATGCTGGAAACCCAGTAAATGCATAATGAAAAACTATTGAGAGAAGGTGATAAGAGAGCCTAACTGTAATTATATTTCACCATTATTTAACTGTGTCTCTCTCTGTTTTTATTTTATAATTTTTGCAATAGAGCTATTAAATTATTATGTGTCAGGTGCTGTTTTTCATCTTACACTTCCAACTACTTCGTTCCACAGTATATCAAAGATGGGCTATTCTTGGGGCGCCTGGGTGGCTCAGTCGGTTAAGCCTCTGACTTCGGCTCAGGTCATGATCTCTTGGTTTGTGGGTTTGAGCCCTGCGTCAGGCTCTGTGCTGACAGCTCAGAACCTGGAGCCTGTTTCAGATTCTGTATCTCCCTCTCGCTCTGACCATCCCCTGTTCGTGCTGTCTCTCTCTCTCAGAAATAAATAAAACATAAAAAAAAGATGGACTATTCCCTATGAGTAAAAATTAAGCCTCATTGTCAGAAATTTAGCTCATACTAAAAGAGGAGACCAGAATGATCTCACCAATATGTTTTAAAGCTTGTTGAAAAAGATAGAAATAGTACAAAGCTAAATATATATAAACCTAGAAAGAGAAATGATATAATTAATACTTCAAGTTTCTAGTTTCAAACCACAAAAGTAAACAAAAGTTTACTTGAAACTGCAAAGTCTTCTAAATAGAACTGTTAAGAATATTTAATTATAATTAAGAATTGAAGCTATAGCAAGTCAGGGAATAGTACATAAATATAAGTTATTTTATTTTTTTAAATTTGAGAGAGAGAGAGAGAGAGAACAAGTTGAGATGGGCAGAATGGGAGAGAGAGAATCTTAAGTAGGCTCCATGCTCAGTGTGGAACCTAATACAGAACTTGATCCCCTGATCCTGGGATCATGACCCAAGTCAAAATCAAGAGTCAGATGCTTAACTGATGGACCCACCCAGGCGCCCCTAAATAGAAGCATTTTAAATGACTTTGGATTCTGAAACAAAAGTATTTTATAGTATATACAATGCCTTTGAAAGTAGTCATTTGAGAAAGGAAGGCATTTTAAAATTTTGTCTCCTTGTAGAATATTGAGCATTCTTGCTACAGATATTTTAACAGTTATATTTCATATTTGTATGCAAGTATAGTACTTCAATATATATTTAATATTGAAGAAATATTGGGGGTTACTTTTAATGCTTTTGAACAGAGAGCTAGGGAGATGAAAATTTAGCCACGACTTATTCTGTTCACTTCAGAAGTGAGATAATTTTCAGTTGTTTCCTTCTTGAATTGTAAATATGATTTATAGATTTATTCTCATCAGCTTTAAATGGTATTAGTGAATAAAACTCAAAATGCCATCTAAGTATCCTAAGCTAAATTTATAGATGAGAGCTTGATTGCAGTTTGCTCAAAAACAAAAACAAAAAGAATTTCAGACCACATCAGAAGGAAAATTGAAAAAAATTTTAAAACACAAGAAGATATCAGTTGCTTAGTTCAATAGTTTCTCTTTTTTCTAATACAAAATTTATTTCACAAAGTCTCTGAAGTACAAATGGGTACATGAAAGAAGAGGGAATGTAAAAGTACCTTTGGGAGATTGAAGAAATTTATATCAAAATAATTCATGTATATGGTTTAAGAGAATTAAATAGCAAAGGATGGTATTTAACAAAACTCAAAGTCCTATATTGTTTAAAACAATTTTTTTTAAATATTCTTCTTTTGCATGTGTGTGCAAGTGGGGGAGGGGCAGAAAGAAGGAAACCCAGACTCTAGAGCAGGCTCCATGATCTGAGCTGTCAGGACAGAGCCCAACGTGAGGCTCAAACCCACAAATGCTGAGTTTATGACTTGAACTAAAGTTGGACACTTAATCAATTGAGCCACCTAGGTGGTCCCCCCAAAAGTCCTACATTGTATTTTACCCCAGTTGTCTTCCCATTTCTTGGAAGGAAACAATTTTATTGTCCTTCCTGTTCTCTCCCCTCCCTCTTCCTTCCCCCTCCCCTCTCCCTCATCCCCCTCCCCTCTCCTCCCTCCCCTCCCCTCTCTTCCCTCCCCTCTTCCCTCCCCTCCCCTTCTTTTCTTTCCTTTTTTTTAAAAAATTTTTAAATTTTTTAAACTTTTTCTTGAGAGAGAGAGCATGTGAGTGGAGGAGAGGGGCAGAGGGATAGAGAGAGAGAGAGGGAGGGAGGGAATCCTAAGCAGGCTCCATGCTCAGCACTGAGCCTGACACAGGGCTCAATCTCCTGACTGCAAGATGACCTGAGTTGAAATCAAGAGTCTGTCACTTAACCTACTGAGCCACTCAGGTACATCCCACATAAAAAAAAAAAATTTTAACTTTTATCTTTTAATGTTCACTTATTTTTGAGAGAGATGGGGGTGGGGGGTGGGCAGAGGGAGAGAGGGAGACACAGGATCCAAAGCAGGCTCCAGGCTCTGAGCTGTCAGCACAGAGCCCGACATGGGGCTCAAACCCACAAACCATGAGATCATGACCTGAACCAAAGTCAGATGCTTAATCGACTGAGCTACTCATATGCCCCCAAAATTCTTTAAATTAAAAAAATTTCTTTTTATTTTAGAGAGATTATCAGGGGGATATTTTTTAAAGCTGTACAGTTACTGTCCCAAAATTCCAAACTATATGCTTATGCTGCTTTTTCTACCCAAGAATCTAATCCATTTGCTTCATCTCCTTTTCCTCCCAGTATGACACCTGTTAAAGTCTTGTTTGGATAGAAGTTTCTAGATATTGAACATAGAACCTACTTTTTGTTCCACCAACTTGAACAGTGTCTCTTGATTCTCAACTTTGGGAGTTCAGAGTATCTTAGAATTTCTTTTCTATCTTCGTTCCTGTTTCTACCTTCTATGTTTGTAATCCAAACATTTGCTTTTTTGTTACCACAGTTGATTACATTGTTATGTAACACACATTTTAAGTGTTCTTTTAAGTGCTCTTGCTTATCCCTAGTAGTAGTAATAGTAATTGAATAGGTAGTAATTGAAAGCACTAGCAAAGTTTCTGCCATGTGCCAAGTATGTTAATTATATAAATTGTATACAAATATATACACACAGGACCTTACATATATTAAGCTTATTTAATCATCAAGTTGACCTTGATGGTTTAGGTAATAGGGTCTCTGTTTTACTGACAAGGAAATTTAAGTCACTTAGTAAGTGGCAGGGCTGATGAGATTAATTTCTGCAAGGTGAAAATCATAAACACTGCACATTTATGATTAGTTAAAATATTTCTTCACAGCTAAGATATGTACTGTTACTCTATTTCCTTGTCCAGACATTTGTTAGGTAGATGTAGAACTTACTGTTTTCCTTCATGCCTCTTTGTTTTTCCTCTAGATTTCTCAAATTCCCTTTCTTTTTAAATGTCTTCTATGGAGGCCCTTGTAGGATCCTCTAGTTTTTGTATTCAGTGACTTCCCCACCCTACCCCCTGTGGAGTTGAGCACTTATTATATTTGAGCAGTATAAATTTTTGTCATTTCAAATTATGTAGCGTGGCACATTTTACATTGAGTTTTAGAACATTTGATTGTGAGAGCTGTATTTTATGCTTCTGTGTTACTTTTTAAAATAGTTGGACATAGGGCGCCTGGGTGGCTCAGTCGGTTAAGCGTCCGACTTTGGCTCAGGTCATGATCTCACAGTTCGTGGTTCGAGCCCTGCATCGGGCTCTCTGCTGACAGCTAGCTCAGAGCCTGGAGCCTATTTCAGATTCTGTATCTCCCTCTCTCTCTGACCCTCCCCTGCTCACGCTGTCTCTCTCAGAAATAAATAAAACATTAAAAAATTAAAACATAAAATAGTTGGACATAATATGTGTTCTGTAGGTATATTAGAGGAAAAGTTGATCTTTCCATATCTCATAAGCCCTCTGAACATAGCTTTTTAAATGTCTGTTAAGTTGGAAATCGTTATCTGATAACAATAGATTCAAAGTTTAAGACACTTGCAACCTATACTGGAAGATCCTCTGATTTCAAAATAACTTACTTGCCACCTACCCCACAGTAATATGTTGTGCTGCCTCTAATGGAACTAAGTTGAACTTCCTTTATATAGTTCTCCCTGGATAGTATATAGTTCTCGATGTTGTCCTTTTAAAGTTATTGAGCTCCTCTCTCTCACTACCCATCCTTTTTTCATTTCTAGCTCAGTTTATATTGGTAAGTTGGTTTGAAAACCAGCTGCCCTTCTGAAAGGTCAGTAGAAGTATGGACACTGGGGCCAGACTACTTGAGCTCGCATCTCAGTTCTGCCACCAATTATACCTGCATCTCTGGGCACACTGGTTTCTATGTGTGACAAGGGACTCTTCCCTTGTCAAATGGAGTTAATTAATAATAGCTACTAAACAAGATTGTTGAGTATATATACAGGCCATTTAGATAGTTATTGAATGAAAGATCCCCATTGCTTTCCCAAGTGCAATTTCTTTACCATTCGTGTGATGTTCTTTTAGTCCCCTCTCCCCCACAACTGATAACTCTTAGATTTGGGGCCTTGGTGCTTCCAGTTTTAGCCTTGGTGTTCAAATCCATTTTTGTTCATTTTTAAAAATTCATTCTGCCAGTTGCTGAAATGTCTTCTACTGCACAGTCTTGTCTTAATATTGTTTTAATATTGTCTTAATATTGTTTCCTGTTTTGAAATATTTATAAATTACTATCCTCTCAATTATATTTCTTTTATAGTAGATCATGAATTCAAGAAACTTCACCTTTTTAAGTTGATTTTAAACATTCTTTTTTTAATGCTTATTTCCTTTTGAGGTGGGGGGCAGAGAGAGAGGGAGACACAGAATCAAAGCAGGCTCCAGGATCTGAGCTGTCAGCACCGAGCCCGATGCAGGGCTTTAACTCATGGACTGTGAGATCATGACCTGAGCCAAAGTCCGATGCATAACCGACTGAGCCACCCAGGCGCCCGTTTTTAGTTGATTTTCAAAAGTAAATTGTAGATCTCCTTTAAGTCAGAATTAACCTGATAAATCTCTCCTTAGAATTTGAACCTTAAATTTACATTTAAGGCCATTCTTTTATTTTTAAAATTTTTATTAAACTTTTTTAATGTTTCTTTTTTAGAGAGAGACACAGAGCGCAAGTGGACTGGGGGAGGGGCAGAGAGAGAAGAGGCAGATATAGAATCCGAAGCAGGCTCCAGGCTCTGAGCTAGCTGTCAGCACAGAGCCAGATGGTGGGGCTCAGACTCATGGTGAGATCATGACCTGAACTGAAGTTGGAAGCTTAACTGACTGAGCCACCCAGGCACCCAAGGCCATTTTTTTATAAGCATAAATGTTGGTGAAATTTGTTTCTTTTACAGTTTTCATTATATTTTATGCTCCACCCCTTCTTTTCCCTTTTTTCATTTAAAATTTTGTTAGCATTTATTCATTTTTGAGAGACATAGACAGAGCATGGGTGGGGAAGGGGCAGAGAGAGAGGGAGACACAGAATCCAAAGCAGGCTCTAGGCTCTGGGCTGTCAGCCCAGAGCCCAACGCCAGGCTCAAACTCGTGAACTGTGAGATCATGAAGTTGGATACTTAACTGACTGAGCCACCCAGGTGCCCCCTTCTTTTCCTATTTAAAATAATAAATACAATAAAGACTATAAATCTCCTTCCTTTCTTCCTCCCTCCCTCCCTTCCTCCCTTAAGTTTATTTAATTTAAGAGAGAGAGAATCCCAAGCAGGCTCCATGCTGTCGCAGAGCCCAATGCAAGGCTCTCACAAACCATAAGATCATGGCCTGAGCCAAGATCAAGTGTAATATGCTTAACTGACTGAGCCACCCAGGTGCCTTGAGGCTGTACATTTTCTTGTTAACATATGCTTTGCTGTGCCTCTAGATTCTTGTTACTGTTTATTTATTTATTTTTGAGAGAGAGAGAGAGAGAGACAGAACTAGTGGAAGAGAGAGAGGGAGTTAGAGAATCCCAAGCAGGCTCCGTGCTATCAGCACAGAACCTGATGTGGGGCTTAAACTTACAAACTGTGAGATCATCATGACTGAGCCAATATCAAGAGTCAGTCACTTAACTGACAGGCCACCCAGGCACCCTGCCCCTAGATTTTTTATATGAAATGATCTTTTCATTATTTTCTTTTGACTGATTTCTTTTATCTTTATTTTCTAATTTTATTAGAAATTTAACCTATTCAGTATAATCTATTCAGGCATTTTATTTTTTAATTATTTTTTTTAAGTTTATTTATTCTGGGGTGCCTGGGTGGCTCAGTTGGTTAAGCGTCCAACTTCAGCTCAGGTCATGATCTCACAGTTCATGGGTTCGAGTCCCGCATCGGGCTCTGTGCTGACAGCTAGCTCAGAGCCTGCAGCCTGCTTCGGATTCTGTGTCTTCCTCTCTCTCTGACCCTCCCCTGCTCACGCTGTCTCTCTTTGTCTCTCAGAAATAAATAAAACATTAAAAAAAAATTTTTTTAAGTTTATTTATTTCTGAGAGAAGGGGGGGAGAGAGAGGTGGGGCTTGAACTCACGAATTATGATATCATAACCTGAATCACAGCCAAGAGTTGGAAGCTTAACTGAGCCACCCAGGTGCCCCTATTTAAGCATTTTAAAAAGGTTATTTTGAAGTTCATTTTATAACCCCTTTATGATTGATTTTTTTCATTGTTTCATGGGCTCATTTAAAACTATAGGGGCACCTGGGTGGCTCAGTCAGTTAAGCGTCCAACTTTGGCTCAGGTCATGATCTCATGGTTTGTTATTCAAGCCCTGCATCAGACTCTGTGCTGACAGCTCAGAGCCTGGAGCCTGCTTCAGCCTCTGTGTCTCCCTCTCCCCCTTCCCCTTTCCCGCTCCACTCTGTCTCTCTCTCTCTCTCTCAAAAATAAACATTAAAAAAATTTAAAGAAAAACTGTAAACTTGATGCAAGAGATAAAAAGTCTTATATTAATTATTAAATCAAATTTGTGGGTTGTTTTAGCCAGTTTCACTGTCTTTACTCATTTCATTAAATCTTGACCATTTATGACAAAGATATATGGATTTCTCATTTCAGTGAAATGTTTTTCAAGTTTCTCTCTTTTTTAAATATATGTGTTTTAATGTTAGCTTTTTTTTTTTTTCCCGAGAGAGAGAGAGGGAGAGAGAGAGAGAGAGGAAGAGAGAGCAAGCAGGAGAGGGACAGAGAGAGAGCGAGACACAGAATCTGAAGCAGGCTCCCTGCTCTGAGCTGTTAGCACAGAGCCTGATATGGGGCCTGAACCCACGAACCGTGAGATTGTGACCTGAGCTGAAGGTGAACTCTTAACTGAGTTACCCACCTAAGTGCTCCTTAAGTTTCTCTTAAATATTCATTACTTTTTGCTTTATATAAATTGTTTATTTATTTTTTAAGTAGTCTTCACACCCAGCAGGGAGCCCAATACGGGACTTTAACGGATGACCCTGAGATCAAGACCAGAACTGAGATCAAGAATTGGATGCTTAACCAACTGAGCCATCTAGGCGCCCCTATATAACTTAGCTTTTAAATTGTTTATGCTGTTTGGTCTTCTTAAGCTTGAAGTTCTGCACCGTGTGATACGAATGTAGCACTCACGCTTTCTTTTGGGGTCAGTTAGCAGATACTTCTGGCCCATTCCTTCATCTTAAGCTTTAATCCCTTGTTTGATGTTGTGTTTCTTTGAACAGTCTGTATATGCCCTTTGTCTTTTTAACCCAGTCTAACAATCCATCTTTTAGTAAGAGAATTCGGCGTCCTTTTTTATTCTGTGAGTAATACTGGATTTTATTACTTTTCTCCTTGTTCATTATTTACATTTGTGACTTTTTCCATTTTTCTGAATTTTGCTTTCATTTTCAAGTTGATATTAATTTCCCAGTTTCCCCGTTTATGTGTCAGTCTTGTACTTTTCCATTTCATTGTTGGCCACCTTCCCTTTCAGTGGTTCACAATCCAGTTGTTGTTTTTTTTTTACTTTTGCCATGTAAAAATGATACCAACATTTCCCCTCACCTTGACGCGCCATTCTCCTCTAACATTCCTAAGTTTCTACAGAGAGTGTTTAATTTTTCAGATCCAGATTTTTGTTAGCCTGTGTGTGTGTGTGTGTGTGTGTGTGTGTGTGTGTGTGGTATTCACATTGAGCACTCAACTTCTATTACACATTCCAGATAGTTGATTATCCATTTAGATTTAATTCTGTGTGGAAGGCAAAGTACATTGCACTTCTGTCTCCTCTCCTCTTCACCTTCCCACACATAACAGGTCTCATTTCTAATTTAGTTACTGTTTGGTTAAAGTTCCTTCTCAAGTCCTTTGCTTAGATGGGGCAGTGGGTGATATGCTCTTTGAATCCCTAAATTTTGGCAAACACTTCTTTCACGCCGACTGTGTGTGTAGGATGTTTGGGTTGCATTGCGTTTTCTCTCAGCAGTCTTGATTTTACTGTTTGTTCTTCTCAGTTCTACTGTTAGAAATGAAAAGTGCCATGTAATTTCATTCCGTTTTTAGTTCTAAGTAATAATTCTTTCTGGCAACTTGTAAAGTTTTCTTTTTTATCCTTAAAGTTGAGGAATGTTAGTGTGATGTTCTTGAGTGTGTCTTTTTTCTCTTACTAGTCCTGCCTGGATCTTGCAGAGCCCTTTGAGGTCTCAATTCTGTCTTTCCGTTTCTTCCGTATTACTTTATTGCCTCTCTCCCATCTCTTCCTTTTCTCCTTCTGGAGACTCTTCTGGAACTTTTCCTCTGGTTGGTACATCACTTAGGGCTCCTCAATCTGTTATTCAGGTTTCTTCTCTTTTCCATTAATGACTTACATCTCTTTGGACCTTTTACTTTATGCTTAGAGATTTCTTCCAGTTGATACTTCACGCCACCATCGAGAGTCTGTCTTCTTCTTTATCTACTGAATTCTTCAGGTAGAAGAATTCTCAAGGTATTCTCAAGGTAACCTTGAGGGTTTTGTTTTTCAATTTTAGTTTTGCTAATATTCTAAACCCATAGAAATTATTTTTTGCTCTCTGTATGCCTCTTCTTACATTAATCTCCCTATTTTTGACCTCAGTATTTCATCTGTGCCATTCAGAAGATAGGGTAGGTCTGTACTCTCCTATTCTTCCCTTAGATATGTTATTTACGTGTGCATTGGGATTCAGGTTGTTATTAAGAGACCTTAGGTGTTTTTTTTTTTATAATCCATTAACTGTTGAAAGGTAGAGGCATCTTACTCTCTACTGTAGCAGCAGGCATGTTGTGTATTTCATGTGCCCACACCTGGAAGTCCCCGTGCCCGCCATCTGATCTCTTTGCATCTCCAGCCTCAGGAGTAGAGGGGACTCTCCCCTTTATTGAGTGCCCCCTGAACACCTTTGGGGAGGGCAGGATGGCCATCCTTGTGTAGTTATCTGTGTGAACTCGTCTGCTTCTTGCTCAGAGCCCAGAACAGAGGAGGCCTGTGTCAGCCCTCTTTCCAGATGCCCATAATCCCACGGCCACATTCTGCAGCCCCATTCACTACCTGCCGCTTCCCAGAGCTGACTGGTTCCAGAAGGTCAGATTAGATTTGAGATTCAAGTTGGAGGGGTGAGGGGTGGGATAAATCAAATTTAAGATCCCATCTTTCCCCACAATCCTGAATTTTTATACTTTATTCATAGTTTCAGATGGTATTTCACTCCCGTGCCTATTTGTCATTTTTTTAAAAAAAATTTAAAGTTTATTTATTTATTTTTAGAGAGACAGAGAGCACGAGTTGGAGAGGGGGGGAGAGAGAGAGAGAGCGAGAGAGAGAGAGAGAGAGAGAGAGAAATATGAATCCCAAGCAGGCTCTGCACTGGTCAGATTTGATGCGAGGCTTGAACTCAGGAAACCACAAGATCATGACCTGAGCCAAAACCAAGAGTCAGACACTCAACTGACTGAGCCACCCAGGTGTCCTCCCCACATTTGTCATGCTTTTAGTGGCATTACAGAGAGACTTTTAGTTTAAAACCTATCTTTGAGCATTTGACCCAGCTTTCCCTATGCATAAACTCTTGGACTATATTATAATTTCTAGAAAGTATCCTTTTCAGATGCATTGTGGACAAATAAACCTTTAAAGGAGAAACCTTTGCTTTTGGATAAATAAAACTCTTCTGGGGAAGTTTGTCCGTATGCAGATTTCACTGAACAAAGTTATGAATGATCTGAACAACACAGAAGCCAGTTGAATCCGGACCGAGACCAAAAATAAGAGCGTAGGTAAAGAGAAGAGACAGAAGCTGGAGAAAGAGTCAGCTTTGCACTGTCAGTGGTGCTAGGGAGAGGACATGGCCATAAGGCAGTAACTGAATGCCGCATATCATCAGAAAACCTTATTTTGTCCAATAGTTAAGACCTTTCTGTAAGCTATTTACTAGAGTTGCTGACAAGTATATTAGAAGAGATTATATATTAAAGGGACCCATTCTGTTCCAGAAAATTAAAACAAGGAAGCATTCAGTAGAATCTGAGAGGATGAAAGACAATACTATACCCTATATTCATAGGTAGTAAAATTAGTACAAATATGTGTATGTTTAGACACTCATTTGCCTTAAATATTTGAGATTTGAATTATGCACACTTCCTCTCCCTAATACTGGTATGCAGTTTGTCCTAATGAGCCTCAGGCAAAGAAAGTTGGAATTATACAATATGTGTAAACCTCCCATTGAATGGTAATTAGTTTGTTCTGCTTAGCAGCACTTAAGGTTAATAGTTCAGAAAAATTTTAAACAATTTTTTTGTAGTTTATTCCTTTTTGACACAGAGACAGAGCGCAGGTGGGGGAGGAGCAGAGAGAAGGAGACACAGAATCTGAAGGAGGCCACAGGCTCCAAGCCATCAGCACAGAGCTTGATAGGGGCTCAGACCCACAAACCGTGAGATCAAGACCTGAGCTGAAGTCAGATGCTTAACTGACGGAGCCACCCAGGCGCCCCTAGTTCAGAAAAATTTTAAAAAGCCAGTGACTTGATCTCTGATATGTATGGGATACATAGGCCGAGAATCAGGAAAAGCTTTTATTCTGTGTCAGTAACCATTTAATTACCGAGTTTGTATCTAAGCCTCTCGTTTACATTTATTGCATGTATGACTATGGAGTCAGGTGACAATATGTCTGAACTTCGCCACTTATCCCAGACCCAAGACAGAGAAAATGTAGTCCTATTATAATAGGAACTGTTCTTTCACCTTTTTTTTCTAAATTTTTATTTATCTGGGGTGTTGTTATCAAATGTTACTCTTTTTACTTCTCAGTTGTCATAATTTAAAGGCAGCTTTTTGGTAAAGAGGCAGGAGCAAGAGCTGGGTAGCTTGCTTCTGTGAAGATTTGTTGGGTCAGTGAAATTGACGGTGGGCATTAAATACCTAGGCCAACGTGGGAGTAAAAAGTTATAAAATTTCTGGAGTTTTATACTTGACGTCATATGTATGTGATTAAGACAAGAGTTTAAACTTTCTGTGACACAGGAGTCGGTGTCCTATACCACTGTGTACTTTGCATTAAGAATTCTAGTTTGTCCTACAAACGAGCTTTAGAAATAAATCATGGAAGGAGTCCTGTAGAAGTTTTTTGTTATATATTGAAATTTACTATTTCTTAATGCTTAATACTAGAAAGTATGATGATAGGTATGGGCGCCTGGGTGGTTCAGTCCTATTAAGTGTCTGGCTTCGGCTCAGGTCATAATCTCAGAGTTTGTGAATTCGAGCCCCACATCTGGCCTCTGTGCTCACAGCTCAGAGCCTGGAGCCTGCTTCGGATTCTGTGTCTCCCTCTCTCTCTGTCCCTCCCCAACTTGCATGCTTGTGCATGCATGTGTGCACGCTCGCGCTCTCTCTCAAGGATAAACATTAAAAAAAAAAAAGTATGTTGATAGGTAAAAATCTGTGTGTTTTTAAAAGTCACATTTATAAACATATGTGTAATCTCCATGAAGGTTAAATATTAGGCAGCAACGCTTGGGTATTCTAGAGCCATAATTAGAATACTGATTGCAAATTGCCAAAATTCAGTGAGTCAACAAACCAATTAAAAAAAAAAAACTCAAGGATATTAGATTTCAAATGTTCTTCCTTAATTTAGTTTTCCCATTATACTTTATTTTAATTATTCATAGTATTGCTTCACATGCCAGGAAATGTCTTGTAATAGAATTTATAAAATAATGTAGTTTCAGTAATATGAATACTATCTTTAGCATTCTGGTTGCAAATCTCAGATTGAGAGGTTTTGTAAGGAATCATCTAGTTTGATGCATAAAAGCACGTCTTTGCATAGTAACTTTATCCATTTTAGGACTTTGAAACCAAATGCTCACTTGAGAAAAATAAATGGAATGATTGGTATATGTCATTTCATTGTTGTTACTGTTGACAGATAAGGAAAAAATTGTAGGAAGAAGAAAAAGCACATAGTCTACTAACACAGAACAATACTTTTTCATTTTAAGTATTATTTTGTTTCCTTTTTTCCCCAAGTTCTTATTTAAATCACAGTTAGTTAACATGCAATGTAATATTAGTTTCAGGTGTAGAATTTAGTGGTTCTTCACTTCCATACAACACTTGGTGCTCCTCACAAGTGTCCTCCTTAATCCCCCCATCACCTCCCTTCTGGTAACCATCCGTTTGTTCGTTACAGTTAAGAGTCTGTTTTTTGGTTTGCCTCTCTTCTGCCTGCCCCTTATGTTCATTTGTTTTGTTTCTTTTTTTTTTTTTTAACATTTTATTTATTTCTGAGAGAGAGACAGCATCAGCAGGGAAGGGTCAGAGAGAGAGGGAGACACAGAATCAGAAACAGGCTCCAGGCTCTGAGCTAGCTGTCAGCACAGAACCCAATGCGGGGCTCGAACCCACAAACCGTGAGAGCCAAAGTCGGACACTGAACTGACTGAGCCACCCAGGCCCCCCTGTTTTGTTTCTTAAATGCCACATATGAGTGAAATCTTATGATGTTTGGCTTTCTCTGACTGACTTATTTTGCTTAGCACAATACTCTCTAGCTCCCAAGATTTCATTCTTTTTGTGGCTGAATAATATTCAATTGTACACATACACCACATCCTCTTTATCCGTTCATCAGCTGGTGGACGTTGGGGCTCTTTCCATAATTTGCCAATTGTTGATAATGCTGCTGTAAACATCTGAGTACATGTCTCCTTTCGAATCTATATTTTTATATCCATTGGGTAAATACCTAGTAGTGCAATTGCAGGATCACAGAGTCATTCTGATTTTACTTTTTTGAGGAACCTCCATACTGTTGTCCATAGTGACTGCACCAGTTTGCATTCCCACCAATAGTGCATGAGGGTTCTCCTTTCATGGCATCCTTGCCAACACTTGTAGTTTCCTGTGCTATTAATTTTAGCCAGTTTTGACAGGTGTGAGGTGATACCTCATTGTAGTTTTGATTTGCGGTTCCTTGATGATGAGTGATGTTGAGCATCTTTTCATGTGTCTGCTGACCATTTCTATGTCTCTTCGTGTCTTCTGCCTATTTTTTAACTCAATTTTGTTTTTTGGGTGTGAGTTTTAGAAGTTCTTTATAGAGTTTGGATACTAGCCCTTTATCTTTTATGTTATTTGCAAATATCTTCTCCCATTCCCTAGGTTGCCTTTTAGTTTGGTTGATTGTTTCCTTTACAGTGAGTATTACTTTCCGATGCTTATTCATATACATAGTTTTCTTTTTTCTTTTGACATAGACCCTATAGGTAGATAGGGTTTGTTTTAGTGAAAGTCATAGCCCCTGCCCAACTGTTTTTCTGTATTATGCTAAATATTTAAGGGATACAAGATTGATATACATATCATTGACTTTGAGTGAGTTAAAGGTGCAGAAGAACAAGCAAGCCTTGAGGTGTAAATTCTAGTTGAAAATTTGAGCATTGATTTGCCATTAGGTCCATTAGGAGGTAGAAATAAGAAAGAGCTTTTCTTTTATGGTATTGGTGTAGATTTTTGCAAGTCCAGGATCCACTTCTGTTTCCTGTTCTTACTATTAATGGTAGAGGGTCACCGATATGTTAAGTATGAATTTAAATTTTGTTCCTAAGTAGAAAGGGTCTATGGAGGTCATATATATTGAGGCACTTACATGAGTGAAAAAATAAGCACATTTAAAATGGAATAAGCAGTGGTGAACTCTTTCCTCATGATTGAGCAACAGTAACTGCTCAAGACTTTTCAGTCCATTTGATGACCATTAGGTGACATGTTTTGTTGGATTTCTCTTTTCTTTGTTGATAGATGGGAGACATTCCCTAACCGATGAAATTTGGACAGCCAACCAAAAAACAAAAAGGATTTTTATCTCAAATTGAGAATTCTTTTCCTTATTTTTTGGGTCTTGTTGTTCTTTATATTAAAAAGCCACTTAAGATTTAATATTATCTGGCCTCACTATGGGACTCTGGGCTCTTTTTCTGCCTCGTCCTCAATCTGTGCCATAGGTGGATGCTGCTCCCCAAAACCTGTCTGCACTTTAATCACTCCTTGTTGTGCTTTGCTCTAGTCACGGTCTCCAAGTCCCTTCTTATTCTTCCCTTCCCCATAATGCCCTGCTCATCCTTGAGGATCTAATTCAAGTGTCAATTCTCTATCAATTTCTGAACGACTCTTTTCCCATGCCCCCAACAGAAATCATGACTGCCTTCTTTTCGTGGTCCTGGCATCTCATTGGTGGCTCTTGGAACAGCCACGATTCCTAGATATGTCACAGTTCCTGAGAGAAGGGCCGTGTGTCACCCTTCCTTGTGTCTCCTAGAACAGGCGTTCGGCAAACATTTGTCGAACCGCAATGTTGAGAACGCCATGCTTCCCGTGATTAGGACAACAGCTGGCCTCATTAAATTCCTTGATCAGAGTGGCCCTCGTTCCCTGTGCTCCTCACACACCCTGTCCCCACCTGTTCCACTGTGGTGATTGGTGCCTAATAAGACTCACTCGCGAGCGCTCAAGGCAGGATCTTTGCGCGTGGATGCAGGGTGCAAGGGAGCCGGCCGGGGACCGCGTGTTGCTCCGGAGCTCTGACTTGCATTCTGTTGTCCCATTTCTGCAGGACCCGAACAGGAGCATTCATACCAGCAGCAGCAGCAGCAGCAGCTGTAGCAGCAGCAGCAGCAGCAGCAGTAGCAGCAGCAGCAGCAGCTGTAGCAGCAGCAGCAGCAGCAGCAGCAGCAGCAGCAGTAGCAGCAGCAGCAGCAGTTTTTCAAAGCCTCACAAGTTAATGAAGGAGCACAAGGAAAAACCTTCTAAAGACTCCAGAGAACATAAAAGTGCCTTCAAAGAACCTTCCAGGGATCACAACAAATCTTCCAAAGAATCCTCTAAGAAACCCAAAGAAAATAAACCACTGAAAGAAGAAAAAATCGTTCCTAAGATGGCCTTCAAGGAACCGAAACCCATGTCAAAAGAGCCAAAACCAGACAGTAACTTACTCACTATTACCAGTGGACAGCAAGACAAGAAGGCTCCTAGTAAAAGGCCCCCCGTTGCAGATTCTGAAGAACTCTCCGCCAAAAAACGGAAAAAGAGTAGCTCAGAGGCTTTATTTAAAAGTTTTTCTAGCGCACCACCGCTGATACTCACTTGTTCTGCTGACAAAAAACAGATCAAAGATAAATCTCATGTCAAGATGGGAAAGGTCAAAATTGAAAGTGAGACCTCAGAGAAGAAGAAATCTACTCTGCCGCCATTTGATGATATCGTGGATCCCAATGACTCCGACGTGGAGGAGAACATGTCCTCCAAATCTGACGTGAGTAGTTGTGTTGGTTTCCCTCCTTTCCCGTATTAGCCTTTAGATCTTCTTTCCCAAGGCTTCAGGATAAAGGATGAGGGGAGAAAATGACAGCTGGGCCATAAAATGGTAGCACGGACAGGCCTAGCGATGAATTTCCTTAACTAATGGAAAGAAGGAAATGAAATCATTAGGGAATCTGCAGACATTTGGACTGTGATGGAAATTGTTAAAGGAAAGATACATTCCGTAGTATAACAACGGGCCATTTTGAAAAGCAGCAGGAAACTTGAGCTGCTCCTTGGGGCTAAGTTTCTGTGCTTTCCGATGGTTACAGATTTAGGGAAGTGAGAAGAACGCGATAAAACTTGGGTCAGCACAGAGCCTGATGCAGGGCTTGAACTCACAAACCATGAGATGACCTGAACTGAAGTCAGATGCTTAACTGGCTGAGCCTCCCAGGTGCCCCAAAACTTTAGACTTTTAAAGTTACTTATTAGTCCTGATCAGTCCAAATAAGCTCCTTACTGTAGCTTGTCAGTATTTCTAGATAATGGTAAAGGAAGATGTCTGGCTAGAAATTGCTAGCAATTTGAGACTATTTCTCTTTCTGCCCTGTGGATTCACCATACACATGTTCCTAATTCAAGTGCTGGCAGAGGTGGTGGGACTTAGCAGATTCTCTCTTCTGCATTTGCAGAAGAGGTAGAAGGGTAGAAGGGTTAGGACATGGAGTCATTACCAATCTTCTGTTGTTCAGAGACTACTTCCTTCCCTGCTATCCTCCATAGCTAATCTTGAAATTTTAATAGAAGATCAGATTGGGAGCACAGTAGCATATACAAGAGATTGGGGTAATCGGCCCCAGTGTTTGGTAAATGTTTCATAGTGATAGTCTATTGAACGAATGATGAGAACTAATGGGTTCATTCCAATATCTCAAGCATTTATTTTTCCTCTTGTGCTATTTACTTAGGGTCCTCTTTGTTTTAATTTTTTTTAAGTTTATTCATGTATTTTGAGAGAGACAGAGCATGAGCAAGGAGGAGCAGAGACGGGGGCGGGGGAGAGAATCATAAGCAGGCTCTGAACTGTCAGCATAGAACCAGACGCGGGGCTCGAACCCACAAAACTGTTGAGATCATGACCTGAGCCAAAACCAAGAGTCCAGCACTCAACAGACTGAGCCACCCAGGCAGAATAGGCTCCTCGTAGTACACAACTTGTTCTTAATTAGGTGTTACTTGGAAAGCTTTTTTGTATGTTTGACTTTTATTTCAAATCACCCTAAGATGTTCATTGATCCTCTTGGGGTGTGATTAGTCTATCAGGATTGTCAGGTTTAGCAACTTGGTCTTTCCGTATTCTGACATGTTATGATTCTTCATGAATAGAGGTTTTCAAATTGTGGCTTATGATTCATTGGTGAGCCATGAAACCATTTTAGCATGTCGTCACCAGTGTTTAAAAAAATCAGAATATGTTGTAATCAGTATGGGTGAGTAATGGTTTGTAAAAATTTTATTTCATAGGATGTGTGTATTTCTTATAGTAGATCTTGGTCAGAAAGGCATCTTTCTTGAATGTTAGCTGATTTATGAGAAGATTAAATGACATTCCTAAAGCACACCTCTTTCTACATGAAATTATCCCAGATGATCATCACCTTTAGATAACTGTGCATATTTATTTTTGTCTCTTGCTCCCTCCCTTTTATATATGGCTTATAAGATATGCCTTTTCTTTTCATAAACTTCATGTTCATCTTGGTATATTAATCCTAAGCCACACCTTGAAATATCTTTTGGAGTAAAGAGTTAGCATCATTAATTCCTTAGAGTAGGGAGCACATTTTCACAGCAGACCTAGGAGAGTCACATATCCAGTAATTGTTACAGGAAGGTTTGTAATGGCTTCTGCCCATCATTACAGAGAAAGCCTCTAAAGGCCTTTGGGTATTATTTGGGTATAAAACCCACCAGATATACAGTCTTTATCAGTTTTCTGGTAGTCGTGCTTTTATTGTTGCTGTTGTTGGTTTGATTCTCTAAATGTAGGTAGTGGAGCCGAAGAAAACTGATGAAAGTGGTTCCAAATAAGCCATGACCCAAAAGACCTTTCTGTGAACAAAGGAGATAAAGGGTTGCTAAAATTCCCTGTATGCCTTAGTAGACATCGCCTTTGTTTGGCTTTCTTCCTACCTGGTGCCCCCTCTGTGGGCAAGACAGAAGTATCACAATCCTACCTTTCAAGATATGCTATAAAGCTGTAGTAATCAAAAGAGTATGGTACTAGCACAAAAACAGACATATAGATCAATGGGACAGAACAAAAAAAACCCAGAAATAAACCCATACTTTTATGGTCAATTAATCTATGACAAAAGAGGCAAAAATACGTAATGGTGTTGGGAAAACTGGACAACTAAATGCAAAAGAATAAAACTGGACCCCTTTCTTACACCAGACACGAAAATAAACTCAACACGGATGGATTAAGGACCTAAACATGAGACCTGAAACCTTCTTTCTACACACTTCATTCAACTTGCTGTGTGAGGAATGAGATTATAATCGCGACTTTTGATACTTTGTCTTTACCAGCGTTGTTTTCTTGGTTAAATTCTTCTCCCGGGAAAGAGGTGGAATCTCTTCCGAATGGTAGCATTTTACCAGTGGTTGTTCAGATACAGGATAAAGAATTCAAATCACCTTAGCAGCAATTTCTTTTGAAAAGAAAAAAAAAGGAAGAAGGAAAAAGAAACTTCCCTTCTTTTGTTGTGCCTCATTTCCTCCCACTCCACCCTGTTCCTTGCCCTGCTTAAACTGTCTGGATCTGGCCATAAACATCCTGCTGTTGAAGCATTGGCCTTAGGTTTTTATGTGATGGAAGGCTGTGGCAGTCAGAGAAGAAGGTCTTTATTGTGTTTTCAAAGTGGCTTTTTAATGACTTGTAATTCCAGCAACATGCAAGAGCTGTAAAGGCTGTAAGGGTGGTGACTGAGCAGCTGGAGAGGCCATTCATTAAAGGGCAGCCCTGCCTCTGGGGGGCGGGGGGCAGGGGGTGTCTTGCTCTGGACTCCTGGTCTCTGCATTTTATAGCTGGAGGTAAAGGTACCTGAAGGGTTGCAATTCTTCCTCTGATATATGCAGCTCAGTGTGGAACTTTCATTAAAACAATAGGAAGAAAGTTAACTTCGTTGGGTGCATGGAGCTATATTTCACCTGCCCTTGTTTTCAATTGCTTTTTTGTTGGTTTTCTGTGTCAGATGTGATCGGGTACAGGAGTGGCTACAGTCTAGCCAATCCACTCTTCGTTTGCTCAGCCATATTCCTGACTTAGTCCAAAAAAGGATTTGGAGCAGTCAAAAGGGAGATTTTTACCTTAAAACAGAGGTAGGGGCTTCTTCTCTTCCTTGTTTGGGTATCATACTAAGCCTAATTTGTTTCACAGTTTTTAAACTAAATCATTTCTCAGAAGCCCTTAGGTAGCTGAGGGCCTTAAACAGACAGGGGATCCTACCATTGCAAGATCAATGTGTCAATAACTGCCCAGACTCAGCATTTTTACTTTCTTGTATTGAATCGTATGTCTCACGAATTCCATGAGCCTCCTTCAAAAGAGCTCTGTTGCCTCTTCTGTGCACTATTGTTTCTTACTCTGGGGCCTATTGTCTTTACCTGATTGTCTCATCTGTCATCTTTAGACACAAATTCAAAGATGTGATTCACCATGATCTTTGCATGGCCAGCTTTACCGTAGTATCTGGATGCCTGTAGTCAAACATTTCTTGAGTGCTTGCTCGTCCCCAGTCTAAGCACTTGACGTGTTCTAACTCATTTAATCCTCAAAACAACTTTACAAAGTAGGTAGATTTATTATCCCTATTTTACAGGTGGGGAAACTGAGGCTCACAGGTTAAGAGACTTGGCCATAGTTGCCGTGTGGTGGAGTCAGGATTTGATCCCACTTGGTAGGGAGTTCACTTGAGGGTTTTTGGAATGAAGCAGATCTTATTTTTCCACAGATTCATCTTACATTTGCAGAGATGTGCTTCTCGACATTGGCATCAGTGCTGTGAAAGCCTTTGGGATAATGTGCTTGTTCCATTCATGAATCATGTTGCTTTGACCAACCTATTGATTTGGACTTTTACCAACACCCTTCAGGAAGGTTGTCCTTAGGGCTGGATTTGGCATACACCGGGAGGGAAGAGCTGTAAACTGTCCAGGCATCTCTGACTTCTCACACATGCCTGCTTCCAGAGCAACAGACTGCCGTGGTTCTGGATTTCACATTATTACGGGATCACTGTTTCCCTGCTCCCACAGTTTTCCCACTTGCTTTTTGCTTTGGTGAGGGATTTATGTTTAACAGAGCTGAGCTGCAATATCAAGCTTTCCCAGAAGGTGCCACCAAATAACAAATGGTGTCCTACAGTCCGAAGATCACTTCTTTTTGAATCTTCTAGTTGTGTTCTGTAATTTCATTTTACAGTGCCTCTAACGTTATTCAAAATGTAGGTTGTGCTCTCTTTGAATTAGGAGACAAGATAATACAATGGCATAGGTAGAGGGTGGTTTTCTTTTGGAGTCTGTGTTATTCTTTAGCCAGGTCTGAGAAATTGTTCTCAGTGGGTAACAATTTATGACTGGAAACTTCCAAAGCAGTGTCAAGATCCTCAAAGAAAAATCACCCGGAGGAGGCTACTTTAGGTCACGAAAGGTGACTGCACAGTGAGATGTTCCCAGATAAAGTCGAAGAGCCTTCTATTAGGAGAAAATGGAAGAGCATTACTAAAGTGTTTGGAGACAACAAACTGCCTTTGAATTCTGAGGACGCAGAGGATAGGGGAGGTTGGGGTGCTGGAATAGGGAGAAGTAGTCAGAATTGGTGACACAGGAAAGGCATTTCCTTGCTTTTCTTGCTTATGGGAGAAAATGTATGTATGGGGTCCTCAGATGTGATGGGGTATTACTTATTTATGTAACCATTTTTTTAAACTGTTTTATTTATTTTGAGAGAGTGTGAGCGGGGGAGGGGCCAAGGGAGAGGGAGACAGAGGATCCGAAGCAGGCTCCGCGCTGACAGCCGTGAGCCTCTCGTGGGGCTTGAACCTATGAACCCTGAAATCATGACCCCAACCGGTGTCAAGAGTCCAACGCTCAGCTGACTGAGTCACTCAGGTACCCTAGTTTAACCCTTTTTTAATTCAAGTATAATTAACATACCATATTATATTACGTTTATATTATATTAGTTCCAAGTGTACAATAGTGATTCAACAATTCTGTACATTAGCCCTCATCACAGTAAATGTACTCTTAATCCTCTTCACATATTTTACTCTATCCCCCCACCCACCTCCCTTCTGGCAACCACCAGTATGTTCTCTGTATTTAAGAGCCTGCTTTTTGTGTTTCTCTTTTTTCTTTGTTCATTTGTTTCCTAAATTCCACATATGAGTTAAATCATACGGTATTCGTCTTTCTCTGACAGACTCATTTCACTTAGCATAATACCCTCCAGATCCATCCACGTTGTTGCCAATGGCAAGATTTCATTCTTTTTTATGACTGATTAATATTCCATTGTGTACACATACCACATCTTCTTTAACCTATTGTAAACAATGCTGCAATAAACATAGGGGTGCAGATAGCTTTTTGAATTAGTGTTTTCATTTCTTTGGGTAAATATCTAGTAGTAGAGTTATTGGGTCCTATGGTAGTTCTATTTTTAACTTTTTGAGGCACATCCGCACTGTTTCCATAGTGGCTACACCAGTTTACATTCCACCAACAGTGCACAAGTTTCCTTTTTCTCCATATCCTTGTTAATACTTGTTTCTTACGTTTTTGATATTAGCCATTCTTGCAGGAGTGAGGTTACATCGCATTGTGGTTATGATTTGCATTTCTCAGATGGTTAGTGATATTGAGCATCTTTTCATGTGTCTGTTGGTCATCTGGATGTCTTCTTTGGAGAAACGTGTATTCAGGTCCTCTGCCCATTTTTTAATTGGATTATTTGGGGGTTTTTTTGGTGTTGGGTTGTGTAAGTTCTTTACATGTTTTAGATATGAAATCCTTATTGGATATATCATTTACAAATATCTTCTCTCATTCAGTAGGTTGCCTTTGTGTTTTGTTGATGGTTTCTTTCCCTGTGCAGAAGCTTTTTCTTTTGGTGTAGTCTCAGTAGTTTCATACTGCTTTTGTTTCTCTTGCCAGAGGAGACAATCTAGAAAAATGTTTCAACGGCTGATGTCAAAGAAGTTACTGCCTGTGATTTCTTCTAGAAAGCAGGTTTCAGGTCTCATGTTTAACTCCTTAATCCGTGTTTATTTTTGTGAATGGTTAAGAAAGGGGTCCAGTTTTATTCTTTTGCATTTAGCTGTACAATTTTCCCAACACCATTATCTATTACATATTTTTGCCTCTTTTGTCATAGATTAATTGACCATAAAAGTATGGGTTTATTTCTGGGTTTTTTTTTTTGTTCTGTCCCATTGATCTATATGTCTGTTTTTGTGCTAGTACCATACTCTTTTGATTACTACAGCTTTGTAGCATATCTTGATAGGTAAGATTGTGATACCTCTGTTTTTGTTTGTTTGTTTTCAAGATAGTTTTGGCTATTTGGGGTCTTTTCTGGTTCTATACAGATTTTAGTGGTATTTGTTCATATTTCTGTGAAAAATGCTTTTGGTATTTTGATACAGATTGCACGGACTCTGTAGACTGTGTTGAGTAGTATCAACATTTTAACAATATCAGTTCTTCCGATCAGTGAGTATGGAAGATGTGATTGTAAATAAATAGATAAATAAATTACTAGTGTACCTTGGCTTACGATCTCTGTGTTTAGAGTTATTGTACTGTTTTCTTTTTAATTTAATTCTTGAGCCCTGCTTTATTTTGTGGCTTTTTTTTTTAATATGATAAACCACCATGTCACTTTGAGTAACTACAAGCATTTCCTTCTAAACAAGTTTGTTTGTAATATTCTTTGATTACTTTAGCGATGTTCAATAACATTCAAAAATATTTATGTGGTAGATTCTCCTGTATATAAACACTGTATTAGATGGTACAGATGGTACAAAATTAGAATTTAGGCTGAGCTTGGAAGAACGAAAGGCATGAGTAAGAGGAGATGGGGGTGGAGTGGACAGGACAGGGTGTTCTTAATCAGAGGAAACAACTTGATTAAAAAAACAACAACAACAAACTGATGGCAAATGTAGATTATTCTCTGTTATCTTCCCTGGAAATGAAGAGAGATCTTACAAGTGAGTCCTGCCATTAATTTTATCAAACTGGTTTGTCAGGAATGAAGGAAGCCTTCTCAAACCCAACCGTTGCTAGGAGTGGCCCGAGCAGTTGCCCTTGATACCCTCTTATTTCATCCACGCAATGTGTATGATAGCTTTTGTTCTCCTCTTACTGATACGGAAGTGGCAGAGCTAGAGTTCGAGTCCAATTCTCTCTAAAGCCAAAGCCCTTGCTCTTTTGTACCATATCACCAGTTAAACCTTGTTGAGAGGAAAATCACATCAAGTGAGAACCACTGTGGTACTGATAAGTCCTTGGTCGAGGAAAAAAAAAAAATCTAGTTGGCAAGACTAACTTTCCCACCATCTGGCTTCCTCTGACTCTCTCACTAATAGTGCCACAGTTCAGTGAAAGGGGGAGAATATGAAATAAGATGTAGCCCCAGTACTGGAATCCTTGGCCATGAATAATGGCAAACAAGGAGACCTGGCTGTGATTTCCAAAATGATGATCAGCTCATGCTTCTAGTGCATCACTATCATTTTCTAAGAAGCAGAATTGTAGAAAGTGTTGAAAAACCATGCTACCTTAGAGTCTATCCAAGGGTACTGTTCACCAATTTATCATCTTACTAGATTATGTCTTCTACTTCATACTAGGGTATGAAATAACAGTAACACTGTGAGAGGTCCCATTTACTGTATTGCATCATCTAAAGGTGATACTCTTGAAGAATATGAAGAAGGAAGGTAGGTTCAGACTTCCACAAGATAGTGGCGTAGGAAAATCCCGAAGTCACCACTTCCCATGAACACCAAATCTACAGCTACATATGGACCATTTTCCTCTGAAAAAGATCTGAAGACTAGATCAACTGCTTCACCAGAACAAGAGATGAAATAACCACATCAAAATGGGTAGGAAAGACAGAGACTCGGTCTCACCAAAAACCCCACCTCTGGTGCAGCAGCACACAATAGGGAGGGCTCTCACCAGCAGAAAACGTCTTGTTTTTGTTTTTATTTATTTATTTTTTATTTTTTTTTTAAGTTTTTTTTTATTTATTTCTAGAGAGAGAGAGAGCGTGAGCAGGGGAGGGTCAGAGAGAGAGGGAGTCACAGACTGAAAAAGGCTCCAGGCTCTGAGCTGGCAGTCAGCACAGAGCCCAACGCGGGGCTCAAACCCACGAACCGTGAGATCATGACCTAAGCGAAAGTCGGACGCTTAACCGACTAAGCCACCCAGGCGCCCCTCTTGT
The DNA here is from genome assembly GCF_008692635.1 of Crocuta crocuta. Classification (NCBI taxonomy): domain Eukaryota; kingdom Metazoa; phylum Chordata; class Mammalia; order Carnivora; family Hyaenidae; genus Crocuta; species Crocuta crocuta. The sequence goes on along the minus strand of NW_027531909.1, from coordinate 624,043 downwards.
TTTTGTTTTTAATACTTACTTATTTTTGAGAGAGAGCAGAGTGCAAGATGGGGAGGGGCAGAAAGTGAGGAAGACAGAGGATCTGAAGTGGGCTCCATGCTGACAGCAGAGAGCCCGATGCAGGGCTCCAACTCCCAAACCACGAGACCATGACCTGAACCGAAGTTGGATGCTGAACTGACTGAACCATTCAGGTACCCCCCCCCCCACTTCCGCTTCTGGAGAAGCAAGGGGTTGGTGCTCCATATTCAGGTTACGCAGCCCTTGGGATCTGTGCTGGAGAGACAAGCTCCTAAAACGCCTGGCTTAGAAAACCAACAGTGCTGACATCCAAGGGACAGAAGTGCTGTAGGAAACTTAAGAGTCCCCACTGAAAGGGTTTTGTATGACGTCTTATTCACTCAGACCCAACAGAAATAGGGTTTCAAAAGTGCCTGGACTATCTAAGAAGGAGATTCATTTGCTAATATAAAAGTATTTGCTAGAGAGCCAGGGGGCAGTTGAAACTCTCCCTGGAGATGGAGGCACTAGCAGACACTATTTTTGTACCCTGATAGCCCAGGTGGGCGAGCTCCATTGTGGCACCCTCCCACTACCTTGCTAAGACTGGGGGCCGGCAGCTGCAGCCGGAGAGTGCAGGCACTTGTCGTACTCCCCCTTTCCCTGGCTGGGGCAGGCAAGCAGGAGCAGTCATGGCATTCTCTTTGCTCCCAGCCCAAAGCCAGGGGCACTCTCCAGCTACATTCCGGAGGTCTGCAGGTGTGCACAGTCAAGACATTTTACTGCTGCCTTTCCGAAGTTGGCAAGTGTGCCCCACCTCCACATGCTAACAGGAATCCAGTGGGCACATGCAGTCTACACAAAGGATGCCCCTTGATCACCTGGCCCTGGTGGCCAAGAGGGCTGGTATTCCTGAGCTCCACAGGAATGTAATAATCAGACAGTTCTTGGGAGGCTATAAACCCCAGGGTTCTGCACAGACAGCAGACTTAAACACAACCCCTGTCTTCCAATGAGTGGAGCCTCAACCTAAGAGGCTGCAGGTTTCCCATACATCTGGAGGGTAAGGAGGCACTTCAAGGGAACACTGACAGACACCATTCTTTTATCCCCCTTCCCCCTGGCCTTACTACAGCTCAAGGAGACATCCCAGAAAGGAGCTTTTATATTTATTTGAAGACCTGATTTTTGCACCTGTCACCTGGGGGACACCTCCAGATCTTCTGGTCTTGAAGCCAGGAGGGTTTACAATTGTAGCCCCACAAATCTGTATATATTGGCATACTTTAAAAGCTTGCCCCTGGGGGTCTATTTTCCAATCAGCCTGAAACTAGATGCTAAATGAAATTCCTCCCCTTGGAACATTGATAGATCATGGCACACCCTCAACAATGGGGACATATCAAGAATAAGTCAGACAGTTTAGACAATCACAAAGGTTCAAGAGACAACCAAGGTCTAGGGCAACATTGAATGAGAAGGTTTATCACCTACACAAGGCCATACCTTCAAGACTGAGACAGGTAGCTATTTGGTTTAGTAGATAGAAACAAACACAGAGGCCAAGTAAATGAAACAGAAATATGTTCCAAATCAAAGAAAAAGGCAGAAAAGACCTTAATGATACAGAGACAAGTAATTTATCTGATAAAGAATTCAAGGTTATGAAGATGCCCACTGAACTCAAAAGAATGGATGAACACAGTGAGAACTTCAACAAAAAGATAGTGTATATAAGAAAGTAGCAACCAGAAGTTATAGAGCTGAAGAATACAGTAGCTGAATTGAAATATACACTAGACTGAGTGAAGCAGACTGGATGAAGCAAAAGAGCAGGTCAGTGAGCTGGGAGACAAAGCAATGAAACTAACTTATCAGAGCAGCAAAAAAGAAAAATATATTTTTTGAAATGATGATAACTTAAGAAACCTGTGGGACATCAGTTGGAATAACATTTGCATTATAGAGGTCCTTGAAAGAGATGAGAGAGAAAAGGGCAGAAAACTTACTTGAAGAAATAATAGCTAAAAACTTTCCTAACTGAAGGAAGGAAACAGACATATCCAGGTCCAGGAATCTCAGATTTGGTAAGATGAACCAAAAGAGAGCCACATCAAGATACATGATAATCAAACTGTCAAAAGTTAAAGATAAAGAGGGAATCTTAAAAACAGCAAGAGAAAAACAAATGGTTACATACAAGGGAAACCCCATGAGGTTATCAGCAGATTTTGCAGCAAAAACTTTGCAGGCCATAAGAGAATGGCATAATATATTCAAAGTGCTGAAAGGAAAGAACCAAGAGGACTCCACTTAGAAAGATTATCATTCAGAATTGAAGGAGAGAGAAAGAGTTTTCCAGACCAGCAAAAGCTAAAGGAGTTTGTCGCTACTAAGCTGGCTTTACAAGAAATGTTAAAGGGATTTCTTTAAGCTGAAAAGAAATGGCACTAATGAATGATAGGAAAACATATGAAAGTAAAAGACTCCTTTGAAAAGGTAAATATAGTAAAGGTAACAGATAATCACTTACAAAGCTAGTATGAAGGTTAAAAGGCAAAAGTAGTAAAATTAACTAAAGCTACAATAGTTAGCTAAGGGGTACATAAAATATGAAATAAAATAAGACCTCAAAAAAACAAAATGTGAAGTGGGGAGTAAGAATGTAGACTTTTAGAATGTGTTCAAATTTAAGTTGTTATCGACTTACAATAGATTGTTATATACATAGGATTACTTGTGAATATCATGGTAACTGCAAAGCAAAAACTTACACTAAAACATCAAAAGAAAATGAGACCAGAATCTGAACATATCACTGAAGAAAGGCACTGAACCACAAGGAAAGAAAGAGAAGAGAAAAACAGAAAGGAAGTATAAAAGCAGCTAGAAAAGAATTAAAACGGCAATAAATACATATCTATCAGTAATTATTTTTTTCTTTTCAAATTTTTATTTAAATTCTAGTTAGTTAACATACATAGTTTCAGGAATAGAATCCAGTGATTCTTCACTTACATAACACCCAGTGCTCATCATAATCAGTGCCCTCCTTAATACCCATCACCCATCTAGCCCATCCCCCACCCACATCCCTCCATGAACCCTCAGTTCTCTATCTTTTTTTTAAGTTTATTTTTTTAGTTTTTATTTTTTAATGTTTATTTAGTTTTGAAGGAGAGAAAGACAACGTGAGCAGGGAAAGGGTAGAGGAAGAGAGAGACACAGAATCTGAAGCAGGCTCCAGGCTCTGAGCTGCCAGCACAGAGCCTGATGTAGGGCTTGAACCCATGGATGCCAGATCATGACCTGAGCCGAAGTTGGATGCTCAACCAACTGACCCACCCAGATACTCCTAAGTTTGTTTATTTTGAGAAAGAAAGAGAGTTTGAGTAGGGGAGGCACAGAAAGAGAAGTAAGAGAATACCGAGCAGGCTCCACTATCAGTGCCCAGCCTAATGTGGGTTTGAACCCATGTGAGATCATGACCTGAGCCAAAATCAAGAGTCGGACACTTAACCAACTGAGTCACCCAGGCATCCTTGTTCCCTATCTATAAGAGTGTCTTATGGTTTGTTTCCCTCTTTTTTCTTTTTTTTCTCCTTCCCATATGTTCATCTGTTTCATTTCTTAAATTCCACACGAGTGAAATCATATGGCATGTCTTTCTCTGACTGACTTATTTTGCCTAGCATAATACACTCTAGCTCCTTCTTACATCATTGCAAATGGCAAGAATTCATTATTTTTGATGGCTCAGTAATATTCCAGCACGCGTGCACATATGTGTGTGCATGCACATGCGCTCACATATGCACGCACACAAACGTATAGCATCTTCTTTATCCATTCATCAATCAGTGTACATTTGGACTTTTTCCATAATTTGGCTATTATTGATAATGCTGCTATGAATATTGGGGTGCGTGTATCCTTTGAATATATATTTTTGTAACCTTTGGGTAAATACCTAGTAGTGCAATTGTTGGTTGTGAGATAGTTCTATTTTTAACTTTTGAGGGACCTCCATACTGTTTTCCACAGTAGCTGCACCGGTCTGCATTTTCACCAACAGTGCACCAAGACTCCCCTTTCTCCACATCCTTGCAACACCTGTTATTTCTTGTGTTGTTAATTTTAGCCTTTCTGACAGGTGTGAGGTGGTATCTCAGTGTGGTTTTGGTTTATATTTCCCTGATGATGAGTGATACTGGGCATCTTTTCATGTGTCTGTTAGCTCTGTTGGATGTCACCTTTGGAAAAATATCTATTCATGTCTCTGTTCATTTCTCAACTGGGTTATTTTTTGATGGGGGTGTTGAAATTTGATAAATTCTTTATAGATTTTGGATACTAACTCTCTACCAGATACGTCATTTGCAAATATTTTCTCCCATTCTGTGGGCTGCCTTTTAGTTTCATTGATTGTTTCCTTACTGTACAGAAGCTTTTTATCAATGAAGTCCCAATAGTTCATCTTTGCTTTTGTTTTTCTTGCCTCCAGCGATGTGTCTGTGTGTCTAGTAAGAAGCTGCTCTGGCTGAGGTCAAAGAGGTTGCTTCCTGTGTTCTCCTCTAGGGTTTTGATGGTTTCCTGTCTCACATTTAGGTCTTTCATCCATTTTGAATTTATTTTTGTGTGTGATGTAAGAAACTGGTCCAGTTTCATTCTTCTGCATATTGCTGTTCAGTTTTCACAACACCATTTGTTGAAGAGACTCTCTTTTTTCCATTGGATATTCTTTCCTGCTTTGTTGAAGATGAGTTGACCATACAGTTGTGGGTCCATTTCTGGATTTTCTATTCTGTTCCATTGATCTGTGTATCTTTTTTTGTGCTAGCACCATAATACCCGGATGACTGCAGCTTTGTAATATAGCTTGACATCCAGAATCGTGATACCTCCACCTTTGCTTTGTTTTTTTTTTCAGGATTGCTTTGGTTATTTGGGGTCTTTCGTGGTTCTGTTCAAATTTTAGGATTGTTTGTTTTACCTCTGTTCCTACCCTGTGAAAAAAGCTGGTGGTATATCAATAATTACTTTAAAATTAGATGGATTAAATGCTCCAGTGAACATATATTGAGTGGGTGAATAGATTTAAGGGGAAAAAAAATCTATATATTGCCGAGGAGAGTTTTACTTCAGAAGTAGGGACATATATAGACTGAAAATGAAAGAATGGGAAAAAATATTCCATGCAGCTGGAAATGAAAAGTGAGCTATTGTAGCTAAAATCCTTTAGTGTAGTTAAAATACACTTTAAAACAAAGACTGTAATTAAAAAAATAGGGGAACTACCTGTGATGGTCATTCTAACAAGAAGATCTATTTATACAAGCACCCAACATCAGAGCATCAAAATGTACAAAGCAAATAATAACTAATTGGAGAAAATGACAGCAGTACAATAACAGTAGGGGACTTTAGCACCCCACTTACATCAATGGATAGATCATCCAAACTGAAAAGCAGTATGGAAATACCCACGTTAACACATTAGACCACATAGGACTTACTAGGTGTATATAGAACATTCTGTCTACAAGTAGCAGAATACACATTATTCTCAAGTGCACATAGAACATTCTCCAGAATAGATCACATGCTAGGCCATGGAACAAATCTCAGTAAATTCAAGGAGATTGAAATCAAATCAATTAAAGAAAGAAAAAAGAAAAACCACAAACACGTTGAGATTAAACGACCTGTTACTGAACAACTACTGGGTCATAAATCAAAGGAGAAACAAACAGATGTCCAAAGACAAATGAAGACAGAAATACAACATACCAAAATCTGTGAGATGCAGCAAAAATTGTTCTAAGAGGGAAGTTCATATTAATACAGGCCTGCATCAAGAAACAAGAGAAATCTCAAACAATTCAACTTTGACCTAAAAGAAGAACAAGTAATGTCAAAAGTTAGTAGAAGGAAGACAATAATAAAGACCAGAGCAGAAATAAATGAAACATGAGTAAAAAGGCAACAGAAAAAATCAGTGAAACTAAGAGCTGGTTGACAAAATGATTCACCACCCCTCCCACTAAAAGAGAGAGAAGGGGAGGGGGGCTCAAATGAAATAAAAAATGAAAGAAAAGTTAAAACGGATACCATGGAAATATAGAGGATCATGACACTATTATGACAATTATATACCAACAAATTCAACACCTAGAATAAAATGGATAAATTCCTAGAAATTTGTACTCTTCCAAAAACTGAGTTTTGAAGAAATAGAAAATCTAGAAGGACCAACTACTAGTAAGGAAATTGAATCAGTAATTGAAAACTTCCCAACAAACAAAAGTCCTAGACCATATCGCTTCACTGCTAAATCTACCAAAGATTTAGTACCTATCCTCAAACTCTTCCAAAAAAATAAAAGAGGAAGAAATGCTTTCAAACTTGTTTTAGAAGGCCAGCGTTATCCTAATACCTAAACCAGACCAGGACACTATAAAGAAAGCAAATTTAAGGCCAATATAGCTGATAAACAAAGATGCAAAAATCCTTGACAAAATATTAGCAAACTGAATTCAGCAATATATTAAAAGGGTTAGACACCGTGATCAAGTGGGACTTATTTCAGGAGTGAAACAGTGGTTTAACATCTGCAAATCAATCAGTGTAATACATCACATTAACACAATGAAAGATTTTAAAAAAATCATGTGATCCTTTCAATAAAAGGGAAGGCATTTGATAAATTTCAGCTCCAGCTGTGATAAAAACTCTCAACAAAGTGGGTCTGGAGGAAATGTACTTCAGCCTCATAAAAGCTATATGACAAACCCACAGCCAGTACCATACTCAATGGTAAAAAGCCAAAAACTTTTTCTCTAAAGTCGGAGACTTTGATAAGACAAAGATGCCTATTCTTTTCATTTTTATTCACCATGGTATTGGAAATTCTAACCCTAACAACTAAGCAAGAAAAAGAAATGAGGCCTTTAAATTGGAAAGTAAGAAGTAAAACTGTTTGTACATGACATGATACTTTATACAGAAAACCCTAACAATACCAAAAACCTTTTAGAACTAATAAATAAATTCAGTAAACTTGCCGGTTACAAAATTAATAAATCTGTTGCACTTCAACACACTAATAATAAACTATTAGAGAAATTAAGAAAACAATCCATTTACAATTGCATCAAAAAGAAAAAAATACCTAGGAAGAAACCAAAGAGGTAAAAGACCTGTACTCTGAAAACTATAAGACATCAATTAAAGAAATTGAAGATATAAAATAAATGGAAAGATAGTCCATATTTATGTAATGGAATAATTAATATTGTTAAAATACCCATACTACCAAAAGCAACCTATTCAGTGCAAATCCCTATCCAAATTCAAATGGCATTTTTCACAGATCCGATGTTGACTCACCATGTTACTCACTTGAAACTGATATATATGGTATGTCAATTATACCTTAATTTAAAAAATAAAAAGGAAGGTGGGGCTCTTTTTTCTTACAACATAGCCATACCTGGCTAATAAATTTTCATATCTTCCTGGGCAAAGGAGGGGTAATCCAGGAGGCGTGGTCCAACAGCAGACCCTTGGAATCACAAGAGACAGGTTCAGCTTGAACTGTAAAATGTGGATTTTAATAATACTGAGATTTTTTTAAAAAATTTTAAATGTTTTATTTCTGAGAGAGAGAGAGACACACAGCATGAGCAGGGGAGGGTCAGAGAGAGAGGGAGACACAGAATCTGAAACAAGCTTTTTCTGAGCTGGCTGTTAGCACAGAGCCGGACATGGGACTTAAACCTGCAAACCATGAGATCATGACCTGAGTCGAAGTCAGACGCTCAACCGACTGAACCACACAGGCGCCCAATATTGAGGTTTTTGATGCAGCCTGCCACTCAGGTATCAGTTCAAGCCAAAATATTAATAATGTCATAGAAAAAGACTTACCTTTTTTGTTTGGTAATTTATGAATTGTGTCCTGTGTAGATCTGTTGTTGGTAGATGTTCTCATAAAGATAGGAGATGCAAAGCTACCTGTCTAGGAAATTCGTGATTTATAATCTATGGTCATAGTTTGTTTGTTTATGTTTGTTTAATTCCTGCATCTGTGTCTATAATGTCATTTTCCACTGACATCTCCAATAGCCTCAAGATATATTAGGAATCAAGGCATAGCCTGACTGAAAGTTCACCCTGGTTTAAAATGCTTATTAGTATCTGACAAATTCTACTCAAAGTGACCTGACACATTTTCAGTGTTATAAAGTGCTCACTGTATTTTCAATCTTCCTCCCCTTCCTTATTATTTTCCAGGAATTTCTAAATTAAGGGTTATCATCAACCCCCCTAACTGATCTTGTGATGGGTTGTTTCAAAGTGCTAGGTTATCTGATAATCTTGGGAACTGATTCATACTTACCCTTGCTTACCAACCCCACTTTCATTGTACAGCGGCCTTCAGCCTTGAAACAAGTCCCCTTCCCTCTTGTAAAGATGAAGTCATGCACACTCTTCCTTATTTTACATAATAAAACCAGTGAATCTCACAGTTTATTCCCCAAAACAAAGGTTTGAAGGAGGGAGGTGGTGTTTCCTTTTCTTCCCCTTTCTTTATCCCCATCGTATTAATAGTTCTCTTGTCTCCTCTCAAGAAAACCCACTATGGCTTAATATGCCACCTTTTAAAGATTTAATTTAAAAACCATGAACGACTGTCTTTAATACAGCATTTACTTTATGATTTCAAAAAAAATCATTGGAATTTTAAAGCAGGAAAAGAGTTCAGACATTTCCTTTAACAATGTGCATTTTGCAGAGAATGTTGAGGCCAAGTTTCATAACTTGTCCAAGATTACCGAGCTGCCATTGCGGGGCGGGGGTGGGGGGTGGGAAGGGCTCTAGCCTGTAGGTCCCTAAATGGCAAGCCATTATCACTTCTAGTTGGAACACTTCACAACACGTCCCTCACTTCCTGTCCCAGACTGTCCTCCACTTGAATATTACAGAGTGGTTCCTAATGGGTTGTCCATGCTCATCAGGAATACAGTTGCTGTCACCTCTTGGCTCTGCATTTAAATCTGTGCCCTTTTGTTGAATGAATGAACCTTACATTTCATACCGCTGCAGAATCTCACCTGAAATACCTGATGTCATCTCTCAGTGAGGATATTGTGTAAGTTTCAATGTATGTTACAGAGATTAATTGGTAGAAAAATTTCATAGGCTTTGTCCCCTGGACATCCCTGATTATCTCTGGGAAATTAGAAACCAGCATAATCATGGCTTGTTGTATTTCAAGGGGAAAAAATCACTGGGCTAAATAGAAAAGGACTCATTTAAGAATCTGGCAAACATATTGTCTAATCATAAAAACATGGAAGGAGCTTAAAAACCTTATTTACATTTGCCATCAGTTCTTCATTTTTTATAAATGAAGCCTTTCCTTGCACAAGCTAATATTCTTACAGATGAAACCTGAATCCGACTGCCCCCTGCTTTCCGGCATCTTCACTACCGGCCTCTGTGTCTTGTATTGTTCCCTTAGCCTCTCTCCAAGTGCACTTGTAGAGAGGGCATCATCCCTCCTACCAGCCATTCTCCACACATGCCTGCCTGCCTCCAACTTTCTGATTAACCCTGATGCTCTTCAGCCTGTAGTCCCTTTATTTACTTCCTTTCACTGACAAAATCTCAAAAGCTCCCATTCTCCAACCCATTGCAGTCTGGCTTTTTGCTCTTGAAACTGTTCTTAAAAGTACCAATGGAAAGGTCACCAGTGCCTTCCAGATTCTTATGTAGAAACTGTCTGCTCAGTATTGGGTTTGATGTTTCTGGAGTCTTTGACTTGCTTTTCTGTTCTATTCCTTGGCCCTGTTACACCTACCCTGATCCCTCTAACCATTCTGAGTTTCCTTTGCCAGCTGACCTTCTCCTACTACCCTCAAGTTGGCCATTGCCAGTCTCCTTTTCTCTTATAAGTCTTTCTGTACACAGTCCTCTCTTACCAATGTATGTTTTATGTTTTCTTCTTCAGCCTCCCAACTATTCCTAAAAAGCTACCAACTAGACACTTCTGACCAACAGCTACTTGAGGAATAACATTTTTTTAATGTTTATTTTTGAGAGAGAGACAGAGCATTGAGCAGGGGATGGGCAGAGAGAGAGGGAGACACAGAATCCAAAGCAGGCTCCAGGCTCTGAGCTGTCAGCATAGAGCCCAATGTGGGGCTCAAACTCACAAACTGTGAGATCATGACCTGGGCCAGTCAGACACTTAACAGATTTAGCCACCCAGGTGCCCCAGGGAATAACATCTTCTAAGCTCATGTATATTTCAAATGCTGCTGGTTGTTTATTCCATATCCATTATACCTTTAGTCTTACTAACAAAAGTTTGATTTTGCTGGGGCGATAATGGTCAAAACATTTTCCCCAGGCTTCCTTACAGATATATATGACTAAATCTGGCTAATGAGATTTAGACGAGATCGGGCGCGTTCAGGGTGGTATGGCCGTAGACCTGGCTAATGAGATTTGAATGGAGACCATTAAATGGTTTGTGGTGGTTACAGGAAAACGTCTTAAAAAGGAGCTCATTCAGCTGGCATATACCATTTGTCTTTTTTTTCTTTCTCTTTCTTGCCTGGAACTTGGATATGATGACTGGTATTCTAGTAGCCATATTATGAGAAGCACATGCTAAGGATGAAGGAGCATAAAGTACAGAAAGAGACTGGATTTTTAAAAAAATATTTTCTTATGTTCATTTATTATTGAGACAGAAACAGAGCATGAGCAGGGGAGGGACAGAGAGAGAAGGGGACACAGACTCTGAAGCAGGCTTCAGGCTCCGAGGTGTTGGCACACAGCCTGACGTGGGGCTTGAACCCACAAACCGTGAGATCATCACCTGAGCTGAAGCCGGATGCTCAACCAACTGAGCCACCCAGGCGCCCCAAGACTGGATTTTTTATGACGTTGTGAAGCTCCCATATTGATTCTGTCTGTTACACTGGATTTCTCATTCAGTGAAAGTAAAGCCCTCTTTTCAGGTGTCTGTTACTAGCAGCTGAGTATATTTAGTCAGTTCCACCTAGTATCCCAAAACACCCATCTCTGTCTCCTAATTAAATTTATATACATTGCATCTATTTATTAGCCCAAGTTAGTTATAATTGAATGATAATCATACTAATAATAGTATTAATACTAATAATAGTATAGTAGTATTAATACTAATAATAGTAATCATTACTAAGGGCCCCTCATGTATTCTTGGCCCCTAGAAATAAAACAATGAATAAGAGAGGCACAGAGTTTACCTTCTACTGAAGGGAGAGATAGAATTTTAAGTAATGGTTGGCACTATGAAAATTATTTCTTTTCCCTTCAATCCCATTTCAGTAGGTTATGATGTTTTTGTCACATTTGCTCCTAAAATGTCTGTGAGTCTGTCCCTTCTCCTCCTGCTGCTACCCCCTCGGCCTGTCATCACTCAGCTTGACTGAGGGTAGAGACTTTGAGCTGTTCTTGCTGTCTCCTCTCTCTTTGCTTTCCCAGGCCCTTCTCTACACAGTGATTTGAAACACAGACAAATTCTGGAAGGAAATATGCAAAAGGATATAAAATAACTAGTGAGCGTGGTGTTATGGGTCACTTTCAAAATATTTAATATTGCTGTTTTCATAAAGCATTTCATTGTTTCCAAACTTAAGATCGCATATGGGCTAAATACCAAATTCTCTTTAGCATTGCCTTTTTTCCCCTTTTGTAATATTTTTAATGGAGAATTTCAAATATACACAAATAGGCAGAATAGTATAATGAATCCATTTATTCATCACTCAGCTTCAACAGTTATTAACTGAAGACCAATTTGTTTCAGCTGTGGCACCATCTACCCTTCCCCATTATGTTTTTAAATGAAATCCAAGATGTCCTATTATCTCATTCATAGATATTTCAATATGAATCTCTAAAAGATAAGGACTTTTAAAAGGAACTAAAATATCATGAGCACATCTGAGCACACTAATAATTCTTAATATCAAATTTCCGGGAAAATTTCCAATGGAATCAAAGTGTCATAAATTTTATTTTTACAGTTCATTTGAATCAGGATCCAAATAAGGTTCACATCTTGAAATTTGTAACACTGTCTTGTTAGTTGCTTTTAATCTGTAGGTTCTCCCTCATCTCTTCATAGTTCGAGGAGAAAAAACACTAGGTTGTTTGTCTTATAGAATCTCTCAGTTTAAATTTTGCTGATAGTATCTTTGTGATCTTTGTGGTGTATTTTCTATAAATTAGAAGCATGGTCAGATTTAGGTTAGGTTTTTGGTTTTAGATTTTTCGTTTTGATTTTTAGGCCAGACTATTTCCTGGGTAGAGTTGTGTTCTTTTATCAGGAGTCCTGATGAAAATGTGAGGTGTAGAGTGAGGTTATGTCTTTTCTGTGTGGTTAGCACCCCAGGATGCTCAGTGCTTATTAATTCATTAAGGATTACTATACTAGCTGGCGGGATTTTTATTCCATTATTCTGACTTCATTTGTCATCCAGAATTCACCTATGAAGAGAAACTGTCCCTCTTCTACCTTTTGTTTAACCAACAGCTCAGTTTGTGTAAGAAAAGTAAAATATGGTGCTTCATTTGTTTTTGTTTTTTTGTTTTGTTTTTGTTTTTGCCTAACCAGTTTTCAGAAGAAAGGGGTGGGCTTGTAGTATCCTTCAAGAATGGCTAATTTTTTTTAAGCATCACTTAAAAATATTTTTTTATGTTTATTTTTAAGACTGAGAGAGAGCCATCAGGCGAGGGGCAGAGAGAGAGAGTGGGAGAAGAATATCCCAAGCAGTCTCCCCACTGTCAGCACAGAGCCCACATGGGGCTCAAATCCATGAACCGTGAGATAATGACCCAAGCCCAAGTCAAGAGTCAGGTGCTTAACTGACTGAGCCACCAAGGCACCCCTTAACCATCACTTTTAAGACCTCTTCAATATGACCTTTCCACCATTCTCTTTCTTGCTTCCCCTTATATGTTAATGATCCTAAATATTAGCAGTCTTCAGTTCATGTATCATTTCCGGCTCTTTTAAGCCCTAGTGAAATACCCTTGGTCTTTTATGACCTGGTTAGTGTTCTTCTTTTCTTTGAAGCATTTTTAAATTATCTGCCCCACCTAAATTCCGCCCTCTCTCCTTTGTGCTCCCTCCATTAACAGTATGTGTGCTTTGACCATAGTTGTTATTCTCGTATAAGAAAGTGTTTTTCTCCCACTCAGTGGGACATTTTGAAGACAGATACGGTCTCTAATTATCTGATTTCTTAGCCCTTTGTACTGTGCTTGGCAATTACTGGGCCCTCAACAAATGTTGAGTCAAATAGTACAAAGATTTATTTATGCTTCTGTATGTATGTATTTGTAGTAAAGACTCTTAACTAATTTTTGTGTTTATAAATACATCCAAATGATCTGGAAGTGTGGTTTTTGGCCCCTCCCTCTTTTGGAGATTCAGTAGACAGGCCGCAGTGAGTGGGACAGTTCACTGTGGAGACAAAACAAATCTTGGCCCTCCCAGAGGCACGCAGTTCAGGGCGTAAGCCACCACTCTACAAATAAGTTCATACAGCAGAATCCTGAGATAAACTGGAGGCCAAAGAAAGCAAGCTGTATAAATTAGATTTATACAAATTTGTACAAATTAGATTTATTATTATCTTTGTAGCCCTTGCCTTTGTTTTAGAGAAATAAGCTAGTTAAGGAACATGGAGCTCTTGAAAACTCCCATAAAATGACCTGAGATTTTTTTTGTTGTTGTTGTTTTTAACTGGTTCTACCGTGAAGAGTATTAAACCACAAACATAACAAAAAGAGGCAAGGACCACAAATTAATCTTCTATGGAGACAGCAGAGGGATGTCAGAGTTTAAAATCCCAAAACATTTGCTTCTGTATTTTAAAAAAGCAAATAGTTTTCAGAGAAATTTCAATAACAGGATGTTGAAGTGAAAGAAATTTCTGCCTCCCTGTTTCCTATAAGGACTGTGCAGGGTCATGATAACGTGAAAGTTATACGACCACCTTGTTTTTGCTGTCTTTGTGATCATGAAATATGATTATATTCCCTCCAATGTTTATATGTGCTCTTGAAATTATTGGAACTGGTAAAAGAGTACTCATCTACTATTTTATCCCCCCCCTTCTGTTTTCTCAGGTTTGCATAATTGTCATGACAGATCAGCTTTAAATTAATAACCTTAATTTGGTTGTTAAGAATTTTTTAAACCATCACATTTGAGTATGTGCAGCCATGCAATTAAATGTTTATTGTATATGTGGAAGAATAAAAAATACAGAAGATTTAAGTTCTTAACCACTGGGGCAAGCATTGTTTAAAAAAAATAAAAGGAATTATACTGAACAATAACACTTATGCAGGGAGAGAAAAGATGTGGGGGTGCATTTAGTTTCCCTAAAGAATTAGCATCTTAGTTGTTAAATATATATTTAATCATACTCATTGGAGACTTAGCATTTCTAAGAGGGGTTTTAAGAGACACGATCACACTAGAACACTGAAATTATAACCACATATAATATGTCACAGTGGGAAGGTGGATTTATTAAGAGAAAAAATAAAGACAGCAGTCATTATTTTGGAAAGGAAAAGGTTATCACAACCACCTTATTATTAAGGAAAGGCTTCGCCCCAGCGCATGTACCTTGGAACCTTATTCAGGTACCATCAGACTTACAAATGTATGGATCCTATCCTGCCTTCAGTTCTGGGGATCCTCTGGGGTGTGCGTGCTGGTACAGCCTCAGCAGCTGTCCTTCTGCCAGCCCTGATGGGACCCTGCACGGGCTGAAACGCAAAGGGCCTGCCCTGGTAACAACGCTTGCCATTCTCCTGCGAAACATGTTCGTTGCGCTCCTCGCTAGCAGATGCCTTTTTATACTGTGGACGTCGGCTCCCACAGGCTGAGTGGAACACTCACCAAGCAGCCAGTATAGTTGTTCCTGGACATGTGTGTCAGTTCAACTTGTAATTACATTCATGAAGCAAATGTTCTACAAACCAGTAATATACATGAAAAGTAATTATTTCTTTGGAACCTAAGTTGAAGTCGAAAGGGGTGAGTCCCTTGAGCAAATTTGCTCTCAAGATAGGTGTAAAACTCTAAGGGGAAAAAATAATAAGAATTTAATATGCATTCTCTGCATATTATAAGTCTCTGACTTGTGCTTATGTGGATGGTGATCATAGATGATACATTGAGGTAGTTTATGTGAGACTTTTCAGACTCCAGTCAAAGAAAACTCCTTGATCCAACCTCAAAAGATGAGTTGATTAATGTGCTTTTTTTTTTTTAAGAAAATTAAAAACATTTTTTAATGTGTCTTTATTTTAGAGAGAGTAGGAGCAGAGGAAGGGCAGACACAAAATCTGAAGCAGGCTCCGGGCTCTGAGCTGTCAGCACAGACTCCGATGCGGGGCTCAAACCCACGAACCTCAAGATCATGACCTGAGCTGAAGTCAGACGCTTAACTGACTGAGCCACCCAGGCATCCCAATTAATATGTATTTTTAACTTTAACTTAAAGTAAAATATTTAAGGGATGTGTGTATTTTTTCTTTTTACTAGCTCTAGAATCTTCTACCTGACAGATGTTTACCAGCCAAAAATCTTGACTGCTCCTCACCCATGATTCTGGTACTTGTTTTTCGTGATCGTGGAGTTAGAATGAACCTTCCTCCAGAACAGCGATCTCTTACCTCTCCTTTCTGCCCGTTATTCCATTTTATGAATGATGATCTTACTCATAGCTCACCTTGGATGCACCATTTTCCAGATGAGTTTACAAGTTTGGTCAGGTTTGACAGCATCCACGCCCACCAGCACTTCCCTACAGCATTAGTGCACATATGTAAATGTCCCCAGGATACAGGAATTTGCCTGTAGCCATGGTACAGCCCAGGAAAGCAGGTTGTTCATATTTCGGTGAGGAACACAGACCCTGTATTTTTATAAACCAAGTAAAAAAAGTGTCCCAGAAAGAGTCTTGAGAGCTCCAGGTCTGACGGTTGTACGACCTTTGTCATCTGGGGCAAAACACTTAACCATTTTGAGCCTCAATCTCATAATCTCTGAAATGTAACATCTTCCCAAATTGTTGTGCAAGTCAGATCAGTAGCCAGTGGTACCTCGCACATAGTTGGTTATCTGTAAATACTAATAGAATCTCAATATTTCTATCTCCACCCCACCTGTTTAATAAAATGAGGATCCTAGTAATGCCCACATCGCTGATGTTAAGATTATATGGGTAAAGGACTTCCCAAATTTTAAAATGCAGTTCAAAAGATATGAAGAAATGACTTTATCTTTAAAAACAACTGAGAAACACAGTCTACACTGAGCATTGCATTCTCCTTGTTGATAGATTTTTTTTCCTGCTTTGGTGTGAAATTGCTTTGTGTTCATATGTGTTGGCTGACTTTTGCCCGGTATGATCATCCTGCCTTCTGATGAAGATTGTGAATTGTGAAGGTGAAGACTGTGCACTCTCACAACATGCTGGTGTCTGACCTGACCACAGGGTCACAAGTCCCTGAAGTATAGGTACCCATGGTTTTCCTTCACCTTGTTCACCTGCTCCTCAGCTGTCACTACTTTTCATGGCCTTTGAGCAGCCTAAATCCTCTAACAATGCAGACTTGGCTGGCATATTTTCATCCATCCAAGGGCACGTAATATATGACATAGGACAGACAGATTTATTTTGCTTTCATTGTGTGTGGTTGTGAACCATGTCAGTAAGTCAGAGGAAAAGCTTTTAATTGTTACAGAAAGGCCAGTTAAAAGGTGTTTAACCTAAATTTCTTTCCTGAATGCCAAATATCTTTCCAGGGGAGAAAGATGCCAAGTCTTTTCTGATTTGTTCATTACAGAATAGCGAGCACATAGCCAAGATCAAAAGGCAACATGGTTTTGTATTAGATTCATAGCTGCATGTTTTAAAGTAGCTTTAAAAGTTACCCCATTAGTACCTTTTAAAGCAACCCATAAAATGCCACTTTACATCTGGCATCAGATCTATTAATTTGACTATTATGAATATGTAAGAATATTTTTTGAAAACTCCCGTGGTCTTGTAAAGCCTCCAGGCCCTTATTAGCAGAAAAATCTTGCCTTCTGCCAGGGCACGGAGCCAAGGTAAGATCTTTAAGTAGATAACATTTAGCATTCAAAATAATAATAAATGAAAGAGAAGTCCACATGGAGCTTTCAAGTTGTTATCCATTTGAAATATCCAGTATGGAGCTGGAGTCCGAGGGAGAAGATTAAGCAGATGTCAGGCTTGTTTCGGCAGGATGCACTGCTTAACCACCTTCTCTCCAAAGTGCTTTATGCCCGGCATCCTGGGAAGGGCACTGACTAATTCATCGGATCCATCTGTTGCTTTGGGAGACACCATGGGTTGGTTCCTCCAGCTATTAGCTTCACAGGTGGTGACCAGTGAACTCAGGGAAGATTATGGCTTTTCATTACTCTTGTGGGACCTTTCTTTCATCTGCCCTTCTCTCACATGGGTCACCTTGGACTGACCCCTTCCCCTGCACCCCCCTCCCCCAAAAACCCTCAGGACCTAGCTACTTTAGGCTCATTTAAAAAAAATTGAAATTAGCCAGGACTTTTTCTCTAGAAGCCTTTATTTTTCAAATTCTGTCCTATATTTTCTATCACCCTATTTCTTACTTTTCTTGTCTTTTCTGAGGAAGAAATTAAAACTACTTGCCGTGTTTGTTACAGCTGTATGTTACAGCCACCTTCGAACACGTTGTGAATACAGATAACACCCGCCAAGGTGATCCATGCGAATAGTGGTGGAAGAAAGTTATAACTAGTTTCATACTCTGAATAGAGCATTTCTTTGCACCAGGTTGTCAAGTTAGACTCCCAGACACAGAGCTGGCAGGACCAGTTTTCCTGTGAGGGGTATTGAGTTAAATTATCACCATTCATTTCCCTCCTTACCCACCGTCTCTGACCTCCCCCACTCATAACCTCCCACCCACAATTCAACCTTTGTGGGAGCCTTGAACTCAGGGCCAGGTCACCAATTGGCTCACGGTCAATGTGAGGTAGGAAGGCCATAGTTGGACTTCTTAGAACTGCTCACCACCCTCTTCTGTTGCACAGCTGGTGTTTTATTTTGTGTTCAGGTTGCAAAGAGCTTCTCTGCCTCCACAGGTGGCACATACCTAAAACCTTCATTCTGGTTCTAGAAGAATCCACCCTGTCCCCTCTCCCCTTTGGGTGGAGGGCAAACCCTCTCTGTTTGGTCTCTCAGCCTGCAACTCTAAGCCCATGTAGGAATCCAGCCAGCGGCTTTTGGAGGAGTTAGGGAAATTGTACAAACTATGTATGAATCATTTTCCTCATCTGGAAATAAGGATAGTGGCACTGAATGAATTTGATAGAGTTGTAAAGGACAATTAAAATGACTATAAATCTTTTTCAGATGTGAAGCTTTGTGGGAATAATAAGTCTTATTAATCAATGATGAAACGCTTTCAAGTAAAGCGTCAAATAGCCAGAACCAATTTATTATAATTGGCTTAAAATCAATAATGTCAGTTATAAGAATATCTCAAGTCAGGGTTTTCGCTTGTTCTTGTTAGTCTAATTTTATGCGGTCTTAAAGTATATTTACCTGCTCCTGTTAAGTGATTGGTCCTTAAAAAAAAAAAAAGCAAGACTATTAGATGGGACTAATAATGATTTTTTTTTTCTCTTTCAATTAATTGGCATTACTTCTGCCAGGCAACTAAAAGTAGTTATGTCAGGCATAGCTGTTGGGATAAAAAAAAGGAGGCATTGCACATATTTACTACCTTCATTCCCTTATGGGAAAAAGCATAAAACATTCAGGCCTCTATTTAATCATCTCATTGAATAATTTTGAAATTAAGGGGAAATCTTTATAGCAGGTCCCCTGAAGACAGTGTGATAACTACCAGGGGGGACGTTGTTACAATGAGCAGTAGGAGCATTTCACTCTGGAAAGGCAACAGTGGATATGCAGTGGTGAAGTGAGCACAGTGTCCTGTGAGTGGTCCTCACACATCCCTAGATTCCTGACGCTGCAGCTTGGTAAATTCCACATTGTTTCCTAATGAAACTCCAGAGTTGAATTTGAAATATTCAGTTAAGGAGTGTGTGAGAACTGTGGCTTTCACTAGGTTCTAATGGGTTTTTATACGTAAGTAATCAAATTTTCTTATTATAAGGTTGACTAGAGAATAGAGTGACTCCTCTGTCTTTTAATGATACAGGAGGAGAGGTAGAGAAGATAGGTACGAAAACTGGATGATTCTTCAGGGGGGTGGCTTTGTGTGGCCTGAGCAGGTGTATTTAAAGAGACCGGTATCAGCCTGTAAAGAGATCTCTTATGGAGCTTTTTGCGTTTTTCCTGTCCTATTTGCTATGTCTATAGTGAGTTTCATAAAAGTGGAAGTCATTCTCACCAATGACCCAAAGATGGGAGGGATAGTGTATTCCTTATCTTCCCAGAATTATGATTAAAATATTCTTACCAAGTAGAAATCTGGACTAAAACCCACGAAAGTGAAATTCCTTCTTTCAAAATCAAGTAATTGTTTTGATCAGTAAAAGATAAGAGAGATCGGCCATAGGGACAGTTTTTATGGGGGAAAAAAATCTTGGGAGATTTTAGTGGATCATCAGTATTCTATAAGCTAGTTTAATCTGAGACTATAGTAGTAGAAAAATTGTAGGTCAGGCATGGGAATTATAGCTCTGTTCCCTCTGCCCCCATCAGACTACATCTGGGTTTTGTGTTTGGTGCTCCCATTTAAAGATGCTGACAGATGGGCCCCTGGGTGGTATCCGACTTCGGCTCAGGTCATGATCTCACGGTTCATGAGTTCAACCCCTGCATCGGGCTTTGTGCTAATAGCTCCAAGCCTGGAACCTGCTTCGGATTCTGTGCCTCCCTCTCTCTCTGCCCCTCCCCCGGTTGTGCTCTGTCTTTCTCTCTCTCAAAAATAAACAAACATTAAAAAAAAAAAAAATGCTGACAAGACAGAAATATAGCTCTTAGAAGGCAGTCTCTGGACCCAGACAGTCTGGGAACCACCAGGGATGGTTTAAGAAAATGAGAATGGGAAGAGACTTAATAATTATGTTTGTTTTCTTGGAATAGTATTCTTGGAAGTTTCACAGAGTGTTCTGATCAATAGGATTTGGCTTTTTGGAAACTCAAGGAGCTGGAGCAGGATAAAGAGGCTCAGAAGAGGCCTAGGGTGAGCAGCTGACATATTTATTCTGGAAAGTTCTCTCTCACCCATAGGGCAAGCTGAGTTTTGGGGCAAGCCACCCTTGATATGCCCCTCCTTAGGCTACCTTCTGAATTCCATATTGGTTTGTCTTTCTCTTTAGTTGTTTTCTGTCTTTAAGCTTTCGTAGCATCTGGGCTATAGAATCTCAAAGTAGTAGAATAAAACAGAAATAGTATAATACATTGTATCATACAATTATATTATGAGACACTGTTATATGTAGTATACTATAACTATATTAATATATTTATATAATTACCTATTATATATTTATATTGTATAGTTTATATAATGTACATAATATATAACTATATACTAAGTATTATAAATAGCAGAATAGAATAGTCTAATAGATTATACTAAAATCTTAATTTTCTCAAACTTGGATAATTTCTTCACTGGACATCTATCACATACTTGTGTTTCTTTGATTAACTTCAGCTTTAGAGAATGACATTTGATAGGGATAAAGAATGTATATTTTTGCCCTACTTTGTCTTGGGAAAAATTGTGTGGGATAGCTTATAGAAATAATGCTTAGATGCAACAATATATGATTAAACCTAAAAGAGTTAGATGTGGAGAGTGGGTCAGGGGATAGAGAAACAGGCTCCTTTCCATAAGCTGGAATCTTTTCTTAGGAAAATGATAAAGAAATAAATGGATGGATGGATAGATGGGATGGGACAATTATTCCATGTGTGATGAGCTTCTCTTTGACTCTCAGAGCCTCACATTATGCTGCTCCTGAGGTCTAGCTTGATGGCTTTGCTCCCATGCTTTAACAGTGACAGGCCCATCATTCTGTCCACCCCTTCTTGCAAAATAAACGTGGGCAGAATCAATGCTTCTCCTATCATGTGAAGTCTCTCTCATTTGTCACTTACATTAGTCTATTTGTAGAAACCTATTCTGTTTCATTCTCTTCTTTTTCTCACAGTTTTCCCCTTTTCTGGAAGTTATCAAGTATTTTCTATGCAGGGGCAGTCATCTAGATGTGATTTTATTTCTACAAAATGACGGGCCAGTATCAACTGGTTTGCCTTTACAAAGTCTTCTACACAGTTCCCTAGGTGAGTTGCTAGGACCAGCCAAGCAATCCGTTATCAGCACTTAGCAAACCATTGTCCAAAGTTGTCATCAGGGAGAACTATTGAATCTTGAGCCGGTGGTAGTAACATGAGTGTCTACATATTTAAAATTTAATTGG
This sequence comes from Crocuta crocuta, assembly GCF_008692635.1. Taxonomy (NCBI): domain Eukaryota; kingdom Metazoa; phylum Chordata; class Mammalia; order Carnivora; family Hyaenidae; genus Crocuta; species Crocuta crocuta. Next base: position 602,484 of record NW_027531909.1, on the reverse strand, counting down.
GCTGTACACCAAGATTTGTGTACGTCACCGCATGTAAGTTACACCTCGATTTAACCTAGGTAAGACGTGATTTGTCCGCCTATCCTAGGAGATTATTTCTCCGACTGTAAATTCCTACTTCTCCCCTTGATTTTAAACGTTTGAATGCTGGCAGCCAATTTGCTAAGGTTCTTGATAAATGTGAACTTTGGAAGCAGAAAGCAGTTAAATGCTAAGCCATAAGTTAGACTGTAAAGCCTCTTGGTCAGGAATCATAGTTCAACAGTGTCCCCAGGGTGCTTACACTCTTCCAGACACGTAGTAAGCATGTAAGAACACGTCAGTAAAAGACGATTTTTGTACGTACAGAATTTACAGATGTGCTTTACACAAAGGAATTGATTCATGATTATTTGAGGATCAATACTTTGATCTTCGTATAATCGTATTTCCATTTTTATTTTACCTTAATGCTAATTTTGTTTTTTGTTTTCCCTGTAAGTAGATGTTAGTCCGCGTAACAAGGTTTTAAGTTGTGTTTTCAAAGCCCTATCTATATTTACAAACTTGGAGAAAAATCAGTACCCTGGTTTTTAGTTCTCTATTTAAACTTGCCATCTTTTACCTCCAAATATCTAGACATGTCTTTCTCATTTATTTTTTTCTTAATGTAACACCATCAAGTCTACTACTGTTTTCTTTGGCTAATGTTTCATATTTTATCTGTTGTTCGTTGGAAAGCTTACTGCCATACTTACCATTAAGTTCTCCTGATTGATTCTCATAACAGTTCCATTTTTGGAGCTTCCATAATAACCTGATGGGCTAAATATCCCCCAACGTATACATAATTTAATTACATTAATCTTTCAAAACACAGGGTTTGAATCAAATTGTCATACCAGAGTAAGAAAAGGGAAAACCATTGAATGAGCAATTGCTGTATATTCAGTATAGTTTTCTAAAAACAACTTTATTGAGGTAGAACTCCCATAACCTGTAATTCTCCATTTGAAGTGTTCACTTCAGCTGTGCAACCATTATTAGCACAACACATTTTTGGACATTTCATCGCCCCTCCCCCACCATAAAAACTCCATACGTTTTAGCCATCTTCCATCTCCCAGTTCTCTCTTGTTCCCCAGCCCTGGCTATCCATTCATCTACTTTCTGTCTCGATAGATTTGCCTGTTTGGGATAATTTCTCTCAATGCAACTATATCATACACGGTCTATTGTCATTAGCTTCTGTCACTTAGTGTGGTATTTTCAAGACTCTTCTGTTCTGTGGCATGTAGCAAAACTTCATTCTTTTTTACAGTTGAATAATGTTCCCTTATATGGATATACCATAATTTGCTTATCTGTTCATCACTTAATGGAGATTTGGATTGCTTTAACCTTTTGGCTGTTGTGAATAATGCTACTAGTTTCACAAAATGAATTATTGATAAAATGTTACCAGCCTATTAGGGTAATTTTTCTATTTCTTTTTAACTCTGAGCATCCTGAGAAAATTTGGAGAATTTTGATAGATGTTAAGGGAGTTGGGTTATTTTTCTCTCTAGTGGAATGTTCTATTGGGTCAATTATTTAGGTACCCTCAGTACAAAGAACAAAGTAAACTATACACCTCCACCCACATCCTTATTACTGGTGGGGAGAATGCTTGTATAGTTATGCAACACTATAAAAAAGATGAATATGTTTTAAATTTGCAATTTGTTTTTGACAGTTATTTTATTATCATTGCCGTTCAACGGAGATTCTTTTGGGGAAAACGGATTTCTTTAAAAAAAATTCTGAGTTCCTGGGTGGCTCAGTCCATTAAGCATCCGACTCTTGATTTTGGCTCAGGTCATGATCTCATGGTTCCCAGGTCATGATCTTGCAGTTCCTGAATTTTAGCCCTGCATCTGGCTCTGCACTGACCGTGCAGAGTCTGCTTAGGATTCTGTCTCCCTCTCTCTCTGCTCCTCTCGTGCTTGCTCTCTTTTTCTCTCTTTCAAAATAAATAAATAAACATTAAAAATTTTTCATAAAATTCTCTTATCTCTTTGTCAATGGTTGATTTTTCTCTTTTTTTCTTTTTTAAAGTTTATTTTGAGAGAGAGAGTGAGCAAAAGCGAGGGAGGGACACAGAGAAAGACAGAATCCCAAGCAGCCTCCACACTGAACACAGAGCTGAATGTGGGGCTTGAACTCAAGAACTGTAAGATCATGACCTGAGCAGAGATCATAAGATGCTTACCAACTGCGCCACCCAGAGGCCCCTGATTTTTCGTTTTTGGTGACTGTTGAATTTTGTTGTTTGTTAGAATAAGTATTCAAAAGAGGCAGTTAAGTACAAAAATTCTGACTCATTCAGAGCAGTAGCGCTTCATTTGCTTTGAAGTTTACACAAGAATCAATTTAGTTAAAGATTCTAGTGTGGAAGGTTTCTTCTAGATGAGAATTAAAACACTGAATCTTCACATGTCAGTTTGAACTTAGAGCACATTTACATGTGTCATTTACATGGTTGGATATTATTTTGGGCAATTGTGATGTGACTCTCCCATCCCCCCATGAGCCAGTCCTGTGTTTCTGTTTACAGAACTTGTACTTCCAGATTTCTAAAATTTACCCATTTTGAATACTTGAACTTTCAAAAACAATTAATGAATTGCTTTGCTAAAATGAGTGACCTCTGGATAGCCTTCCTGTAGGGATTTGCAGTGGCTTTGGAATTCTAAGTTTGTAACTTTTTCCAACTGCTTTTTTCAAGATGTTGTGTTAGAAGAACTGCTGTTTATCTGGTAAAGAGTAATTTATTGATGAGAATTTTATTTGTACACATCAACAGTATAATTGGCATGAAAATTCACTATTCAGGATAATATGTCACAGTTATGACTCTCACAGCAACTCTGAGAAACTTGAACAATGTCAGAACATTGCTCTTTCATGGAATAAAATTGTTTTGTCACCATAGGACAGAGTGTCTTACAGGAACTAAAAACCACAGAGTTAGTGAACAAGGTCATTAAGTTTGCCTTTTTTTTCCCCCCCAAAAACAAAGATTGTCATGTGTATAAACAGAAATGGACGAGGAGAAATGATATGGTAAATTAAATTAGAGAAATTTGGTTTAACCCACTATCAGCAAGAAGTTGTGCTAAGTACCTATAGGGTAGAGATCAGCAAATTATAGCCCTTGGACCAAAGGTGGTGTGCTGCTGGTTTTTGTAAATAAAGTTTTATTGGAACACAGCCATGCCCCCCCCTTTTTTTTTTTTTTACATATTATCTGTGGCTGTTTTCATGCTTCAAGGTCAACATCAAGTAGTTCCACAGCCTGTGAAGTTTAAAATGTTTACTATTGGTTTAGTAATAGAATTATCTGTGATGAAAAGGACTAAGAGGCGTTTTAATATGTTAAGATTCTAAGAAGCAGAATTTGTATATTGGAGAGTAATGGATATTAGGACAAAACAGCAATAGTTGGCCTATAACTCATTATCTTCGTTCAGTTCAAGAGAATTTGAATTTTACATATATATCCAGAAAATAGCATACCTGTTACCATAGGAGCAGAGTAGCCAGTATACTAATAGCCATAAAAGGCAGTTGGCATTTCTTACTGGGAATTCTCTGAGGTCTGGAATATTTGATGTGGTCATATATTCCCTTGGTTCTATCATTTCAGCACATCTTTAGAATAGAAGCTTGGGGCATCCATGGAATGGAGTCTGTCACCTCCAGTGACATCTGTGGCAGCTGAAAGCTTCTATTAATAGGCTTTGTTCACTCCTACGAGGCTCATTACTCCAGCGATTGGGCCTCCAAACAAATCTCGATGACAGCAGCCAGACCAACTCCTTCTTGGTCTTTCTTTAGCAAAGCTGTAGCCAAGAAAAAGAAAAGCACACACATTTCAGATGCTGACTTGTCGGACTTCGGGTTTATTGGCTTCTGAGGGGGTAGCCTTGGAACTGTTGACCGGAGAGGGATTTGAATGATCCTTCTCCTCTTTGACCTACTGTGCCTTGGAGATTCTTCTCTAAACAGTACATTGTGTCACTTCGGGCCCAGAATAGGCTTTCTCTAAATGTAAACGGACTGATAGTACCACTCTTGCAGTCACCAGTGCTAACTGCAAACTCTTACCTCAGATAACATTATGTAAAGTATGTGTCTTCACATGGTGCTCTTTGGATTCTGTTCACCAAATGGCACCCATCTGTACTTGTTCTGGTATGGAGTCCAGAAATGGCAGTGCCAGCTGGAAATGGGGGTTTGGTTTCAATCAAAGGGCCTGAAGTGGTATCCTATAAGAACTAAAGTGGAATTACGGGCCAGATCACTAAAGCAAGAGATTGGATGCAGATATCTCAGAAGGCAGAGATTCTAGTTTCCTTTAACATATATCTTTGTGTCAGTACCAGAGAGAGATCATCGGAATGCATTTTGTAGGACCAAAGGTGTCATTTTGTGGTGATCTGAGAATTAGGACCTTGTTAAAATGGAAGGCTATGCCTCTAGGGGCGCATATGATTATATAGGCAACTATGGGTGCATTACATAGGTGCATGATTATAAGGGTGCATGCCCTTATAGGCAACTGTAAGAAAATACTAGCCCAGAGTACTGGTCCTCAGTCTGGGGTGATTTTCCTGCCCTGCCCCTCACTTCACTCCCGATATTTAGCACAGTCTGGAGACTTTTTTAAAATTGTTGTTTTTTTTAAATTGTTGTGACCTGGGCATATATGTTGGTGGTGGGGTGGTACTGGTATCTAGTGGGTAGAAGCATGCCACTAAACTTTCTTCCGTGCACAGGACAGTCCTCCCAGTAAAGAGTTCTCCAGTCCAAAATATCAATAATTGGGAAACTTTGGACCTTGGACAAAAATTCTTAGCTGAGATTTCAGCTTATTAGGGCCAGTTATTAAGCTTTTCTGAATTCCTTTTGGACATGAAAAGAGAGTTTTTCTTACTACTTTAAGATGGTCTCAATTAAGCCAAGAAATTATATTTTGTGTTTTGTTTACAGTTCAAACATTAGTTATGTAAAAAAAACTTTTTAAGTACAGAATAGGTTTATAAAGAGATAATAAAACGCAGCATGATCCCATGACTTATTTGTACATTTCCTTCAACATTGAAATATAATACAGAATAGTTTATCCATCAGCATATCCTCTGTAGAGAAACCAACTGAAAGAGAATGGAATTTTTTCTGGGCTTTCTTCCTGCTTATATTATCTGTTCCTAGCCCCTTCTTTTTTCTTTATCCCTTTTTTAATGTTTATTTTATTTTTGAGAGAAAGCATGAGTGAGCAAGAGAGAGAGAGCGAGCGAGCGAGAGTGGGGGAGGGGCAGAGATTGAGGGAGACACAGAATCTGAAGCAGGCTTCAGGCTCTGAGCTGTCAGCACAGAGCCCTATGCAGGGCTCACACCCAGGAACTGTGAGCTCAGGACCTGAGCTGAAGTTGGAGGCTTAACCAAGTGAGCCACCCAGGCGCCCCAGCCCCTTCTTTTTTTGGATAATACTGCTATCACACCAAGGTTAGGGTCAGCTTATCAGAAAGTGATTACTTAGACTATAAACACCTGAATAGAACTCCCAACGTCAGGAATTCTAATTTATATTTAAGTAGAGTGAGAATTTATTGTTCTTGGTTTGTATGGCGCTAATAATTTAGAGATTTTTATTTAGAACCCTTATTTGTGGTAGGTTTCATTAGTAAAGTGTTTTCCAACTTTCCAGTATGAACCTAGACATTTTGCTTTCCAGATGAATTTTAGTTGATTATGAGATCTATAAACGCAAGAGAAAGGAACAAACCAGATATTCTAGACTGCTATACAATAGTACCTCTGAACTTCAAAAGCCCCAGGAGGGAGCAGCTGGGGAGTGCTATATTATCTGTACTCTTGGTGAGCTAAATTTGGTTTGGCAGAGAATTTTTAGGAGTAGATAAGGCTCTGTAAGTAAAGCTGCAGTTTTAGCCAAAGAAAACAGACTGTAGATTTGATGACTCTATTTGATTTATTAGTACCATATGCAGGGCCTTTTGATCTTCAGGATTCAGTAAACCAACGAATTGATATTTATCAGAACTCCATCACATGGGAAGAAATCTTAATTTGCCTGTAGTGTTGATACTAATATAATTATCCAACACCTGCATCCGATTGATGATAATTGTGTTAGGTTATATTAAATTTTAATGATAGGTACAGATGAACATTAAAGACAAGTTTTGGGATAGCATTAACATTGGAAATAATCTTATTTCTCAAGTATATCAAATTTGCTTACTTCAATGTATAACAAAACCTCTTACTAGGAGTATAGGAACTGCATGGAGTGATCGTGATTTTCAAACAAAAAAGGGGAATAACTTGACATTGATGATAGCACATGAACAGATGTTATGTAATTAAGGCTACTTACAATCTTAATTTGTCAGACAACATAAAGAAGTTGCAATTAAGTCTAAAGTTTCAGCCACTTCTGTATCTCTTTGTCATACTTTTGTAAAAGTAGCAAAACCCACGGGACAAATATTTCTGCCACGAAGCCATCAGCATCCATCTGTCTTTGTCTTTTTACTAAAACAAGTTAACATATGACAGAAATATATATGTCCATAAAATTGAGATGAAATGTCAAGAACAATATCATGGTACTAGTATTTTCTTTAAATAGATCTTTTTCTTGAGCTCTTGGGGCCCATGTTTTTCTGTGTGAGGAAAAGCCTATGGGTCTCAATCAGCGAGATCCTCTAAATGAACTTTATTTTTTCTGTGACTTCGTAGTTATTGCTTGACCAGGCAATTCTTGCCTGTAAATGATTTGTACTTAGATTAACTGTCAGTTTTTACTTCTTATCTTTGTTTAGTCTGTTTGTATAGAAGTCCTTTCTACAAAATCTGTTATATCAGGCATTGAACTAGGCATTTTATCAGCTCTCTACTCCAAGAGAAGTTTAAAGGGAAAAAAATCTTTTTGGATCGGTCTAAAGTCTAAAGGAGGTTGCCTTATTTTTTTGAACTGTCAAGTATATTTCTGGGAATACTGTCATGGGGGGAAGGGGTGAGTAAGCCAATCCTGCATGACTTTTCTCAGACATTATACTTTCACACTTATTGTTACTGATGATAACAGTAGCTACTTAGACATCATTTATTTAGTGGTCTATTTTAATGCTTTATGTGCATTATCTGTATTCTCATACTAACAGTGGGAATTGGTAGGTTATTCATTTCTTCCCCGCCCCTTAGAGATGAAGAGCCCAAGACCTGGAGAGATAATGTTACCTGCCTTAGGCCACACAGCTAGAAAGTGGTGGAATCAGGATTCACACCAGGACTAATGTTTCTAGAAATCTGACCCCAAATCATTATATTATTCTCTTCTCTTTACCTTCCCCCTATAGCCTTTGAGTGTTCAACGTATTTGACATTTAGATTTAAACACAAAATTCATGTCAAAAGTAAGCCAACATTATTCTAAAACTGCTTGCCATTTTTTATAGCCTGTCCTTGTATCACAGAGCCAGTAACTGCACTTGGCTCTCTGCATCTCACTTACACATCTTATGACTATATATGAATCTCAATAAATGTGCAGATATACAACACACACGTACATACAAACATATACACAACACAGCAGTGTTGTAGGTATAGTTCATAGCCATGTCCAAACAGTGCCCTCTGTGTTTGCTGTTTTTTTTTTTCTCGTTTACTGGAAAATGTTATGGGAGCCCCAGTAATGAATAGGAGCTTAAAGTTCATGTTCAGTGTTTGCACCTTTTAACTCTACTACCCTTTATTTGTGCATGAAAGTGTGATCCTCTGCAGTGACATTGCTCGGTTTATGGAATAGGAGTGTATCACTGATAGGATGGGCAGGTCTTACAGTTGCAATACTTGTGAGACAAATAGATCTTGAACCTTGAAATGGTCATTTCTTTACTATGTGATTCATAAAACTGCAGGCTAGAGCAGGGAGTTTACACAACTGACGTAAGTTGATAAGTCAGGGTTACTTTAGAGAAATGTTCTAGAATACTAACACTTCATCAGGTTCAAGATCCGGGTGTACTAGGAGAGAGAGTTAAGTATCTGACAGCTGATCTCTTTAGCAGAATGTGTGCTCACCGCACATAGGGCAGTATCAGATGGAAGAAGCCAGTTTCTAAAACAGTTTGGGGTGGATGTTTGCTTCTGATTAGCCTGTGTGTGTGTGTTGGATGAATGAGCAATTGGGAAGTCATGACCATGTGTTTGCTGTCATTTAAACTGCCATTCTAATCTAAATATACATGTGGGTGCCTAAGGAGACTTCTTTCTTTTCAAGAGGATCATTCTTAACAGCTCTCAACTCCTTGCACTTTGGGGCACTTCTGTTTTCCTGAGGGCTACTCTGTTTTCTTTTAAAAGAGGTGAGGATGATTTGTTTGCTTGCTGTATTTCTGATTTTTAAAGGCTAGCTGTATGTAAAGTTTATTTACTGTGAGCCGCAACTTCATAGGCAAGACAGCTTCTAGGATGTGCTACAAGGTAATGTAAGAAGGGGGTAAGCGTGAGGAGATGAATAGAAGACATTTTACAGGGGGTTTCTCTTTATAGAAGATTTCAGGAAAACCTTACCGATTTTAGGTCACTAATTTGCATATAGCATGCATTGACCTAATTAACAAACTAGAGAAGTTTATAAAATAGGTATGATTTTCTAATATGTCATCATATAATGGAACCCTGATGTGTGTTTTTTCCCTCAGACTGATTTAAAGTAGAAAAAAAAGGTACCATTCTCTCTTGACTTCCAAGTATTTACATATATTTTATCTACCCGGGACTTGTCAAAGTCCATGTTAAAGAAGTTAGAAGTTGCATATTGAAGTTTCTTCTGCTCTTGATTGTAATATTATAGACTTCCTTTTATTTTCTTAAAGAAGCTAAGGATTAGACTTGTAAGAATCTTACTAATCTGAAATGAATCTTTTCATTCAGAAAAGAATAATACTGGTCTTTCATTTTGTCATAATTATATAGCTTATCATATTTTGAAAAGCCATACCTCCAAATGTTTTTCTTTCCCCATTCACACATTTTTAGATAGTAAAGCAAACAATGTAAAACTTAACTTACTGAAAAAATAACACCCCTTGTCATCTAACTACTAGAGTATTTGGTAGAAATTAGTTATCTCTTAATTATGGATTACAGTGTTTCCTTAAAATCTTTTTGATAACCCCAGAGAGACTGTCTTATTTCTTAGAAAATAATTGCTATGCAAATTCTTACACAAATACGTGTATTTAATTTTCAATTTGTTTAATAGTTATACCGTATGCCTGTTTGAATGGTGGTTGCCTTACAGATTAATATATGTGACAAAACAATATATGTGACAAAAACCAAGTTAAGTAGTAACAAAATTTAAAGAACATGGCATTTATTCAGAGTTGGGCACATTTGATACATGGGCAATAAGGTCTACTAGAGAAGTAGAGTTACGTAGTTTGATATTTGGAAAATAGAATGAATGCGCATTCACTGGCAGAAATAAATTTTCCTGGAACTGTATTCCAGGAGAATTTACCATATGGGTCTCTAGATGTCCAGGGTTAATGTTTTATAAAAATGGGCAAAGTAATTTCATGTAAATACTAATCTCATAAATTAATTTTTTTTTTCTGATGGGGTAGAACATACTGTTTTTACCCAAACATGGAAATATCTAAAGGCTTAAGAAACTTTTTTTTTGAATAGCATTTCCTTTTTAAATGTTTTCATTCCAGCATAATTTCAGAGAAAACAGAAGCTGATCATAATAACTCCCTTTCATTCCAGGAAGAGTCATATTTAGTCAATTCTATTCTAGAGCAGAAAGCACAACCTTAGTTTTGCTTCACAGCTAGTTTTTCCCCTTCTCCCCCGCCTCTCTAGCTCCCTCCCCCATTGCTCAGCCCATACTCAGGGAATTGTGCAGTTTGCCCAGTTCACCAGGAAGTTTATGGGAATAATATCAACATTTCTAATTTTCTTTCAGATTTTTAGTTTATAAGAAAACACTACTTTCTAGACTAATTTGCCTTTCAGGTTTCAAGCAGCCAGCTGGTAGAGAGGACTTGACCTTTTACACATTTCGTATTGTTATAAGATAAAAAACCAATCTCTTAGGAGATGTTTAAGTCAAATGCAATTAAGTGGAAAGAAGAGTCTGTGTTTTATACTTGCTTTTCAGCACTTGGTCTTTTACGTGTAGTGGACAAAAAGGTAGTAGTCTTTACTATAGAGGAAGAAATTTGAATGCCACAAGGTAAACGAAGTGTGCTAAAGTTTTAAAATAAAATGTGTATGTTTGAAATATGCGTGCACGGATGGGTATGGTATGGTTCAGATTTGTGGCATTGAGCTTCTCCTGAAAAATGATTGTATGAGTAGGGAATGCTCTTGTTTCATGAAGATTAAAAAAACAAGTTGAGGTCTTTAAATCATTCTTGAGATATTGAAGTTGAATGAGTTTCTGAGGATCAATTCAGAAACAGTTCCAAACCATCCGCCGAGAATGCCATAAATCATGTGTGCTGGGCTCTAATTGAACAGCGTGGATCTGAATCCTCATTAACTTGTCTGTAAGGGAGAGAAAATTGAAGAGAGCAAGGAAGAGGCCGAGGAGAAGACCTTTAGCCAGTGCTGTCCTGAGCTGCTATTGTTGAAGGACATCCTTTGAGCTAATTTCAGTCCCATAAAAAAAAAATCTATTTAGTGATTAGCAACCAGTGGATAAGAGCAGAAAGCCCAAGTGAATAAAGGCCATAAATACTGAAGTCCTTGGGATAACAGCCTGTAAAACTGTCAGAAAGCATTGCTTAAGTGACAAAAGATAGCCCAAAGTAACAAGAAACGCTAGCTCACCATGCAATACTCCATATTCTCGAACAGAAGACATCATTTAGTTTTCTCCAAAAATAGAGGTTCTTCTTGAGCCCGGTACCTGCCCCACTTTCTTTATTTGTAGTGGCTGGTGCCCCCTTTGCTTTTAATTTGTGGTTGATTGCATTTGCTCGTAGGAATCATGATGCCTGTTAAAGATAGCAGTGTTTCCAAAAGTAGAACTCTGATTACTGAAACTTGTGTTTAGATCCATCAAGATCTACTTACTTGCTGAGAATGTTTAGCCTAACTAGAGTGAGTGGGTGAGTATGTGTGTGCGTGTATTTTTAAAAGGCAGATGGTTAGGAATTAGACGCTGTTGAGTGCCTTTCTCTTGTTTTTAAATTAAAGTCTGAAGTTCACAATTCTTAAATATTTCTCCCTAAGGGAAAAATAAGTAAAACCAGAAGAGTATAAGTCTACATTACAAATGATTTTGTGATGACTGTACAATATTGTGATCACAAATGATTCAAGTCTTGCCAGCCCGCCCTTGAGATGTGTTTTCAGAGTTAGAGAAAATTCAAGATGATGGAGTCAAAGGTCTTTATTCCAAGCCCCTATTGTTCTAGGGGGGGTTGATGATTTTATGGCAGTTGGATTACAATGTTAGCACGCAAAATGATACATTTTACGGTTTTACAGTGTAACCTTCAGATCCCAGATGTGTGTTTTCGAGCAGGGTCTTCAGTGTATATAAAAGAGTGGTGCAGTGTATTTAGAGAGTTAGGGAATTTTGTCAAGTAATGGGCATTGGCTTTTCAACATCCTGGCTGTGAGAACTGGAGGTGCCGTTCACTTGAAGGGAGCAGATGTTAAAGGTTCTCGCCCTTGCCTCCCTAATCCCAAACACCCTTGAAGAAGAGAAACGTCCTATTACCCAAATAGGCATCTTTCTGATGGTGAGAAAAGGCGGTAAAAGGCAGTAAATCTGCCTTCTCATTATAAAGTGCAACAATAGATTGATTTATGAAGAAAAGCAACTGTTGGGCTTATATGTGTGCATGGAAATGTAGGTTCCTTTTGAGTCTTACAAGCAGTAGCTTTCTTCCTATTCTTGACAAGAATTTAATAGTACTGGTGGGGGACATGTTGATTCTAAATGCCACAGTTTTTAAGGGTGTACATTAAGAAGAAAACAACAGCAACAACAAAAAACCCACCTCCTAATGTTTCCACATGAGAACAATCTCTTAATGTGCTGTGTTGTTGCTGTTTTAGTTTGTTTTCGTTAAATAAAATTCTTAAAAATAGTTTTATTTTTTATCAACTTTGCGTTAGTACTTAACACTTTAAATAGAAGCAAATAGAAGTATAGCATATTTAGATGTTAGGCTGTTTATAAAATTTTCAGTTTCACTTAATGTGTAATTTTCAGCAGACACTATAAAATGATCAGACAGACCCACAGTAAAGATAATTTGTTTTTCAGGGGTAGGGGGAGGTCATAGTAAGTATCTTGTGTTGGGTTTTTAAGATCTTTGTGCACTTTATAATCTTTTAAATAAGCTTATGTCACCTCGTATTTGACAAGGAGTTTGTTAGAGTATTTCTATTTAACTTCAACGTTAACATTTCAGCTCCAAGTATATTTTGAGGATAAAGTATAAAGTACAAAAATCTGGATGGTCTCTAAATAAATTGATATGACACTGCCTTGTATATTTAGCACCTGTCACTCCAGAATTTGTGATCTCTGTGATATAACTAAGATTTGGGCAGGTAAATTACAGAATTCAAACTGATAATTATCTATAGTATTGAGGGTAAAGCTCATCTCTCTCAGTAACTTTGTATCCCCAAGGTATGTATATTTCTAAATTGTAGCAATGGCTGTGCTAACATTACATACAGGAAGGCCCATACAGATACTTGAAAAATTAAAAAGAAAATAAATACCAACAAGGGTCCTATTATTTTCTTCTACCCCCATAGTTTACCTTACGTACATCTATATGCACATGCATGCACATATCCACACCTGTGGAACTTTGGAGTGCTGATCCAGAAGAAAGGGATTCAGTATGTTACCTGGAAAGCACAGTTATTTTAATTAGGGAGATAAAAGGCTTGTAAAGACTTAATCCTGCAATCCTGATTGCAACTATCAGCAATCTTTGTGATAAATCATAGACCGATAATGAGAAATGTTGCATTTTGACCTGGTGATGATTGGATGGTTTTAAATCAATACTTTTTCCCCAGCGGACTTTGGTTATTTTGAAAGTCAAAGTACCATGAAAATAAAGGTCTTAGCAAATAAAATGGAGTCTTGCTGCTGCTGCTAAGATAGTAAATCTAAGCTTCACATTAATGGGGAAAATTCTCTAAGATGTCCAAAGATTAAAATGAATAAAACTTCTTGACATTTGTGTGAGACTACAAACGTTCTATAGGTGTCCATCAAACGCGCTATGGCCGTTTTAAAGTAAGCCTTTTTTTTTTTTTTAAAAAGGTCTAAGGTTAATGAGAAAATAGAGTTAAATGTCTTGTCAGATGATCTCTTCAGGTGTATCTGTGCTTTAGTTCATTTCAATTAATTACCATCTTTCTGATACCCTGAGTTCATTTTATTTAATTCTGTTTAATATTTTAAATTTTATAATCCCAAACTGAGAGCTATAACCACTTATAACGTACTTAGGACTTTGTTCAGTGCTGCCCTTACATGGTGAGAGAGGCCAACAATACTTTTACATTATTTCGGGGATGCTGTGCACCGGCACAGGTGGGTTATTTCACAAGTAACTGAATAGTTGTTCTGACAACAGTTTCAGGATCTTACTGTTAACCGATGAGCAATGGCGTTTTAATGGTCAGTGGTCAGCTTCAATAATGGTTAATTATGGGGCAATTCTGTGAGGAAACTTGTTTTTTCTTTCTCTTTTGTGAGGCATTACAGCTCTAAGCCCTGTCACTTGTAACTTTTTTCTTTCTCTACCCTAATCCTCAAAATACACGAGAGAGAGAGAGAGAGAGAGAGAGAGACCGAGAGAGAGAGACCAGGTAAAAGATAAGTCTCTGGTATTACACCTCAGTGGTATATTTTATGGCCAGTTGCGAAACACAACTTCTATGCACACGGTCTTTGCTCATGGAATAGCAACATGCTCAGAGGTGGTGCAACTGTAAATGGTCTGTTTCCAGATGATTTCTCATTCCTAAAGCTCTTAACAAGTGAGTGATTTTTGGAACACATCTGGCACATATAGCATCTTGCAACAACCGGATTTTTGGAAAGATCATATGTTCTGGCCACAATAGTCGGTAGCAGCCTTCAGAGTCCAACTGGTGATGAGAGATAAAAGAGTTGGGGCTCTTGTGTTTAAAAGAGAGGAAGCTAAAAGAAAATTATAGCCATCCCTAAGTGTGGAAAAGGGTCTCATGGAAAGATTTATAGGCCCTTGTTCCCCAAGGCCATTTCGTTTCCTAATGGGATTCTGTGTTCTCAGAGCGGGGGTGATGGGCACAAATGATGACAGCATTTAATAATAACAGTGAAGATGACAAAAATAAGGAAGAAGGTGGCAAATGCAGTTGCTCAAAGCAGAAGCACCACAATATAAAGCCGATTATCTTAGCTTCCAGGATGATTTTGTCCGTAAATTGGGTATGTAACAGAAATAAGGACCTTTCCTGCTTTGCTAACAGGAAAGAGGGCAATTCTTAGGACCTTGTTCTCTTACCAGAAAATGACAGGCATGACAAGAGCTTTTGATAACATGAGGGCCCAGCAGACTCAATACACTTAACAGTTTAACATCAAGTTCATTTCATTTGTCGTAATACCTACAAATGGCGAGGGTTTGCCAACCGTTTGGTCACAGGCTCGAGTCCAGCAATAAAAGTTGTAGCTTCCTATGCCACTGTCCTTTCCCCAATTTCTCTTTGTTTTCAAAGAAAGACCTGTTGGCAGATTATTTAAAACATTAAATCTTTTTTTTTTTTCCTGAAGGCTTATGTATGGGTTGTAGAGAAGAGCTGAGTAACAAGACTAGATCACTTTAGAAGATAAATAAAATAAATGATCGAAGTGTGTTGCCTGATGCCAGTCTTCTTGATCAGTACCAATGTCAAGAGGATCAGAGCCATCCTAGGAGAAAACTCCTTGCTTTTTTAAAGCAAAACTTATTGAACTAGTGAGGTGCATAGCCAGGGTCTGTTGTAGTATTGATTGGACAGATGTTAGAAGTAATTGACAGAGACACATTCAGACCCAGGGATGAAGGGTTTTGTTTTATCACTGGTTTGTTTTGGGTGCCAGTTGCAAAATGTCCCTTATGTACAGAAGGATATTCAGTGCAGCTTTGACAGTGACATAGAAAACTCTGTTCCCTGACTAGTGTCATAACAGGCTGTTGGTGTGTTCAGAACACTGTTTTAAATTAATTCTGCTTTGTCAAGGTGTAAGTAGAAAGAGAACTGGATTAGAAGTCAGAAAACTTGGATGTTATTCCACCTAAATATTACCTACTGGCCACTGAATCTTATCATGCTTTAGTTTCACCACCAGTAAAATGGGGATAAGAAATACACTCTTTTGTCTTATTTATTATTCATTTTTTTATTAAAAAAATTTTAATGTTTATTAATGAGACAGAGTCAGAGCATGAGTGGGGGAGGGGCAGAGAGAGAGGGAGACACAGAGCCCGATGTGGGGCTTGAACCCACGAACCGTGAAATCATGACCTGAGCTGAAGTTGGGATGCTTAACCGACTGAGCCACCCAGGCACCCCTGCCCTTTTGTCTTTTTTTTTTTTTTTTAATGTTTTTATTTCTGAGAGAGAGAGAGAGACGGTGTGAGCAGTGGAGGGTCAGAGAGACAGGGAGATACAGAATCTGAAGCAGCCTCCAGGCTCTGAGCTAGCTGTCAGCAACAGAGCCTGATGCAGGGCTCAAACCCACTAACTAGGAGATCATGACCTGAGCCTAAGTCAGATGCTCAACCAACTGAGCCCCCCAGGCGCCCCCCTGCCATTTTGTCTTAATCAACTGGGGCTGCCCTAACAAAATACCACAGACTAGGTGGCTTAAACAACAGGAATTTATTTCCTGTCTGTCCTAGAGGCTGGGAAGGCCAAATTCAAGGTGCTGCATGACTTGGTTCCCCTGTGAGGGTTTTTTTCTTGCAGCTCCATCTCACTGTGTCTTCACATTCTGGGCAAGGAGTGAGTAGGGGGAGCAAGCTCTTGGTGTCTCTTCTCAATAAGGGCACTAATCCCATCATGAAAGCCCCACCCCCATGACCTCATCTTAACCTACTCATCTTCCAAGAGCCACAGAGTACCATCACATTGGGGTTTAGAACTTTAACATAGGAATTTTAGCAGAACACATTCAGTCCGTAGCATTTGCCTTTCTTATGGTTGAGCAAATGAAATAATATGATAGAGTTACACAAAGATATATTAAGAAGCTAGAGTTATTGACCGATGTTTTTCAAAGTCTGATTTTCCTGTACGTTTCTATATAATAACATTTTGTTCTTTTGGCATGTTTATTTTGAAGCAGTTATTAATGTAAAATCAGATGAAAAGAAAAGTTCTCATGTCTGGCCTTTTGACAATTCACTCTTGGGTCATTCTTGTTAGATTAACTTAATCTGTGTTATTTCACAACTTTTTAATGCTTAGTTCTTTGCTTAAGTGTGAGCCTACCTTTGTTGACATACCTATCATGGTATGTTAGCTATCCATGGGAATTGGTAAGAGACTGCACGTATATGATGAACATTTTCCGTAGTTGTTTAAAATGGATGTCATTTTTCCTTAAAAATGAATTAAATGTATATTTGAAAGTTGAGTTGGATTATCTTCAGTTTCTTATAGAAGAGAGACTAAATGAGGTAGTCTTGTTTTTTTTTCTCAGTTATATCAGGATACAGTTGACATATAACATTGTATTAGCTTAAGGTGTATAACACAATTATTTGATACATGTATATATTGTGAAATGATTGCCACCTTGAGTTCAGTTAACATCCATCATAAATGAGGTAGTGTTTTAAATGATATTATATGCTGGGGCGCCTGGGTGGCTCAGTCGGTTAAGCGTCCCAACTTTGGTTCAGGTCATAATCTCAAGGTTTGTGGGTTCGAGCCCTGCATCGGGCTCTGTGCTGACAGCTCAGAGCCTGGAGCCTCCTTCAGATTCTATGTCTCCCTCTCTCTCTCTGCCCCTTCCCCACTTGCTCTCTGTGTGTGTCTCTCTCTTAAAAATAAGTAAATGTTAAAAAAAATTAAATGATATTATACATTAAGGGTAAAAAGTGTCAGATGATTATTAATTTTTAGTGACAAGAAACATAGTACTCTAGTCACATAAGTTGATAGAAATGTAAATAAACTGTATTACATTTGTGATTTCTTTGACCAGAACTCACCCTTGACAAAGTCTTTCTGGATATTTATGCGAAAAAGATCATTTCTATTGCAGGCTCTGTGTTTTCTTCTGCTCAGCAAGGCAGACATTTTGTGGAAAACACGTAGCAATGTGTCTAAAATAATTTCTGCTTACCTAGTTATATACCCTCCCTTTCCCCTGAAGGAAAAAAAAAGCGCATATGGTATACTCCCCCTTTTTTCTTTATTTTGATTGCTTTAAATATCAAGTTGAAATTCTGTTCAGAAATGCAGTGGCCTGTGAGAAAATATGGGACTTCTGCCTTCCGATCACCTAAAGAGAAAGGCTTGCTCCCCGCGTAAGAAACAACGCCAGATTTACAGGCCCCCTCGCGTGACCTGCCTTGACAGGTGTTCTCTTTTGAAGCACTTCACTTGTACGGGTTGTAAACATGTGGTTTTTCTTACATGTCCTGAACAAACGTAATCCTCCGTAGAAAATCCATTATCAAATGATTTTGCATAGCCATTTAATGTTGATGATTCCATTGCAAATCTTGGTAGGCCCATTGTTTTGGTTGTAAAGATAGATCTTGTTTTAGGCGAGAGAGCACTACGTGGTCTACTGTTAATAATAGTAACAACCAAAATGGTGATTTGCAACCCCTGTAACAGTAGTGGGCTAGGAATTTTGACTTTATTACACAAGTTAACATTATCACTTCCACATGGGGTTCAGTGCCCTCACTCTCTGAGGACATTGCACTGCTTAAGCAATAGAAATTGAGATGATTGTTTTTTATCTGAATAAAGTCAGGTTTTATTAGTTATTGTAAAAAGGTTTGAGTGGGCTTGAGTGAGAGAGATTTCTAAGTTTAACACAGTAAATGTTTGATATGAGAATAATTGTCATAGAATTTGAGGTTCTTTTTTTTTTAGTTAATTTTTGAGAGGGAGAGAGACAGAGCATGAGCGGGTGAGGGGCAGAGAAAGAGAGGATAACACAGAATCTGAAACAGGCTTCAGGCTCTGAGCTGTCAGCACAGAGCCTGACGTGGGGCTCGAACTTCACAAACCGTGAGATCATGACCTGGGCTGAAGTCGGACGCTCAACCAACTGAGCCACCCAGGCTCCCTGAATTTGAGGTTCTTAAGCCCAGACTTTTGTCTACTGTGGAACACACCATTTAAACTTCATGTCTAGTGTTTGAGAACTTAGTAGGTCTTGGGCCTAAACAAGAAGCCAAAAAAAATTTTTTTTACTGGGGCAGATTTTGATATTTCCAAAACAAGATCCAATTAGCCAGTAATGGGAATAATCAGAGGCTCAGTGACGTTCTCTACTTAGGTTTTGGCACATAGACACAGAAGGAGGGGAAAAGAGGAGGCAATCATCTTTTCAGTCCTTAGGGACTGTAAAGAGCTTGATCTAGCCTTCTTTATGGTGAATGGTTATTTAAAAAAAAAAAAACACAAAGAATCTTTCCTAGTTTATAAAGTCACCCTTGATTTGTGTTTTTGGAGAAAAATCTGATTTTATTTTCAAATAAAATACAGACTTCACTTAAAATGAGCAACACTTTTTTTTTGGTTGGATTTGATAAGCCCTAAGACTGTGTCAGCCACATCTAATAGCAGAGTGGCTTTTTGATCAGTTAACATCGAGTCAAATTTTGCCCTGGTCTGGGTAGGTAAGTTTNCCCCAATGTTCATAGCAGCACTCTCAACAATAGCTAAAACATGGAAAGAACCTAAATGTCCATCAATGGACGAATGGATCAAGAAGATGTGGTTTATCTGTACAATGGAATACTACATGTACATGCTTCTTAAGTGTTTTCAATGAATGGTAACTGCGTTTTTGTTTTTTTTTTTTTAGGGTGCATTTTGATGAGTAGGCAGGGAAGCTACTTCTGGATCCATCAATAAGTTTCTAATTTTTCTCAATGCTTTTTTTTCTCATCATTTCATAAGTTTAAGAATCTTTCTAAAACATGCTTTTGCAGTTAGAAAGAAAGCAATGATTAACCTAGTATCAGTGGTGTTCTCCTTGGAATTTTCATTAATACCGTTTGTTGAGCTTTTGCAATATGAATATGTCTGGACCCCTCACAGCAAACCGATTGAATTTGAATTACTTATGTATAGAATCCCCCCCCCCCAACTGTTTCTGATGAATATTCATGGCTGTGAGTCTCTGGGTCCTTGATCAGTGGTTCCTAAAAGTCGGGTTGGTCCCTACAACAGCAATGCGTCACCTGGCAACTTTTATGGACTCCAGGTTCTCATCCCCATCCCAGAATTATTGACTCAGAAATGCTGGAGTCGGACCCAAATGTCTGTGTTTTAACAAGTCTTCCAGGTAATTCTAATGCCCATGAACGTGGGAGACTCACTGTCTTTGATCATCCCAAGGGGTCTCCTTGGCTCCCAAACCACAAATCCTTGTTCTGGTTATGAAAAAGCTCTGAGGACATTGGAATTTGCTGTCTATCATTCAACATTGTATCCTTTTCCCTTCACCTCTGTTGCTTTAAACTTTGTATTTTCATATTTTCAGTGAATTACTACGTCTTCTCTTCTAACCCCTAAATCCTTTGTGGATCAGGCATGGTGTTAATGATAAACATTGAATGAAAGCCTTTTTCTCCGGCTGTATCATGTTCTTTACTCTTGGTCAATTTTCTGATGGCTGGTAACTGGAATTATTAACCTTGTTTGTGGTTAAGAAGCTAAAGGAAGCCTGCCCGCAGGTTTGGTTCTGGCATTGGCACGATGCTTGAGACACATGGATCAAGTTTAGCATGGAGTGGTTGGAGAGATGGCTGCCATCTCCTCTTACTTTCCTAATTAATGTCACTGTCAGCAAATAGCTCTGGCAGAACGGCTCCTTTGAGCCCAGTGCAACATGACTGGTCTGGCGGGAGGGGGAAATAGAGCTCCCTCCACTCACTGCAAGGAAACCTCTCTTTTGGCTCCCAAATGGTTTCCAGAGCTATCAAAATAATACCATTTGCAGACACTTCATGGCTGAAAAGAGCAACTTGGAGAGGAAAAGGAGTGCTCCGCGGCCCCCAGGAGAAATGTTTTGCAGCTGGGCACGGTGCACAACTACTAACTGGACGCCCTTGCGGTGGGGGGCTCACCTTTGTGGCTCAACAGTGGAAGAGCCACTCACCAGAAATGAAGAGCACCTCACACAGGCGTTTGTGATTGTAAACCACCTCTTGTTTGTGGGCCACAGACAGCAATGAGGAGGACATTGTACTGCAGATCTCAAGGACATCTTGCGGTGGTGAAGGGTTGGTGGCCGCCTGCTGCTCATTAGAGATCCTGTCTGGCTCTTTTCCTGCGGAATGAGTGGTAGATTGCTGACACCTGTTTTCCCATCCAGCCTGAGGATGTGAAGTGTGCCTTCGGAATGCCTGAAAGTGCTTCCTTGTGTCCGAGTCTGGATCTCAGTGTTGCTTGGAGAGAAGGGGGTTGGGATTCAGTGCGGGGCAGGGAGAGGAAAAAATTGGTGGTGAGAAAACTGCATTATCAACTGAACTGAGGTTCTTTTCCTCGTTCAGCAGCTTCCTACAGTGCTCTGATTTTGTCTTCCACGTGGCCTGATACCTTGGTCACCCACTGAGCAACGTAGAAAGAAGATATGGCCTGGCCCTGAAAAGACCTCATATTTTTCTCAGATAACACGAGTATATAGTTGAGATATGAGCACATCAGAAAGCAGGTAGAAGTAGCCCACTCATGCAACCAAATTTACCAACATTATTTTAAATTTGGCCTCAATCTGTACAATTCAACTGTGTTGATGGTACGATCACATTCCTTGCACTATTCCATCCTTGTATTTGCTCTTCCCATTTTTACCTACTGTAAAGCCTCCTAGAAAGTGGCAGATGGTGGAACAGAGGGCCTGATGCTCTGCCTTCAGTCACAGCTACAGAGGGCCTGCTGTATGCAGTGCTTTACGCTAAGTGTGAGGGGATAACAAGAAGCATAAGAGAGACCCCCGCCCCCTTGCCTTTTCAAGCCCTCTCAGTCTACTGGAGAGAAAGGACTCACACATCAGGAACATGGCAGCGTATCAGGGAAGCAGAAGAGAGACCCATCTTCAGTGGGTTTGGAGAAGGAAGACAGCTGTGAATTGGACAGGCCAGGGAGGAAGTGGCCTTTGTTCTGGGTATTGGAGGATGAGGAGAGTTCATGGTCAAAGAGTGGGGCACGTGTGTAATGTTTTCTCCCTGCGTCCCCTAGGCTATGGAATTAAAGGGTGCCTTTTTTTGTTTTTAAAGGCAGTGGCAACATTTCCCCATGACTCACTTGTGAGACTTGGCCAGATCTCCTTGTGAATGTTACCTCTATTTGTGAACTGCGGATGAATGGGGTTAGGGTTGGGTCGTGGCCTTGGACCAGAGTGAAATTAACTGGCTCATAATGTGATTGAACCAATGACCTTAGCCTCATTACCACTGTGTTTTAACCAGTAGAGTCAATCCAACATCGCAGAAAGGGCAATCGAGGTAATCTTTTAGAAGGAGATTTGGATAGCAGTAAACATGGGAGTGAAATCAAAGCCCAGTTCTTCCCTCACGTAGCACCCCGGTGTTTGTCTCATCACCCTTGAGTTTATATACTTGTTTCTGCATCTAGTAAAACTATGGCGGACAAGACACAGACTACCCCATGACTCCCCTGTGTCGCTGTTTTTGGCATAATGCAGCATGTCTTCATTTCTCTCGCACAGTGCCAGGCTGTTTTTGAAGAGCAAAATATTTTGGGGCAACAATATATTTCATTTTAGAGGTGTCGTGTCCCATAAATGTATTGATAACTTTCTCTTCTTCTTTAAAGTCCGAACAACCCAGTCCTGCCAGCTCCAGCTCCAGCTCCAGCTCCAGCTTCACACCATCCCAGACAAGGCAACAAGGTATCACCTTCTCCCAGGCAAACTGTGAGGCACTTGTCTCGTCAGACATCTTCATGAGTTGATTTATGGCCTGATTTTCTACTGTGTTATTATTTGAATGATAACTTGCCTTTTATGCAGTCGTATTTATTTCCCTTAGGAATGAACTTGAGCAATTGTTCTGATGTATGAGGCTGGCCTCGAGAAATTCCCCCCTTTTCTGGGGCTGCCATCAGAGTCCCATTTTATAAAAGGATTATAGACCTAGCCTATTCCAGGGAGCTCCCAAAGGAAATGCAATAGCCAAGGCTGGAGTTGGGAGGCTTCGACATAGAGAAATAGGCTTCTACTCTCCCTCCTGGATGTCTTTCATTTTATTTACTTATTTGTTCTGCAGATTAATAGGCCTGTTTTCTTTGGCAAGTGTTAATTTGCTGTCTTTAAGACATACTTTCCCTCTACTTGAACTTTAAAATAAAGAAATGTAAATGTAAAGAAATCTAATACATTTAAACCAGAACCTTAACTACATGTGTATTTTACACTTTTTTTGGTGTGTGGAAATCTTCAAATAAGGGCTCCTTTTTCTTTCTTTCTTTTTTTTAAATGTGAACAATGAGATAGTATCAAGGAATCATTTGGTTTTGAGCATCGTGTTGCACATTACCTTCCTCATTGACCATACTCCATTCCTGATGGTCTTCTGTGTTTTGAAAAGGATTAAACTGTTGTGTGTATTTGGGCTAAGGCTAAGCTTCCAGGACATGATAAAAGACACCGACCATTTTGGCCTTTCAGATTTCTTGTTACACTCACTTCCAAAGATAGAAGCCCACTACAAAAGCAGAGACATTTGGGTTTTGCAGAGTGTGAGATTGCAAAGAATCAATACTTATTTTAGAACTTAGTGATAACTGAGATATTTATATCATAGATTAGGCTTTAGGTCTCGCCTTGTCCAGAATAAAAGTGTCTCCCTCACTTTCTTGACCGCCTCCACAATGTCTTCTCTAACATTAAAGAGAGTGATCTTGTTTTCATCACTTTTAGACTTTAGACGTGCAGTCAAGTGAAAATTTAGATGAGCAGTCAAGTGAAAATAAGCCACGCTGGATCTGAATTCTTTCCTTTTTTTTTTTACCCCCGGTTATGTCCTGTTCTAGAATAAAACTAGTTATGACTTGAGGTTTTTTTTTCCTTTCCCATCTTATACTGGATACTTTCTTGAATTTTGTGGGCATCTGATTTAGTGCACAGTTTTATTTATGCAAATATATGCTGGTATTTTGCCAGGAATTTCTTAAGTAAAACAAAAAGTGCACAAAATTGTTGCTTGCCCAAGACCTTGTGTCCAAGATCAATATGAAGATCAGAGATAGGACCTTACACTGTGGAATTGAAATACTTTATAATCTGAACTTGACTGAAATGCTTGCTTGACCTGAAATTGACCTTGAAATAAAAGGAACAGCTAAACCTTAATAGATCAAAAACTACCACACAAAGGCTGCATTGCCAAGAACAAGTTACAACCAGGGTGATTTATTAGCCTCAACTTTTCAATACATGGATTAACCTAACAAAACATTCAATTTACTAATAGATCTCTCTGTTCCTTTTTAGGTGTAATATTTCTTAGAGAAGAAAAATTCATAGGAACACATTCTTAGGAAATAGAGATTTTCCACTGAATTTCCTGGGGCGTCTTTAATGAAAACAATAGTGTTTTCGTTAGATGTGACATTCTCGAAACTAAATTGTAGAAATATATATAATGATGGGTTTGGTTTGTTTTTTTTTTTTGACCAGTGCTCAGTGCTGGCCAGCAGGCCCCTGTGTCTAATACAACTAAGTGTGCTTGAAGTCACGTGTTTGATTGTGTTTACTGTCATTCCTCAGGTCCTTTAAGGTCTATAATGAAAGATCTGCATTCCGACGACAATGAGGAGGAATCCGATGAGGCAGAGGATAATGACAATGACTCCGAAATGGAGAGACCTGTAAATAGAGGAGGCAGCCGAAGCCGCAGGTGAGTGACTCGGCTGGAATGTGGCTCCCTGCAATGTAAGCTTAGACTTACCTGTGTAACCACCGCAAAGGTGTGACACCCGAAACCCGTGCAGTAACTGGTCACTTTCCCATCAGCTGGGTCCCCTTGGCGTGCTTACCTCTACAGGGAACTCTGTATCCCTTTTCTCAGAGAGCAGAGGTTTGTCCTCTAAAAATTCTGTAGGGAAAATATCCTAGTAGGAGTCCTTGTTCTTGAAAGCATACGTCAAGGGAGCAGGACTGATGGCTGAAGTAAATTCCGTCTCATTTGAAGAGTGTGCGTAGATCCATTGCTATCAGCTCAGAGTTTAAGGAAACTGTGTTTGCTGTTTGTAGTTAGAAATCCATAATTGGCTCCAGTGAATTATGTGTGTGACCTAATTAAAACTAGGATCACCTGTGTGTGTTTTCCAGAAAATAAATTCCTTTTAAGTGTGCTGACAATTAGGTTCCTTAAGTAGCTTTAATGCTGTGAGGCATAATTCCACATTATAAGATGGTAATTCATGTCACTTATAATTAATAGTCAACTTGAAATTGCCTTGAGGGTTTTATTTCTTTATCACGAGGAAAACAAATAGGCATGCTTACTTTAATGTGTTTGAGTAGAAAAAATATGAATCTACTTGAACTTAAAATCCAATTACATTTATAATACATTGCCTTAAATCTTTTCCCATTACCCATTACTCGGTAAAAGGCCCTAAAATTCCTAAAAAGAATACCATCTTAATCCAAACTGGACAGATCATATGTTTCCTAATTGGTAATTCCTTTGCATCCTTGGAGAAGGGCTCCTTGGAGTATATGCTGTCTCAGACCTCTCGGTGATTCTTCCGTGTGGCCATACTCTGTACTTACACTCAGTACCTCTTTCTCCTCCCTGTCCCCCAAATTCACCCATCTGTGGTTTGTTGTTGTTGTTGTTGTTGTTTTGAATAGGAGAAAACAAGGAGCCTTATGGCCTTGACTTTGTAACGTTTCCCTTTATAACAGCCCCAAACCCTGACTGCTGGCTGCTCTCACATTTACCTGATGAAAAACGCATGACCTATTTAGCCAATTTCTAGTTACTGTTCTTTAGAAAATCTAGATGGTCTGTGACCGTGGTAGCTCACCCCCTTGCTGCCCCACCCCCCGAGTCCGTGCAGGTCAAATCCTACACGCTCGTCCGTGCCATGCACATTATTGGAAATCCGCTGTTTGTCGCCCGCCTGCCATGCGCTGTTAGTACCGCAGCGCCCGGGTAACATTTGGTCTTCCCTGCACTTGTGAAGTCCCCACTGCTTAATCAGCTTAAATACTCAGCCTTACCACTTCAGTCAAGAAGCGTTTTAAAGCAGCGCTTCAGCTGAACACTTCATTAATGTAATTTAGTTAAGAAAAACAAGTCCCATCAGTTTTTGCTAAAAGGATGTCCCAGTGTATCCTTTTCATTTCCTATCTGGTATCTCGTCTATCTGAATATATTATAGGGCTGGAAAGTGATTGCCTATTCAGAGCAAAAGAAAAACGATCCTGATTTCTGAAGCATTTTCTGTCTCTGAAAAGAATATTTTATTAGGTGACTATATAGCCCAGGAGAGGGAACAGACTCTGAAGGGCATTTCAGAAAGAGGGTATACACACAGCAGAGTAGAATAAAGAAATATCTTGTACTCTGGCTGAAAGAAAATTCTATTTTGTTCTGAAAAGAAGAAAATGGGGGAGGGGTTATATTTTTGTCATCTTTGGTTGTTGAAAGATACTAGACTTCTCTAAAGCAGTTATCCCATACACACTGTCTCTTCATGTGGGTGAAGTAGAGTTCCAATGAATTGTTGTATCCGTGTCCCAAAAGCAGGGCCAGCCTTGAATCACCACACAGGAGAAACCGTTGGTGTGGGTCTAGCATGTTGGGCTTCACAGAGCCTGTCCTCAATGTCCCCTGAGCTGTCAGTCACATAGGGCCGTTGTCCATATTCTCTTTAGAAATTATTTCTACTCCCGCAGCCCATACTTTACCAATATGGCTAAAGTGTTCACCTGTCGCAGCGAGGCAGGGGGAAGGAAACAAAATGGTAGTAACCTGCAAACTAATTTTGCTGCAGAAGGCTGCAGGCTTGAGTAACATGCTTGATGGTAGTAGGTGGGTGGCATCGAAGCAGAGAGATAAATGGGGCCAGTAAAATATAGTGGCCGAGCGCCAGCCTTGGGGTCCATTGCCTGGGTTTGAATCCCAGAGCCAGCACTTTTACCTCTTGCCCCTCAGTGGGTGACCTAGTCCATGTCTGTATCCTTACCTGCCAAAATAAGGCTTACTAAATGAGAAATAGCCAGCAAAACACTGGACACAGTTCCAAATACAAAGGAAGCTCCGGTATGTATTAGTGGTTGTATGAGTTACAAGTTTTCAGTGATTTAGCGTTTGTACTCCTTGCTTTCTGCGCCTGTTTCCACAAATATGTTAAGAACTGCCTGTACTGATGCGTGTGACTTATTTCTTTTCAGAGTTAGCTTAAGTGACGGTAGCGACAGCGAAAGCAGTTCGGCTTCTTCACCCCTACATCACGAACCCCCGCCACCCTTATTAAAAACCAACAACAACCAGGTAAAGTGCTGGGTTTGCACTCTTTAAGACTCTGCAAAATTCGGCGTGATCATTTTTACAAAGCACACAAAGCGTTTTATTTTTGTATTTTTTTAATGTCTATTTATGATTTTCGAGACAGAATGTGAGCAGGGGAGGGGCAGAGAGAGAGAGAGGGACACATAGAACCCGAAGCAGGCTCCAGGCTCTGAGCTGTCAGCACAGAGCCCAACATGGGGCTCGAACCCACACACTGTGAGATCATGACCTGAGCCAAAGTCGGACGCTTAACTGATTGAAACACCCATGTGCCCCAAAGAATGCAAAACTTTTTAGCCCTTAATTAAAAAAAAAAACCCTCCCTCTTGCTATCAAATAAATTTATTTGATACAACTTTAGGAATAAACACACAGTTGGGATAAAAGAGAACTTCTTCTTTTGGCATGAAAAGTGTGTTCCATCAGGTGGGTTAATTATGTGGTTGCTGAAAGGTGTGGTGACAGAAAGTGCTGTCTATATGTTCCCTCCCCCACCCTGAGCAGTAAGTAGGCAATCTAATGAATTAGAATATAACCCTTCAAGCTAGTATAAAGCCTTGTTCTTTGTTTTACTAATTGACAGTAACTTACAGCTTCTAATTTTTCATCCTCAGTTTCCTCGTCTGTAAAGGAGGATGTTACTACTTGCCTTGCTGGCTCTAGGGGGATGATAAATAACATATTTGTGAAGAGCAAGAGGTCATGCTCTTACCCACTCAGCACTTAGTGGATGGGAGTAGATGTTATTATTATAGGTGCTCTGTCTCTGTGTGCTCCCAGGAAGGAGGATCATCAAGAAATAGTTAATAAAATGCAAAGTAAATAATGGTCCTTATCATTGTCCTCAATTGAGCAAAAGGAAGACAATAATAGTCAACTGAGAATATAGTTATTTGGATAAGGTCTAGGCAAAACTTTAAAAGCTGTCATGAAGATCTTTTGTTAAACAAATGATCACGATTAGGATATTTTAAATACTAAAACTAATTTCAAGTATCATGAATATTGTAAAAGCCTCATAGGGCATTGAGTCGATACACTCATTTACGTAGGCTATTCTTATCTCTTTGTCTAGGCAGATTCCCTACGACCTCTAGAATAATTGCCTAATGCAAGTTACCGTATAAATATTATGAGCTTGAAAACAAAAGCACTGTGCTTTTCAGAAATTACTCTTTTCCACAGATGTCCTACAATTTTAAGCGGCCTTGTCCTTGAATTTGTGATCTTTGCTTGACTGGAAAATGCGATTTTCCAGCTGAAGATGTTTTCTTTTTAAATTTTGCATAAAGCATAAGATCTCTTAAAAATGGAAATACCTCATTTATAAAGTTTACCCACAACTTAAAGCCTCCCATTTTGGAGTAGGGATAGTATTAGTGTTGCCTATGTTACCGGTTACGTTGAACTGCAGTTTCCTGGTGGCCTACATGTAAATGCCAGCCCAGCATCATCCTGTCACAGACTGGCTCTTCAAGGAGTCCGTACATTCTTCCTCTCTGCCCTACCTCCCCGCACCCATGCGTCCCCCAGCACAGTGCATGTCATGCCCCAGGTGCAGCCAGCTCTCCCCTCTGGCGTGGCCGCCTACCACCACCCATCAAGCACTTCGGGGGCAGGTGAAGACTAAGGAGCATAACCATCACCACCAATCAGTTGGGAAAAGCCCTCGGCTGGCCAATTAGATAACTTGGGTTTCTTTTGTAAATTTGTGCTTCAGTATAAGCTGGCAAAGGAATAGAATTTGGACTCTGAATAGATTTGCATATTTAAATTAAACCTATGGAGTCCTGATTTCTGCTTCTGGTGGTACGTGCGCACATTTGTGTGTTAGAGCCAGGGGCCCTCATGAGCATCCAGAGTGGCACTGTCAGGGGTTAGGGGCATTAGGTAGGTCCATCCTGGAGCCCCCATCTTGTCTTTAGAACCACCGCCCTTGAGCACTTCCCGGATGGACAGTCTTGAGCTGACTTGGCTCAAGCCTTGGCTTCCGGGAAAGGCTTGGATTCTTTGTCAGGC
>NW_027531909.1:333242-573589 GCF_008692635.1 Crocuta crocuta | reverse complement strand
TTAACCTGTCTAGCAAAGCAAGACTAAAAACTGAATAGTATCATCTATCTGGTGAGGGTAAAAATTACTTTATCCAATTAGCTAGCATACCACTGGTTCCTTGGCATATGTTTATTCGACAAATGTAGCTTCACACATGTGAATCATCAATCTGTCAGGAATACTCAGTTATATGTCACTTCCTTCGTGCACCTATAAGCATAATAAGAAAGTCCATATGCTTTCACTTTTAGCTAGGCTGGGGTCGGAACTATGTGTGCCACAAGAGAGCCAACCTCCTTAGAGCAGTCGTGGAACTGAGAGCGCAAGAAAAGGTTTTTAAAACTTTGTTTAGTATTGATTTCTTAACCCCGCACATCACCTGCATTGGGTCAGGTTTGGTGTCATCTCTTAAGTCTGTGTTCTAGGACTTCTTAAAAAAATTGCTAATCTTATTCTCCATGGTGATGAAGTAAAATAACAATTTCTTAAAAGTATAAAGAAGGCCCCTAAATTTCTCCCTAGGATGTGTTTTCAGGCTTCATTTGAATGCATGCCTGATAATTTGAAGCTTCACATCAAATAAAATCGATGAAAACAGACCTTCCATTTCAGGGGTAGGCCTTCTTCGTATAAATTTCCTTGGTTGCTGTCCGTCTGCAAATTTCTGTACATTACCAAGCAAAGCCGAGTTTTCCCTACCCATTCTCAGTTCTTCCAGGGACTAGGGAAAAGGGAAAGTGCTAATTGAGTCAAACATTTTCTAACTCTTGAAAAAAAGTGAACAGACAGAGAGCCACATGTCAACAAAGCAAGTAATTAACCTGCATATTGTCAGGAGCTGCTAGTGATCATTAACATGAAAGACCGATCAGTAGAGGATCCATCTGCTGAATAATTGAGTTGTCAGTCCGCACAAAGGGATGCAGAAAAATAATAATCTTGAAAGTCTGATTCTCCGGCCATATCCTCAGCTTAAGTATCTTCGCTCTGTTTTTGGGCACCACCATGTGTAGAAATGGTGCGACTTGGAGGTCTCGGTGGTAGTTTCCTTCAGGAAGGCCTTGTAGGCAATAACAGCAAGTGTTGTGCCATTTAACCAGAGGTGTTTTGTTTTGGTTTGTCTTTTTACTACAAACCTCCCTTATGTGTGAGTTTAAGACAAAAACAAAATTCCAGATCCTTTTGGGCCAAAAGCAGGGAGGAGAAGGTGGTAGAGGAGAGGGGCCTTGAGGGATGGAAGCGATCCATTGGACCCAAGTTAATATTCAGAATATCATAAATTACCTATCCGCCTGCAAGGCATGTTGGATGAAATGAAAGAGTCTATCTAGTGCTTCGGCAGCACATATACTAAAATTGAAAGAGTCTATCTAGTTAAACTGGGTTGAAATAAGCCCATGGAAGACAAGGTGCTGTACTTTCCTGGAGTCATTTCCTTAAAGATAAGAAAAGATCATAAATAAAACAATTGTCTTCAGCATGGCTTAGCTCTCTCAGAATGAGGTTTTGACAAAGCTGTTTATTTTGGAGCAGGGAGAGATCAAAGAAGGAAGATGAACTGAGCCCTCTCCGGGCAGCCACTCAGTAACTTGAGGCGGATCACTGNGGTAGAGGAGAGGGGCCTTGAGGGATGGAAGCGATCCATTGGACCCAAGTTAATATTCAGAATATCATAAATTACCTATCCGCCTGCAAGGCATGTTGGATGAAATGAAAGAGTCTATCTAGTGCTCGCTTCGGCAGCACATACACTAAAATTGAAAGAGTCTATCTAGTTAAACTGGGTTGAAATAAGCCCATGGAAGACAAGGTGCTGTACTTTCCTGGAGTCATTTCCTTAAAGATAAGAAAAGATCATAAATAAAACAATTGTCTTCAGCATGGCTTAGCTCTCTCAGAATGAGGTTTTGACAAAGCTGTTTATTTTGGAGCAGGGAGAGATCAAAGAAGGAAGATGAACTGAGCCCTCTCCGGGCAGCCACTCAGTAACTTGAGGCGGATCACTGACACCCGGACCTTTTGTTCCTGCCACTGAAGCTTCAGAAGAAAGAAACTAGGATTTCAGTGTAGTTTGGACTTCTGTGCGGTAGCACTTACGTATGGCATGTGTAGGGTGGGACTCAAGTGCCCCGAATGTTGTATTTTCTGCTCAGAAGAGAAGGTGGTACAACTCTATAAAGCTAGTGAGCAAAGTTGCACTACAAATACTAAGTCCTTAGTTACTTTGACCGCTGGAGTTCAGTGAGTTGGGGGAAAGGTTCCCCCCCTCTCCCCCGCCAGCCTCCGAGTGGGACAAGATAGGAGCACAGTTCAGTTTTCTAGTACACTAGGCAAGCACGCAGGCGCTGTTTTTCTCTCTGGCTTAAAATCTCAGCAGATTGGCTCTGCTTTGCCCCACCGTGTGGTCTGAGTTGGCGAGGAGTGCCATCTACTGACCTACTTACTCCTAGGTCTCAGAGCTCGGAATTTCCCCTGGAGGTCTCATTTCCAACAACAATAGAGAGAAGGAAATTCTGAATGTAGCGGAGTGTTGGGTTTCCTGTACAGTGCCGCATGTGAAAAACGATTGCCTTGCCCCACTGATTAAGTAATTTCCTTGTGTTGCCCCAAAGCATTGTATTTTAAGTGACTAAGCCTGGTCAGATTGGTCATCTGGTTATCTTAATGTTAAAAATGAAGAAATAAGGCAGTTCTTAGGAAAGACTGTTAGAAGCTCCCTTCTATACCCAGGCATCACTCTAAATTCAAAGGAAAAGATACCCTTTTGGAAGCAATTGGTCTTTTCCAGAATGTCATGGTCCTATCCTCAACAGGGAAATTGTTCATTGGTAGTATGAAATTTTACAGCTGGATGGGAATCTGGACATTATCTTGTTCATCTCTTTGATTTCATCTCATTTTTTTGAGGTCCAAAATGATAAATAATAGGGCTAGGACCTGAACTTGGGCTTCTGAGCCCAATCAGTGCTCTTTCCATGACAAATGAAAAGTGAACTCATGTAAAATCATTTTTGTATTATGGAATATGGTAGATTTTGAATAGAACTGTGAGTGTGTGTATGTGTGTTAGAGCAGAGAATGGATAAAGAGCAGCAGGAATGTGAGACATCTATTGGTTTATTACTAATTTATTTCTTAAATTTTGTTAATGTTTATTTTTTAGAGAGAGAGCGAGAGCGAGCATGAGTGGGGGAGGGGCAGAGAGAAGGAGGCAGAATCAGAAACAGGCTCTGAGCTGTCAGCACAGAGCCCGATGCGGGTGCTCGAACCCACGAACTGTGGGATCATGACCTGAGCCGAAGTCAGACACTTAACTGACTGAGCCACCCAGGCACCTCTACTTATTTATTTTTAAATGTCTATTTATTTTAAGAGAGAGAGTGCTTGGGGTGGGGGGGCCGAGCAGAGAGAGACGGGGAGAGAGAATCACAAGCAGTCTCCATCCACACTGTCAGTACAGAGCCCAATGCAGGGCTCAAACTCACGAACAATGAGATCATGACCTGAGCTAAAATCAAGAGTTGGATGCTTAACCAAATGAGGCACACAAACACCCCAGGAATAGGAGACTTCTTATATATATCCTTTATTTGACATTTGCCTCCTTAATATTAGCTTCTGAGATTATAACTCACTTGGTAATGAGGTTATCATGAAAAAGACAAATTACTTTGCTTTTTCTGTTTATATACATTTGTAAACACTCATCAATAAACACAGGGGAATCTCAGCAATTTTAAACGAGGCCCATTTAACAATATTTCCCTCATAATCCTCAATTTCGAAGACTCTAATAAATTAACTATTTATTAAATAATAATTGGTTCCTCCTTTTTATTAATTAGAAACCTAGCTCCCCAAGGAAGCATCTAAACAGCATGCCAAACTACTATTCCTACCCGAAGCTGTAATTGGGTCATATAAAAGGACAGGCACTTGGCATTTCATCACAGGTAGACATGCCATTTCTTGAACCACAGAAGATAGGCCTGGCTCTTGATTTCTTGAGTTGGAGGATCCTTGGTTGGGAGCAACCAGTAAAAACTGATGGCCATCTCCATTTCCACAGCTGCACCAATTCTGTGGATGGGAGTAATTTTTAGAATCTGAATGTCAGGTACTAAAAAAGGGCCTTCGAGTGTTTGTTTTATCATCGCTAGCCTACTGAGCACTGGTAGTCGTGCTGAAACAGCAGAAAGAAGACGAAAAAATTCTTGCCAGAGGGGACTATAATGCCGTATAACTCAGCTGCAGTGCATATGTGTGACAGTGTTGTCACAAAAAGCAGCAGCCTGGGAAGCTTAGATCCATTTCCTTATCATCGACTTCTTTTTTTAAGTCTCTTGGCCTGACTCAGCATTTCAGATAGAAGTCCTTTATTTTCCAAGAAAGAGTAAGATTAGACGAGAGGAAAGAAAACGTGTAGAGGAAAAATACGGTTTGCAAAGTGATGTTATTGTAGGACGTTTCGTTAAGTGCCTTTGTTTTACGGCAGGCCGACTACGAAGCCCTCGAAATCAGATTTAACAGTGTTCTCTTTGATCCCTAGATTCTTGAAGTGAAAAGTCCAATAAAGCAGAGCAAGTCAGATAAGCAAATCAAGAACGGTGAATGTGACAAGGTAGGTTTCCAGGGCGTGCTATGCGCGCCACAGCGCTGACATGTCTTCCATTTCCAGTGTTTCCCCCAATCCTCCTTGGTGGTTCCCCGTTCATTTCTGCATCAGAAGTGCCCCTCACCCCCTAAATGATGAGCACTTCTGCTCGATGCTCTGTAGTTTGTTTTCCAAGACTTGCTTAGATCTTTGGGCCCACATGCTACTGTTTGCCATGATGCCTGTATTGCCAAGGGATTTGGGGCACATTGAATTGGGTGGTAAGAAAATCACGGTGGAGGTAGAGGATTGAGGAGCCACAGCCACAAATGAGCAGAACGCCTGAGCCTCATGGAACATGCTTTCCAAGTGTACATCGTGCATTCGACATCTGACTTCCAGACCTGTCACGGGTAGGGTGACAACACTCTCTACAGGCTCAAGCAAGGCCCCTGACTAATGCTTCACAAACCTTTCCTTTGCCCTCGTTGCAAACGACACTGGAAAAACCCAGGCAGTTATGCTAACAGAGATTCAGGAGTGTTGAGCATGTGGAAAAAGAGCCATGCTTCTGTCATTCAGGGAAGCTTTTGACAAACCAGATGCTAATGTGGATAGCGATCTCTATTTTCAATAAGACATTTTCCTCTTCTGTCACTTACGATTCACTGGCGATGTTAGGTGTGACCAGGAAAGCTTCTTTTTTTTCTTTTTGGTCTTGACGTAATTGGTAATGTGCATTTATACTTCCATGTTCAAATTTAGACTTTTTTATCTTAAAAATCTGAGATGGAATAATTTTTAAAAAAGTAGCCTGTGATAATGTTTAAATTCACAATTCAGGATTGAGTACCCTTTGTCTCTGGAGGCTATTACCGGGAGAGGGTGAGTCTGCTCCTTTGAATCTTGTTGAGAGTAGGAAGGTGCAAGAATTGCCCTTTATTTTAAAAAAAAAAAAAAAAAAAAAAAAAAAAAAAAACACCTGGCTTTATAAGGAGTTGGCCAGAAGAGGCTTGGTCTGCAAAGGCCTTGGATACTGAGTCCACCGAGCTTGAGAAGGAGGGTAGAATGGGCAACCTCCAACTGCTGCTTGTATATGTTCCTGTTTACTTGTTTTGTTTTTGGCTCGCTTCCTAAAGTGCTTGTTCTTCGGGGGGACCCTCTTCTCTTCCAGGCCTACCTAGATGAGCTGGTAGAGCTTCACAGAAGGTTAATGACGCTGAGGGAAAGACACATTCTGCAGCAGGTGAGCACTGCTTTGTAGCACACCCCTTTCCGGAAGCCTCAAGGCCTCCTTTATCCTGGGGTGGGGTCATAACACCTAGAGGTCACACCAGCCCTACCGCCTGAGCACAAGTCCTTGGGAGGAGGGGTGCCCAGGCTACGGTGGGTGCCTGCCCCGCAGCTCCGTCCCCTGGCATTGCAGAAAACTGGGCCTTTGTGAGGGTGAGGATGCTGGAGTGTACAGATTCCTCCGCCGGCTGACAGACGCTGTCATGCAGACTTACGGAGGGACTAATGGCGGTGCACACGCCTTTGGGTGCAGGCTTCTAGTTTCATGAGGAAACAGTGATAAGAATTTCAGTCAAGTGGTGTAAACATTTGCGATTAAATTGAGTCACCTTTTGCCAGTGCTATTCTGAGGGAAGTAAATATTTTCCTTATTTCTCCTATCTTGTACCACATCCATCTATTCTGATGAACTCAACGGTGAAATTCTTGGGGAGTGGGGAAACTTCTGTTAGTACAGTTGGTTGCTTTGCGAAGATAAGGGTGCTTTTTAATTTTACTATAGTTATAGTACTTGTGTCTGTTGCGCAGACAGTGGCTGTTGATAAAAAAAAAGAAACTTAACACCCAAAAAAAAGGTTGTGCACTAAATTCCAGGACCGGTCTACAATTGTAGATTGTTTCGCTGTTTGAAATTTTGTTTTATTACTACTTTCAAAGGACTTGAAGTAGTACTTAATCTACCCCAGCTGTGTGGGGGTTATTTTTTTTCACGTTTCATGGCTGATGGTCATATTTATATTCTGTGTACATTTTTTACCGAAATCTATAAATACGTACTCTCAAACCTGCCAAGTTCCCTGATTTGCCTGATACGCTTTTTACCCCTTCTATAGTTTCAAGTTTGTACACAAGGTTATAGACCTATGATTCATAACCGGGATGAGTTGCATTTCTTGTGACTGTGGGTATGTGGAGTGGTTCACCCAAAGAGCTGTTCCCGTCCCCTGCTGGTATCTTTCTTTGACGTCCTTTTGTCAAAATGAAAATTGTTCAGCTTGGGGCACCCGAGTGGCTCAGTCAGTTAAGTGTCAACTTCGGCTCAGGTCATGATCTCGTGCTCTATGAGTTCGAGCCCCACATCGGACTCTGTGCTGACAGCTCAGAGCCTGGAGCCTGCTTCAGATTCTGTGTCTCCCTCTCTCTCCCCCCCTCCCCCGCTCATTCTCTCTCTCTCTCTCTCGGTCTCTCAGAAATAAATATTTAAAAAATTAAAGAGAAAAAAAAATTGTTCAGCTTGTCGTTTACCAATGGCTTGGGGTTGTTTGACTGAATGGTGATGGTAAGTCTGTCAGTGGATGTTCCCATCCCTTTCTATCCTCTTTTAAACACCAGCTCTGAACCACTGTGGAGCAGTTGTACAATAAAGCTATTAAAGCAGAAGCTGGGCCCAAATAGCGAGTCTCGCCAGAGCGTGGAGCAGATGTCTGGGCAGGGCTGGGACACCTGCACAAAGAAAGCCCAGCCAGTGAGCGGAGGAAGTGGACCGTTGGCGAGGTCTCACCTTGGGGTGTCGTTGGCATTCCGATTTCCTATTGTCCTTTCATTTGACCTTTGAAAGAATCGTGAGGGAAGGTGGCTTCCTAGAGAATTCTATCGAAGTGGATTACTTTAGTGTCCTAGAGGGAGAGAGGGATAGCTCTGAATTTTGAACCTGGCATCCTGGCGCTCCAGGGCACACCGCGTTTCAGCCTAATTGCATTCCCAGGCCGGTGGAAAGCGCTCCGCCTTTGGCCTTTTGCCTCCTAATGCAGCTGAGGCTTGTGATTATGATACCATGATGCATGTCCTGTCACGGTTTACCGCTTAATTAATTCCTATTGTAAAACATAGCACTACTGAGGACTAACGTTCCTCCCCATGTTGAGAGCTGCTCCTCTCGTGGAATTCATGCCACAAAGTCCACGTGTCGGCCGCCTCATGGGCCTGAGTGCCCGCGACAGGATTTCTGGTGAGGCGGGGATCACACCCGAGGTCTTTTACTGTCAAACGCATCCTATCAAAAAATCTGGCCCGACGGTTTTTATTCAGCTCACGGAATGTGGTTAAGGTCTTTGTTTTACTCTGGGGACGTGCGGGACTGGCCCCCTGGCGTCAATAGCTTAATGAGCAGAAGTTACTGGATGAAGAGAGCCTGAGCTCTTAAGCCACTTTTCCTTAGGTTAAAAATACAGTACAGGGGATGCATCCAAACCCAGAGGAGCGAGTACCTGGGATGGATGGATGGATGGATGAATGATTTGATTTTTCTTCAAACCATGCATTCTGCATTTATTTGGAAAGGGAGACTGAGCCCTTCTAACTTCCCCAGCACTTGGGCTGAGTCTGGCTTGGTGTCTTCCTCAGAAGACAGGTGAACAGTTCAGATAACAGTTATCTTGAGGGAGATGGAAGTGAGTGGCATATTGGCGTATTCCTTCTGACAACATGGAGAACCCTCCCTGAGAAGTCTTCTGCCGAAAACCATCATCTCCCTCTGGGGAAATCGCCTTCCTGTTATGGGATCCCCTGTCACTAGGATCCCCAAGGCTCGTCTCTTGCCCTGGGGCAGGGCACCCGTGGTCCCACAGTCGACAGCACTTCTACAGGAAGACCCAAATGTACCTCAGGCAGAAGCGGTTGAAGCCAAGCTTGTTCACGGAGTTCTTCCCTTCAGTGAAAAGGCTGCTTTTGGACAGAAAGAACCCTGGTTTCTTAAAAAATGTAATTAGACTAAGAACAACACATCTACCTTTTTACAATTAAAAACCAGCGTTGGGGAAAGGAGCCACGGGTTTAACAAGTGGATCATACCCTCTGTAAAAACAAACCAGTCCACATGGTACCCCCTAAGAGACTTCTGTGGCAGGAGATAATCCATCACAAATGTTTGCACCAGCACCGTGATGGGAAGAATGAGTTAAGCAGCTGAGATACTCTTCCTTTTCCACGACACGTACACACTGTGTGCCCTTGCCTTCCTTTCTTATCTGTAGTCACTCTGTCTTTTACTATTATTATTCTGGAGAGGTCTTTCCTATTGCAGACTGATACAGGGGGAGTGCACCAAGGTAGAGCCACACCACATCCACAGAGCAAGGCAATGCCTGTAGAGAGGCAGCCGGGCATCCTCCAAGGACCAGCGGGGTGCCTTTAGGCTTTGTGGCTCCTGTCATCGGTCTGAGACAGGTTGATGCTGTGCTTCTGATGTTCTAACCAACAGGATTCCTGGAAAAGAACCCACATTTATTTTTCTTTATGAAGTCTTTACTTAATTGAGGACGTGGGTACACGCTCTAATAATTCAAGTTGTTAATGCCGGTCCCTTTGGCAAATTGTCCCGAACGCCCCACCTGCTGCACCACTGGTGCTTTGTGGCCATCTCTGCCTCTACCTTGATGTATTCTTACAAGCTCCCATAAAAGCATGGGGCTCATTTAGTGAGACTGATCAGATCCCTTGCATTTGTTTGTGGCTGGGGGTGTGGGTGGGTGTGGGGGGAGGGGAGAGTGCTGCATGTGGAGGAGGGAGGAGGCTTGTGATCCAAGCCCTGGAACCCTACAAGACAGTCCAGTGCTTGAGACACCCCGTTCACTGGCAGGCAAATGGGTTTATTTGCTTTAAAATCAAGTGGCTTTTTCTAGAAGGTATTTTTTATTGCTTTGTTTTGTACTTACTGGTAAGTAATTAGCTATAACAGAGTCACAGAAAGTGATTTATTAAAGGAGTGAGTGGTCATTTCAAAGGGAAAACCTAGGACTATGTTTTACCCCCACCTTGTGACTTAACTACTCTCCTTCATCTTCTCTTCTCCCTGCCAACTTTGATTGTAGTTAGTTTTTAAAGACACAAGTAGGCCTTTTCTGAATTTCAGCTTCTGGCATTCCTGCTTCATTTCTTGTAGTGTTAATGAAATGGCTAACAGTCAATGAGGGGAGGTGGAGAGTGCACTGGGTATGATAGTTCATGTGCTGTACAGTTACCTCCTAGATCGCTAAGGATAAGCATATATTTATATGGTATTCATAATCAGTCTCCCTGATCGGTGTCACAATTCTGCTTATAAATCAGCTTTTATTTATCCTATTATTTGACCCTCTGCACAACCCTGTGTCCTAAGTAGAACAAGCAGCATTATCCGCATTTTACAGATGAGGAGGAAAACAGAGGGTCTGATGTTCTGTGCAATGACATTCAAACAGTGAGCACCGTCAGAATGGATACCCAGAATTCGGGACTCCATTCTGAATGCTTGGTCACTTTCCTACTGGCCAGCAGTCGCACTCTGGGATATTTGTCATTTGCCTCCATTGTGTACATTGAAAGCCTATTTTTTTTCTGTCCTGGGGATCACACATTTTTACTGGGCCTATACTATTTCTTTACACTGTAGCAAAAAAGATAATTTACTCTGGAAAGTACCCTTAATTAAATTGATGGTCAATACATACTAAGTATTTGCCTTGACAAGTTTGTGTGTGGACATAGCTGCATATGCGCCTCAGTATGTGTGTGGGTGGCTTATCCAAAGCTCGATAACTCTTAATAGAACAAATGAGTGTCCGCTCTCGCTTGATAAGTTCTTATGTGAGTGTAGTACTTTAACCATAATTGGGAAGAGCCTTTCTAACAATCTCTTGATGCATGAGCTAGAGGTGGAACCCTGCATCCAGTGGGTTAGGCAAGTAAGGCCCCTTATCTACCTACCCACACCCCACTCCTCCACCCCCGCTCTCCACCCCTGTAAGTGGATATATTTCAAGGTCAAGGTGGTGGCTTAAAAGGTGCCACTGAGGACGTGCACTCGTTGCCCTCCTGCTCTGCTATCTTTCCCATCTTGCATTCATCCTCTTGAGAGGAAGCTAGGATTACATCTTCGTTCTAGACAGGGAGTAGGGGCAGAGGCCAAAAGACACATACTCACTGTCTGTAGCCTTTTTAAAAATTGTCCTGAAATCCTAGTGACTTTTGACAAAATAAATTGTAAATAGCAGTATCTGCCACTTGCTGCGAGTGGGTCTGGGGAGGCCAGTGTTTTAGCTGGCATGTTGGTGCTTCCGGAAAAATCCAGCTTCTCGGAGTAACAAGGAAGGGATAAGTGGATGTTCGGTAGGCAGGTTTCTGTGTCTGTCATGGTTTCACAGTGAGAGTAACTTGTTTTTTATTATGAAACCCATAGTTCTATCTGTAAAAAAGTTTCCACCATTGAGTAAGGCAAGAATGATTCCATCTGGACCTGTGTGATTAATTGGGTTGGGGTTCAGTATGTCTTTTATGCTTCTGTGGAAGTCAAATATGTCAGGAATGGGGGGCACATTTTCTATGGAGAGCCACTGACCCATAGGGAATAGTTCACAAATTTACTGGTTTTTTTTTTTTTTTAAAGAAAACTAATTGTAAGAAGAGAGGGTCCAAAGTTTCCTGTCTGCTGCTTTCAGCCTGAAATTAGGTCATCTAAAATTCCATTGAATAAGTAATAGGCTAAATAATGAAAACTGTTCTCTTTTTTAAGGTTATTGAACGAAAGAGAATAGGAAGCAAGCAATAGGAGGGGAGTGGAGGGATTGCCAGTTTTCTTTGTGCAAATATTGTTTCTTCCATCCTAACGCTGACTTGTTTTCTCTCTCCCACAAAGCTTGTTAAGATTATCCCCCTCCATCCCAGTTTACCCACAACATACATCCCTAAAATCCGTGCTACCCCAGAACAGCATCCATATCTGATAAAATTATTGGTAAAATAGGAATGGAAAGACACGGAACATGAGGAAAGATTCTCCCAAAGCAGCCATCAACATCATTCTTAACCTTGAAACCTTAGACTCACCCTCTTGTAAGCCAAGGCAGGACAGCAGCGGTACCCTTTGCCATCTCTTTTATCATATTTCTGGAAGTTAGAGCCAATACAGTAAGAAATGAGGTAGGACTATTCCAAGTGAGGAGACCAAGGCCTTCTTTTTCTTTTTATAGATCATACATTTTCTAGATAATTCTTTTTCTAGATAAAATTTATGAACACCCCCCCCCCCAAGTATTCAAGGGAATAAACAGAACATGAGTCTAAGTATAGGTTTTCCTTCATTTTGTTCAAGTATAACACAGTGTACAGCTGGATGAATTTTAACAAAGTGAATGCGTCTTCTGTAATCAGCACCCAAATCAAGCAACAAAACAGCCCCAGCCCCTTTCAGTTACTGCCCCATGGTCTTCAGAGGGTGGGACTGTAGATGGTTTATGGTTTTTTTTTTTTCCTCTGGGGGTTTCTGTACTTGCTAAGCTTTCAGCAATAACATAATTAGAAAGAGAAATGATCATTATTCTATATGCGTATGCATGTATTTTTTTAATAAGGAGTTTTGTTATTTGTAGGATGGAATTTCCTTGCATCTAGTAAATATAGTCACTATCCATTGAGTCTGTATCTCATTTTGAAAGGGGTCTTGAGATTGTACCTCCCTCTAACCACCTATACAGTAAAATAGTCTATTGAGGACTTGAAAGCAGAAACCAATTTAAAGGACATGAATGATAAGAACAGGTAATCTCCTCTCGCTGAGAATTTCAAAGAGTGAATATGCCTTTGGCATGTTACCAAAGTGGCGAAGAGATCGTTCCCTGCCATCAATGGCATAGTACTTCTTGCTGTAGAGAATATCAGTCTCTTGGTTCCATATTTGACCCCCTCCATCCCTCCCTCTCTCTCTCTTTGGCTTTTGATGTCCATTGCTTACTACCCAAACTATCTCTTCTTTATTCCCCTAGATCGTGAACCTTATAGAAGAAACTGGACACTTTCATATCACAAACACGACATTTGATTTTGACCTTTGCTCGCTGGACAAAACCACAGTCCGTAAACTACAGAGTTACCTGGAAACATCTGGAACGTCCTGAGGATAAAACAACTGGATGCATCAAAAACTATTGGTTTCTTTTTTTTGGTTGTGATTTTTTGTTTGTTTGTTTATATGAAAACACTCAGAATGATGCAACCAAAAGGGAAAAAATAAAAATCAAACAACCTTCAGCTTTATTTTTCTTTAAAGCCAGTCATCATCTCTTGATAAAGGAGAGGTTAAGCAAACCAGCCTCAGCGGACCACTCTTCTCTCCAAGGAACTCCCCGGGAAGAGTTAGCCTGGATAGCCTTGAAAACAAACAAATCCAACACAACACAAGAAAACTTAAAGAATGT
This sequence comes from Crocuta crocuta, assembly GCF_008692635.1. NCBI lineage: Eukaryota > Metazoa > Chordata > Mammalia > Carnivora > Hyaenidae > Crocuta > Crocuta crocuta. Next base: position 560,551 of record NW_027531909.1, on the reverse strand, counting down.
GTATGGTATCCTGTATCTCTCTCTGTGGTGGTTCATTCCACAGGACGAATGCATATTCAACACACTGCCTTATTACATAACTGATCTATTTATTATCGCATACAGATATTCTAAAGTCGTTGAGGGAATGACACCACAAGACATTTTAAGTACTTGTACTTGGTCCCACGGATGCTCTTTCAATGCAGCGCCCTTGCCATCAAGCCCAGTGACCTTACTCGTACACCGTGCCACCCTCCACCAACTTTTCCAAGTCCTTTTACTCGTTGCAGTCTGTATTTGCCACCTTTTGTTTTTCCAGTTCCGGGACACAAATGATCAACTGGGGGGACCAAATTGCCACCCTGATTTTCTTCTTTGTGGTCTTTCTCCTGAGAGTTGGGGCCCAGCCCTTGGCTGTATCCATATAATGATCTTGGACCATGGTAGAAAATGCACCAAATAGGATCATATGAATTGTTGTCTAGCCTTAGTCAATAAACCTGTAGGACTTTTAACCAAGTGTACCTGTAAACGTCCGGCATCCAGCACTGTTGAGCTGTCTTCAACATTCTTGTGTCTGTTTTACGGTTCTAATAGTAGAGAAATATGGAAGTAAGCATTCCATAGGATCATNTAAAAAAAAAAAAAAAAAAAAAGAATTCTGGTTCTGTTTTCTAAAGAAATGTTGTAGAAATTCTTAATTTGGATCTATTTATTAGTAAGCGTTTCACTTTCTTTGGCTGCCAGTGTGTTTTCCATCTTGACCATAAAACCTGGAATAAGAGATTTTTTGTTCATCTATGATCCTCCTAGACTCTTTTATATTTGGAAAATTAAAATCTTTCTTTGGGGGAAGATTCGTGGTTATTCTACCATAACAGATTATGTATTAACGTGTAGATTCCGCAGTTTGATCCTGTTTAGTCACTCGCTTATGTTTCCAGAAGGATTTCTTGTATTGGTGAAAATAAAGCTGGGGGTGGGGGGGGAGAGTTTTGTTCTTGATGTACCCTGTTTGAAAACTAGAAATCTGTCCTGTGGCATGCAAAAGAAAGCGAATTATTTTTAAAAGAAAAACAAAAACCCAAAGTACTTTTGGTGTCATTATTCCATCCTCTCCCTAAGTGGAGATATGCAAAGTGAGAACAGCTCATCTTCCGCGTTTTTGCTAGGAACTCAACCGAAAAGAAGGGGAAATGAAGAAATACTTCTGGATCCAAAGGTTCATTCACTGGATCAGCCTTAAGAAAGCCTCTATGTGTGCGACTAGACCGGTCTCTAGGCTCTCCCTTGTTTATTCCTGTGCCAGATGCTGTCTTTTCATACAGAGATTAACCAGTGTCTGTACAGAAAATGGGCTTTCCAGACCCATTCCTTTGGGCAGTAATGTAAATGCAGATTGATAAGTTATTTCTGCATTTTAAAAAGGGGATTTTTTTTACATTGTTTCTTTCTATCCAAAGACACTATTTTTTTTTTCTTTAAAAAAATTATAATACAGCCATGCTCCTTGTAAATTACTTCTGAAGCGTCCTCAAGGACAAGTGTACTTTTCCGGTAATGTTATGATTCTCGATGGTTGGCATGAACCGCCCTTGAAGCATTTGTTGTGTGTCCCCTTCTCAGTGTTTAACCCTGGAGACATCTCTGGAGTCATTTTGGACATAAGGTGACTGATTTGTGTGGTTTTAGGCGTGGTTTTAGTTGTGTCTGGTTCTGTTTTTAACTTTGCCGATGAAAGGGGGAGGGCGATGCTTATATGAATTGTTTGGAAAATTTAGAAATCTTTAAACGTTCCTAACTGCTAATCCACATACTCTAATTAAGCCAGAAATGGATGTGGTTTAACTGAAATATCTGTGTAGTGTAACTAGAAATGTATATATGTAGTTTGGGCCATTTTTATTTTTGTAACTAAGTTGTATGGCAAAAATGATGTGGCGGCGTGAAGATTTTTCTCGTTCCTCTGGCTGCTTACCAGGAAACTAGGTAACTTAAGCGACCAAACAAGAAGAACAAGAAGGGAAGCTCTTACAGTGATAAACTTTAGACCTAAAATTTAGGCAATAAAGCAAATGTCTTCAGAATATCGTCAAAATGTAAGTTTGTAAATTTAATAATGAAATTCAAGGAAATGTACCCATCGACTCATCCTCACGGACACAGCAAAAGGAGTTGTCCACAAAATTTCAAGAGTGAGAGTCACATTGTTGATTTTTTTTTGCAAGTTGTATTCTTACTCTCATCGAATCCTTAAATGCAGAAATAATAAATCCCCTTTTGATGAATTTCAAATAGTTATACTTCTCTTCAGGTTACCCTCTCGGTTCAACAATGTCTATAAACATCATTGAAACCTGTTAAAAAATGTATTTGGCACATGCGTATCCTAACAGTGGCTTTGGTATTTTAAGCACAAAGGAAAAATGGCAGGGTTTAATTTCTTAGATTTCAAGTAAAATCAGTTGGGTGATAGTAAATATGGTTTGGGCCAGCCTGAGTATGAGAAACTTATTTTGAATTTTCCTCCAGTACTTTGATCGGGGCGGGGAGGAGGAGGGAGGAATGTATATCTAGAACCCCACCCCCACCCCTTATAAATTAGCTTGCCTCTGGCTTTGCAGCATGATTGTGTACAAGAGGTTATACCTCCAACTTAACATATATCAGTTATGTTAGCAACAAAAACACTTGCAGTTACAAACACCTTCACTGCCATCCACTTCTCTTTCTACCTCTATGTAGACAAATAGGTGTGTCTATATATGCTTGCATATTGTGTCAAAGTAGGGGAAAGCATAAAAATTTAAGATCCGGAGACAAAAGCTCTACAAGAAAAACCCAAGGGACTGTGCTGAACATTTTCAAATTGCTAAGCCAGGGTCTCTGATCTGAATCATTATTCCCCTTTTTGTGGAAAGCGCCAAAAAAGTTGGTTTTCTTCCACCAAAAATGTTTCTGCTGATCCCTTTTACAAACCCAGCTAACCTTTTGGAAAGACCGCTCAGGCCTGCATAATATCCCACATACCATTTCAACCCCCCCCACCACCACCACCATTCCAAGTATGTTCAAGTTAACACATTTGTAAGAGACTTGATTCTTAAGTGTTTTAACTCTACCTGGGGAATGGAATTGGACATCCACTGGTGGACATGGCGGCTTGTATTCATCTCTCTTGTAGAAGTGAATGGCTCAAGCGTAGTCTGTCTGCTCATTTCGCTCCACCTTTAGCATTTTGTGTACTGCACATGCACACAGCCTGATCTTGCTTCCGACTTTCGCTCAAAAATTAGGAATCTGAAGTAGCGACAATTACAGCTGCAGTGAATGTTGAGGAGTCGCCTCCCATGCTTTAGTTTAGTCTTGGGCTGAAAGTCTACATCTTTGGCCCCTTTTGTTTTGTAGGACACTTCTGATCATGTAGGCACGGCCATCCCCGGATGCTCCTTGTGAAGGATCCATTGAAGAAGTCAATTTAAAGGGAAGACAAAGCCACCACTGTCTGTAAACTGTAAATATGTATTTTGGCACTTGTACCGCAGTACGTGCAAATCGAGTTCGGATGGAAATGCTGACAGACCCTTCATGGTGGCCAGAGCTACTGTGCGGTGCAAAACTAAATGAAGCAAAAATGTATTCTTGAGATTAACAGTGCAAGGCCAGTACGTTTTATAAATCTGTCAGTATCTTCTTTAATGGAGTGTGTATGTGTAGTTATGTTGAAAGATACACTGTATGTGTGTGTCGATGCTAATATGTGAACTACTAGGCATTCGTAAGATGTATTTCCCATCTCTAAAACCCGTGTTGAAATATAGTACAGGTTGACAGAAATAGGTGTTTTACTTAAATTCGTATCTCATCTACTGTGGCTCCATTTTCTTTACAGTGTACAGTCTTGCTGATTGGTTAAGAGTCATTGGACTGGAGTTGGGTTTTGCTTGACCTACAGGGGAAAATGAGCCCTTTGCCTTCCTCAAGAAGTGATGTTGCTCCTAAGGAAGAATGAATGGAGAGGCCGAAACCAGTGGAGGGCACAGCCCAACCCCCATTCATCTTTGAGTGTCCAGTGTCTAGCACCATTTTCATGTCCTAAATACAGTCATTTTTAAAGCAAAAAATGGTGGGGCACATTCTTAGAATAAAACAGGTGACTGTGCGTGATACTTTCTCTCTTTCCCCTGTTTCTCTGGAAGGTTTGGTTCATAAATTAAACAATGTGCTTTCACTAGACAAAGCCCAGCAAAGGCTCTCCATTTACTTTAGCAGCAAGAAATGCTACCTTGATTAGCCAGGAAGGAGGAACTCTACTTCAAGAAAGAATCGACTACTTTGAGCTTGGCACATAACCAAGAAATTGGATATAATTCTCTAGTTAATAGTAGAGTTACATCAAACTTGAGAAAGTCACCTTATCTCCAGACTGACAAGCCCTTGAGAAGAGGATAGTGGACCGCCTTGTAGGTTACCAGCTCAGAACGGATTTGAGGTGTGGAAGCATCAGCGCCAGATGGACTTGGCTGGCAGCTGAGTTTTGTAATAACCGTGCTTGAACCTAATCTCTTCCCTTGTTTCAGCATCAATACTCCTGTTTTGTTTTGGTTTTTTTTTTCTTTTTTAAAGTAATGGGCTTGCGTTTTCTCCAGCATGGAGGAAGTCAAGAGGAGCAGCTTGGTCACGCTTAAGACAACTACGGATGTCGTCTGCAAGTGCTCGCACCCAGGAAGGGTGATGAGCCACCGCTTGCCCCGGTACATTTTTTCCCACCGTCTCTCAGAACTGTGTGCCACTTGGACAGGCAAGGGGTCTCGGAGGGAGATGGCAGCTCAGTGGCGCCCAGACCTGTCTGCTTGGTCATCTAGGGACACAGTGTCCAAAACCAATGGGCTTGTTTGTTCTGATTGGTGGAGCAATGGTGGGTATTTTATGGGTTTCCTTGGCCGGATACCACCCAAATAGAAAATCCCAAGCACATTTCAGGGTTTCTTCTTTCTCTGCCAGGTAATAGTATCCACACCTTCCTGTTTACATGGTCCCCTTTTGTAGCAGCATTTCCAGTCTTTTCCAGAGGTTGTTAACTTGCCCTGGGCTGTCAGCTTAGCCTCTTGGTCTTAATTTCCCCTCAATTAAAGGAGGGTAACCAATATGGTTCCCGAGGGCTAGGGAGAGAACTGCGTGGCACCGACTGAAAAACATTTCAGCAATTATAACCAGGCCCCATAACTAAAATAGCCTGCCGTCTGAATGAGAAGGTTGCCGAGTCCACTTTTATAATCACTCAGGGTACTGGGCGATCTGCACAGAATACATGGCCCCAAGGAGTGGGGAGACGTGGGGGAGCAAAGGCAAAGCTATTTGCTCATTTCCCCCTCGTAATCATGTCTTCCAGCACATGCAGCCCCCATCACAGAGTTCTGAAGTTTCCAAAGGGTAGAAAAGGATAAATCCAGGCCATTAAAAGAAAATAATCAAAGCTATTGAAAAGATAAAACAAATGAGTCGCACTAAAAGGGCCGTCTGTGCAAGTAATAAGGTTGAAATACTGATACTGATTTCCTAGCCGAGCGGCGTTCCTCACACATGTGGTTTGTGTATCCGCATCTGGGTGGGTGGTCTGCGGAGAAGTGCTAAATGCAGCAAGATGGCTTAGTTGTTGAGCAGCAGAGGGAAGCTTTAGGACAGGCTCAGCCCATGGCATCTATAGCCCCTGCAACATAAAGAGGCTTTCCTTTTGCTTTGTTCCAGGAGGGAAAGTTTTAACTTAGCTTAGTCATTTAAATATGAGCTTCTATTATGCACAGAATCGATCAAAGGGTAGGAGTTTTTGTGTGTGTGTGTGCGCGCGCACACGCGTTTTTTTTTTTTTAAGCACCTCCTTGTCCCTCATCCCAGCCCTAGGGGGTGGGATGTATGGCCTAGAATGGAATAAGGCTCCGTTTGTTCTAATTTATCCCCTGGGTACTAGGCAATTATAAAATCTCCTTTGAAAGTGATGCTATTTTCAGTAATATCTCCCTCCAGATAGGGCAGAAAAGAATATGTATTAAAGGTACATATTGTGAATATAATCCCCAAACAAAAGCTAATGGGAGATGGGCTCTCCAAAGTCATATTTATATTAATGAGAATGATTAAAAGAACGACGCTCTGTTCAAGGTAGGGTGGGGAGACTCATTGCTACAAAGAAAACATGGTACCCATTGATGGCTTTTGACAGACATGAATCGTTGCTAACTCATGTCTGAAGACAAGCTGCTTCACCAATAGTCCTCAGAACCGGGAGATACTGTGGTTTTTATCTTGACTGTCAGTCACTTGGGTGATAGATCATTGATTCCACATTAGAATATTTGCAGGTTCGTTGTCTCCCTCCCCTACTAGAATGTAAGCCCAATGAGGACAAGGACTTTTCTTGTTCACCGATGGCTCTTCAGGACCTAGAACAATTCCTGGACATGCTAGAAACTCCTGTTTCTTAAAAACATGGGAGAATTTTGTAAACATTGACCTCTTAAGATATTTCATGAAAAAAAGTTTTACGTTTGGAAAAATTTCCCTGTGTCTGACCCTCTTGGAAATTCATGACCTGCTACCATATTAAATCTCGGTAAGCCATACATTCTAACCACCACCGAACTTGTTTAACCTTATGTAGTCCAGTATTTCTCAAATTGTGTATCACACAACAGTAGTTACAAAAGGTCGCAGATATTTTCCTTTTAAGTTCCTTGATCAAAATAGTTTGTATACCAGATTTTGTTCTTCAAGGCAGGGAAGGACAACACAGATAATTAATATCTCCAGAAGAGGTTTTCTGGCTTAGGTGGCCACTTAGCTTCCTGTCCAAACTGGAACATTTTTGAGAATTAAGTGGGACACCATTAATAATTATCCCAAGATAATTATTTACATGAGTAAACCAAGGCTCTCTTTAGCAAACTAGGATATGTGGTCACCCTATTTTTAAAGGACACACTTTCGGCTGGAGGGGGTGCACCTTGGTGGCTCAGTGGGTTGAGCATCTGACTCTTGACTTCAGCTCATGTCATGATCTCATGGTCATGGGCTCTTCCCCCATGTTGGGCCTGCTTGGGGTTCTCTCTCGCTCTCTCTCTCTACCCTCCCCCCCTGTTACTCTCCCCTGCTTGGTTGCTCTCTCCCCCAAATAAACATTTTAAAGAACACACCTGGGAACATGGCAAACTGAAAATACATCCTTCAGTTTATCTATCTGTCAGTTCGCATGTGCGTCATAAAGGTGTTTGGTTGGGGTGTTTATGGTAAGAGGAGAGTCTCTCCCTCATGGTAGGGGCAGTCCCTTAGGCTCTGGCGTATAAAGGGAATTTTCAGTGTTGCTCAGGAGCCTTGGCAGTTAAGTGGTCCCTGGGCCACACCTCAAACACACACACCACCTCCCCTCTGCCTCCACGCATGTCCTCAGTCCTTTACAGGGAGGACTTGTTCCTCGTATTGGGCCTTTTGTCTCGTTCTCAGCTTATTGCATGTTGAGGTGATGTTTTTCCACACAGGGAAACACACTTTGTTGGAGATGCTATCTCTTTGTCATCACCTGCGAGTTCCTCTGCCTGCTGCTGTTCCCAGGAGAACAGCTTATTGCTGGAGCTGCATAGTGGTTGAAGCACGTTCTGGAATTTGGGTCTGTCTCCAGGTCCTGCTACCTGATATCCTTTGATATTTCTGTGGTTCCAATCCAAGTGGGCACAATTTCTCAAAACCAACACTCAAAAAAAATGTTGAATGAATGAATGGATGGCTGTAAGCAAATCTCATGCCATTTGGCCTCAAGTGTCTTTAGCTCAAGAGCTTGTTGGAACGTGTGTTACCCTCACTCACAGCCATTGTTATTGGCCATCCTCATGTGCAAATCCTTGTAGGACTATCAGCTACATAACTGGTACCTTTAAAACCATGTTCAGCCCATGGAAAGGAAAGAAAGCCAGCAGTAAAACATCACAGATGTCAAGTCTCTTTCTGGCCTCAGGTCCAGGTCACATAAAACAGAAATGAACACCTTTATACCTGATGAGTTTGGTTGCTGGCAATAACGTTGGTGAACCTGAAGTCGTAGGTTCGAGACCCTTGCATGTCTGCACGCTTAACCAGTCCTACACAACCACATGCTGAATGAGTGTCTTGGGTCATCCAAGGACAGAGTGACAGCAAGCCCTTCGAAATGTGACTTCACCACATCTTTTGGAGGTGGTAGTTATACAGTATCATCATCATCTTTACACACTGTGGCTTACCATTTTGGTAAGAGGTGTTTGGATGGGAGGCCATCTTGATAATGTTGGCCATTTCACTTAGAGTGAGCCCAGGTTTGTGACCTTCATTAGCCATTCTGCTCAATTTCCATGTAGAATAACACCTTTTTGTTATTGTTTTTTTATGAAGCCAAGCACGTATACCATGTAGAAATGGCCATTGTTATGATGCTGTGACTTGATTTACAGCAAGAATCCCTGAAATTCTTATTTCACCATTGTGCTCTTGTGACAGCTCACCACAGTTCTGGCAGGGTGTTATTGGCCACATCACTTTGTCAAGTACCCAGCACAGCCCTTTGCTAGCTTGCAATGCCACTATGGTCACTATTATTCCCTGCATTCTTTTTTCCCTTAAATAGTCCAGGATGTATTAACTTTCTATTGCTCCTGTGACAAATTACTGCAAACAAGTGGCTTATAACAACACAAATTTCTTCTCTTGAGTTCTGGAGGTCAGTAGTCTGAAATAGGTCTGACTGGGCTAAAATCAGAGGGTCAGTAGGACTGCATTTCCTTGAGAGGCTCTGGGGGAGAATTAATTTCCTTGCGTTTTCTAGTTTATAGAGGCTGCCTGCATTCCTGGGCTCATGGCCCCTTTCCCTGTCTTCAAAGCCATCAGTATAGCTTCCTAAAATCTCCCTTTGACCCTGACCTCTTGCCTCCTTCTTCCATCTTTTATGGATCTTGTATTTACCCTTGAACCACACAGAGAATCCAATATAATCCCCTCATCTTGAGATCCTTAATTAACCACAATCATATCTCCCCTTTTGCCATTTAGGGCAATGTATTCACAGGTTTTAGGGATGAGGATGTCATTACCTTTGGGAGGCCATTTATGTGGCCGCCACAGATGGGTAGACGCCAGTATTGAAATCATCATCACTCTGGAAATTTAAGTCAAGTCTACTTAAATATCTCAGTAGAATTTATTTGCCCCCACATTAAAAATTAAAGTGATTTTGTCTCTAGCTCCAGTTGTTCAAGGTATATTGTGATGACGCCTATAGTGGGTTTTGGTTTTTTTCCCCCAGAAATGGGAGAAAACTCCACGGCAAGCTATCATAAAAGGTTATTTAAGGTTTTAGCTGTGGTGATGGAAATTCAGTCATTCAACAGATATTTATTGAGTGCCAACCATGTGCCAACCAGGATCCTGAGGAGCTTGTGAAAGCATAGCAGCGGTGGCTACAGAATTTCCTTTCCAGTTTGCTGGGATAGAGACTCTCTTCTTCCGAGCAACAATGTCATCATGTGGTTAGAACATCTTTGAAGCTATATGGAAATCCTTTATTGGCAGGCCGACCGCACAGCCTTTCGGGGCTCTCAGCCTTCTTATTCCCATGGCTGATGGCAAACTTAATCTGATCTGAGTTTCATAAGCTTTTTAAAGAAGAGCCCTGAATAAATAGTTTAACTTAGAGTACAGGGAACAGTCTGGGTGCTGACCGAACGGAGGAAGCAGCCTTGCAGGGTCTGTCACAAAGTTGGTAGATCATTACTCCTCACTGCTCTGGTTTGTTGAATAAAGAGGAAAACCTGAGGACCTCAAGCTTCATGGTGCACCATGTAACTCAGTGGTTCCTGTGTGCCGAGCTGTGGTCTGGCTTCATCAGCATCACCTAGGCAGCTATGACCAGCTACATGTCTTCTCGAGGTCTTTCTCACAGGGCCTTGGATATTGGGGTTTAATGATCCCCAGATTATTCTAAAGTGCAGACAGGGTAGGAGTACAAAAAATAAAGTCCCAAGGGCATCTGGGTGACTCAGTCAGTTGAGCATCCGACTTTGGCTCAGGTCATGATCTCACAGTTCGAGTTCGAGCCCTGTGCATGAGGCTTGCTGCTGTCAGTGTGGAGCCCACTTCAGATCCTCTGTCCCCCTCTTTCTCTGCCCTTCTCCTGCTTGTGTGCTCTCCCTCAAAAATGAACATTAAAAAATATGGTCTCAATTCCTGCCAGAAATTTTCATTCAGAAGCCTAGAGCAGGGGCACAAATCCTAATTATTATTGTTTTTTGAAGATTTTGTTTTTAAGTAATCTCTACACCCAGTGTGGGGCTTGAACTCACAACCTCAAGAGTCACACGTTCCACCAGCTGGGTCAGCCAGGTGACCCACAAATCCCACTTATTAAAATTCCTCTGGTGACTCTAATGTGTCACCAGTTTGGGGGCTAGGATGCTAATAACAATCTTCTGGCACTTTCAGATATAATTCTGCTTCCCAGGGATGTGAAATCAGGGACTTGTTATGAATACAGAATCCTGAGCTCCATCTCTATCCCAGGCTTCCTGATCTAGATTCTGGGGCTTGTGTCTAAAATGCTTCAGGTCCAACATGTGCTCAGACGATTCTTCTCAAGGAGTTGTACAAAACACTACAGAGCTGTCTAGGACCCCCGAGGCAAAGGACTTCAAGCCATGCCTTTACTTACACTGAGCTACGTAGCTCGCAACTCTCCTCTCGGTCCTGACATTTGGCCAATATTCCTGGGGCAGGTTGGTGGTGTATGAAGGATGGAGCATTCACGAGTAGTATAGAATACTTTGGCCCCTGAGTGATCATCCTCTCTGTGTGTTGATGGCTGCCTAGAAAGTGATATGTAGTTCCCTGTTAAGTCATCTAATAAGTTCTTAGTAAGAAATGGAGAGGGGTGGTCCAAAGAGATGTGCAGAGAAAGAGGCAAGTCAGATACAAATCCATCGGGATAAAAATAAACCCGAAGTACTTAAGAATGAGCAACTCGAAATTTCCCTGTTGGCGGCAAGATGTTCCCACTGAAAGACTGAGGCTGTTCTGATTCCACACACTCACACTAAGGATAAAGTTTTAAAGTTTCTTTGATACGATCAAATTGTTAGCAATTCTGGCATACAGAGATAATGGTTTATTCTTATTGTTTTAGTCTTGCTTTTCAATGAATGCATTATTTCCTCATGTCTTGACTCAGTGACTAAGGTCAGAATATTGTTTCCCTGAAATTCCATAGTCTTCTCCTTTGGCAGCATAGAATAGCTTGTTAGCCTCTGTGTGGTTAACAGTTTGGATTCTCATGTGTAAGAATTTCTATACAGAGACATCCATGTCCTCCTTACAGGGAACATTTGGCATATTACATGGTCAAATCATCAGCCCATCAATCAGGTCCTCATACCCAACCAACTTGAACTTGTCCTCTGCCCGGCCAGGGGTCTCCACAATTGATTGCAGGGTTGACTTATGACCTAACAGAGCAGGATTTCATCTTAGCCCTTGGGTATATATTCTCTTCTGTGGACCAAAGGGGATGGTGATTCTCAATAGGGTGACTGGGCAGGAATAGAATTTTTTTTTTTAAAGTCATTCTACTTCCATTAGGATTCATGGTCTTCTGATTGAGCCAGCCAAGCTCCCCTACCTTCAGAGGAGTCAAAGCCTTTTCTCCAAGGCTCATTCCTGATCTTGCATGGAAATCTCTCACAACAATAAGCCTGTTATATGGAAACAAATTTCTGATGAACTATCTAAATCATAAATATTTTCTCTCTTCAAAAAGGAAGGCATTCATGCCAAGGTGCCACTGATTTAAAGGTATTAATTTTTTAAATGTTTATTCCTTTTAAAAAATGTTTGTTTATTGTTTGTTTAATGTTAATGTTTGTTTATTTTGAGAGAGAGAGAGAGAATATGAACAGGGGTAGAGAGAAGGAGACCGAATCTGAAGGAGGCTCCTGGCTCCAAGATCTCAGCACAGAGCCCAACATGAACTGCGAGATCATGACCTGATCTGAAGTCAGATGCTTAAATGACTGAGCTGCCCAGGTGCCCCTTTAAAGGTATTTTAAAAGACTCATCAAGTACCTCCATCTGATGGGCTATACCTTGTAAGAAAGACATTGTCTCTAACCAAGTATCATTGCTACCTTCTTCCTTGAGTATTTCTTTATGAGGAAGGTGGTTTGGTTTCATTCCCTGAGTGATTCCTAAGATGATCTAACTCTGGGTCAGCCTGTCAATGTCCAGCAGCAGCAAGTAGGGAGGAAGGCAGATTGCTTGTAAGGCATTAACATTAGAGATTGATTTTTTTAACTTCCTCGCCTTTCTTTCAATTGATTTGAATATTGGTAAAAAAGAACCTATATAGGATGGGATGGGAACCTGAACTGTGACAAATCTTATGAAAGCCATTCTCTTCATGGATTTCTCACCAGGAACCAAGTACAAGGTATAGGCAAATTAACAGTTCTGGGAATTTTCTTGCTTGTCTGAGGGCAGAGAGAAATGTCACACTCCATGTGACAAATATACAAGCAGTTTGGAGGCTTTGCTTTTTTCATCTACCTATGTGGCTTTTGATTTTATGGGCCCCTGACCTTGAATACAGGTCTTTTTGTGGTAAGCTGCCTCTTATTATTTTTAATAGCATGGTATAAAATATAGTAAAACCAACGAATACTTGTTTATTGTCCTGACAGGTGCATCCTGTGGTTACCAAGCTGAAGAAGAGGCTCAGGACAGAGCTTAGAGCTAGACAGGATGCTGGACAGGGCTGTGTGTGGTAGAAGGTCGCTGGAGATGCAGGAAGAGAAGTTCCACAGAGCACCAGGGAGGCAAGGAGTCATGCCTGTCCAGGAAAAGCATTCGAGGAAGAGGCAATGGCATAGACACCAAACAGTTTGGGACAAAGGACACATAGTTGGGAATGACTCAAAGAGAGGGTGCAGGTTGGGGAGGGGAAGAGATGATGGAGGAGTAGGTGGAGGCCAGGTGAGGACAGTTCTTGTTGCCAGACGAAGAAACTTGCATATTTTTCTGCTGGATAAATAAGCAGCTATGGTGGGTTAAGTAGGGTCCCATACTCCTGCCCCCCACAGGCTGTATACCCTAAGTGCCTGACTCCCAGTTCTGTCCTATTGCGAATTTTAGTGTGAACCTCTGCTACCTGCACCTCACAGGATCTTCATTATGCTTGGATTAGTTACCTTAGGCTGTGTAGAAAATGACCTCAAGATTGAGCAGTTTAAAACATTATGTATTTAAAATTTTAATGTTTATTTTATTTTTGAGAGAGAGACAGAGCATGAGCAGGAGAGGGGGAGAGAGGGAGACACAGAATCTGAAGCAGGCTCTAGGCTCAGAGCTGTCAGCACAGAGCCTGACACGGGGCTTGAACCCATCAACCACGAGATCATGACCTGAGCTGAAGTCAGACACGCAGCCGACTGAGGTACCCAGGCACCCAAAACACTATGTATTTTTCATCTCACCGTGGAATCTAGCCATGGCCCAGATGGGGCCTCTGGCTCAGGGTCTCTCACAACCCTGCACTGAAGGCTGGCAAAGCCACGGTCATCTCAAGGGATTAGCTTAAGTGGGATGTGCCTTCAAGGTCATTTAGGGGTTGTGGTAGGACTCAAATCCACCCAGGCTGTTAGACTGAGGGCCTCAGTTCCGTGTTGGCTGCTGTTCAGGTGATGCCCTCACTATCTCGCCACATAGGCTTCTCTCACCAAAGTGCTTTGGTAAAGCCAACAAAGAGGATCTGCTAGCCAGTGGAAGGCAGTTCTTTATAACCAGCCATGGATGTGACATCTGTCACTTGCTGTCTCTTCTACTGATGAGAAACAAGTCATGAGTCCCAGCCTACACATAAGGGGAGATTCCCTCTGTTACCATGTCAGTACGAAGAATCAGGACCAGCCAGCTGGATGGTCTTCCTCGGAGATGGAGATTGGTAGTTGCAGAAGGTAGCAATATTGTTTCTTGACCTGAAAGTGTGGAGCACCTGCAAGCACTCCCTGATATTCCAGACCCTCAGAAAGACCTAAGGATGCAGCAGAAGGGATTTTGTTCCTTGGGTCAGGTCCTGCCTGGAAGGAAAGTGTGGCAGAGCAGGGAGGCCTGCACAAGGGGACAGGAGGAAGAGAAGACAGATAGGGTATAAAGTGTCAGCTTCACCAACTCAACTTTCTGGTTTGTCAATCACGGCCATTTGCCTCTTGCACTGGGATGTTTTTAGTGGTCGAAAAGCAACGCGCCTCCTGGTGTGGCTGTTTGGAGGGCACACCCCACCCCCACCCCTGGTGTTCCTGGTGTAGCACTAAGGTGACAGCTTCTGCTCAGGGTTTCTCTGTTGTAATTGAGGAGATTTTGTTCCACTAGTTGCAGATTTTGGTTTTCAACCTTTCCGTTGGGATTAGGAGTTTCTTTCAAATGTGATTTACTCCCCACCCCATGCTCCAAGCAAATTGCTAAATTGGCAAGTGTCTCATTGGCTGGCCCAGAGGAGATGACCAGAATCCATGTCGGCTCTTAGACTAAATGTCTTTTCCAGTGACATTCTTCTAGCTATTAAACATGTATTGATTGTCTAACATGGGCTGATGGGAGAATAACGCAGTGTCAGCCCTGTGGGAGCTTACGGACTCTAGCATGTTTTGAGGCTGGCTTGTCTCATTTCATACAATCTTTCCCTTCCTACAAAACTGCCATCTGGTAAATGGTTTCAAAATATTTACAAGTATCAGCAACAAATGGTTCCTCAAGTTGTTGGCGACTTAATGGGACCTTCTCTTCACTTCAGTGGAGTAAGGAAGGGTCGACTTTGATCATGTTAAGAGCAAGGAGGGGAGAATCTAGCAGATAAGCCAGTTTGGAGGGGGCCCTAGACCTGGTCCCCTGCTCCTTTCTTGTCCATCCTCTTCTATCTCTGCTTCCTCTCTTGGTCAAAACCACCTCCAGTTGAATGAACCTAGAAAAATTACTTCTCACAAAGGCATTTGAACTTGTACTATTTGTGTAGTTCTGCCCTATGGTGGCTCTAAGACCTCAGAGAAGGTAATTAGCTTGTCTAAACTCTACTGTAAAATGGAGGTAACAAGAATACTGCCATTCACTTATTTACTCAAGAATGTTGTACTGGGGCACCTGGGGGGCTCAGTCAGTTAAGCATCCAACTCTAGGTTTCAGCCCTGGTCACCAACATCTCACGATTTGTAATTTCGAGCCCGGTGTCGGGCCCTGTGCCAACAGTGCAGAGCCTGCTTGGGATTCTCTCTCTCCCTCTTTCTGCCCCTCCTCTGTGCGCACTCTCTAAATTAAATACATACACTTAAAAATTTTTTCTTAATGTTTTATTGAGAATGCTGGTCTCCATAGACTGCAGGGATTCAGAAGTGAACAAAACAAAGTCCTGGACCTGTGCAGCTACATTCTAACTGGGGGAGACAGTAAATAAACATGTAACAGGCTTTGGGTTGAGGTAGGATGGAGAAAATGTAAGAGTCTAGAAGGTGGGGTCGAGGTAGGGTACGATGCATATTTGATGACCAAAAGTCGCATGGAGATGGTGACATTTGAGCAGAATGATGAGTGAGGTAACTGGCAGAGGAGGGCTGGGCAGAGGAGCAACATGAAGACCAGCAAGGTAGGCTGGAGAAACGGAAATGTAGTTCTGCAGGAAACATAGTCACACCACGGGAGCCTCACTATGGCTTGTAGCAAGGACTGGGCTTTTCCTCCAAGTGAGACAGGAAGCCACTGGGGAGTTCTGTGCAGATGAGGGGCATCACCTGACTGCTATCTTAAAAATCACTCTGGAGTTTGGGGTGGATTAAATGAGAGAATCCCAGAAAATCAGCATGACACACATAAAAGTCGGGAAGGGGGGCCTATGATCACTAAACATCAAGTCTTTGAAAACAGTCACAAAGTTATGTGTCTTCCAGAGGAATGGCCCTGGATCTTCAGAAACTGAATTGTTTTTCTAAAGGGTGTTCACTCTAGGAGCGCCTGGGTGGCTCAGTCAGTTAAGCATCCGGCTTCGGCTCAGGTCATGATCTCATGGCTTGGGAGTTCGAGCCCCGTGTCGGGCTCTGTGCTGACAGCTAGCTCAGAGCCTGGAGCCTGCTTTGGGTTCTGTGTCTACCTCTCTCTCTGCCCCTCTCCCACTCATGCGTGCTCTCTCTCTCAAAAATAATTTTTCTTTTTTAACAATAAAGGGTGTTCATGCCATACCAGTGGGAGTTAGTTCCTTATAAGGGTAGGAAGGGGCATTCATGGCAGAAGAGAGCTGCTGAGAACTACGTTTAAGGATGTGTTGGGAGCACGTCCACAGCAAGCTGAAGTTGTCCTGTGTGCGTTTCAGCTAATGGCTTTGTAGAGACTGGATTTATTAGATCCCACCCCATCTGCTCAGCCCCGCAGGTATTAACAAGCGCCAAAGCAGACTCTGGTGGCACGGAAGCCGGAGAAAACCAGGCTGAGACCCATGCGGGTAGAGGCCGAGCCAAGGAATGGGTGAGCGACTCTGCTTAATTTAGTGTCAATACCGAACTGGAAGGTAAAAATGGGTTTGTACTGAGAAATAGCAAATTAGAGCTTGCTCAAGAGCTTTGCTAGAATAAGTGCTTTTTAATGGATTAGGCACTAACTGGAAATTGAAAATGAATACACAGAAAGGAGGGGGCACAGAGAAGGGCAACCTGGCGCCTCACCTCTGACCTGGGAGGCAACCACAGGGAGGGGAAGCCAAGGGGGAGTGGAGGCCAGGCTGCCGAGTGAGTGAGTTGTAAAAGCAGAGGAGGAAGTGAGTCTTGGCAGCTCGCTCCTGTCGTAAGTGGACATCCTGAAGTGTTCATTAAAGGGAGCCCTTGAAAACGGTGGGTCCCCGGATCCATTATCTGCTTTGATGAGGGAGTTTCTCTGAAACGTAGGCAGTCAGGCAAAGGGGCTCTCTCTGTGTGTAGAACAAAAAGGATCATAAAGTATTAGAGTGCGGAGTTCTTCCCAGGCCATTTTTGTCTCTTACAACAGCGTTTACTACTGTGGATGGGCAGACAGGTGGGTTAGCAGATGTGTAGGGTCTTAAAGTAACCAGGGCTCCCTCCACTGCCCCACTATTCATCTTCCTGTCCCCCAAAGTTTCCCTCATCTGCCTCTTGTTTCTTCCCCTTCCTGTCACATATGGTTCCCTTTTTCAAAAAAATTTTTAATGTTTATTTTTGAGAGACAGAGCATGAGCAGGGGAGGGGCAGAGAGAGAGAGGGAGACACCGAATCCGAAGCAGGCTCCAGGCTCCGAGCTGTCAGCACAGAACCCGATGCAGGGCCTGAACTTGTGAACCTCGAGATCATGACCTGAGCTGAATGTGGACACTTAACCGACTGAGCCATACAGGTACCCCACATATGGTTCTCTTTTCTTGCCTTCTCCCCTGCCATTCTTTTAGGTGAGATTTCTTTTCTTTAATCGCCTCTGTTAAGTGTTTGAAACAGTGAGTGGTGCGTGTATTTGCAGCCGTGGTCCCACACGTTGGTCACGGGCCATAGCGTTACTTTAGCACGAGGGCAGAGTAGCATAGAAGGCTTTGTGTCTGCCCTGGGGAGGGAGGGTGGCCTCCCGAAGGGGTCTGAGTGTGGAGCAAGGGGTTGACAGTAATTCAGAAAGCAGGAATTTGCCTTCAAAGCGTTGGGAAGGTTTAGAGCAGGCTATTTATAATCTATCAAGGGGATTAAAGAGAAAATAGGCAGGTTCTGGGATATTGCTATAGATCAGCTAGACAAGATGAAAAGATAGAGCAGCTCAGGAAATGTGTTTACAGATAAGAGGCAAGTTGAAAAAGCCAGGCCACAATTGTGGAGACTTTGACTGATTGCACATACTAAATAATGTATAAATGAATGTTATTCAAAAACTACCGATATCGACTGGCAAAACAACAGCGGACAGATGGAGGCAGAGACAGAAGCCTTAGCAATAAATCTCTGCAGGCACGCCTCTGCCCGTGGCACCCATGGCCCTGACCTCGCTCCCTCATCTTCCAATGAGACTACTTTCAACTAACTCGGGGGGAACGCGTTCTTCATTTGATCACGCATTTATGGCCACACATTTGAGTACCTACTCTGTGTCCGACTGGATGGATTTGGGAGAAAAGATGTAGCCTCCACCCTGAAGGATCTCACAGGAGGGACACAGGAAACAGACCCAGCCGGTAAAAATAAGATCATGAAATTGGCAGAGATCAAGACAAAACGCACGGAAGACCCCAGAGGCACCCCTTAGTCTGGAAAGTATCTCAAAATTAGGACCTGGTGTTTTTACTCTGGGATGAAAGAGTCTTGAGATATTCCTGAATGATGGTGACTTCTCCCTTTTATTATCAGGATTAACTATAGATTTCAAGAGACCGTGTATATTTAGAGTTCACTGCGAAACTAGACGTGAGCCTAGAATGAATCCTACCCTCGCCAGGTCTTCTCCCAACCCACAACATCAGCATTTTTTTTTTTTTAATGCTCCTTGCGATAAAAAGATCCTAGCAGGCCAGACAAAGGTTTTCTTATTTGTTAGAAAGGATGAAGATGTGGCAAAATTTGGGAGTAGCTTTTTCTGAAGTTGAAAAGGCTGTATTTGAATTAGAGTTGGTGTGGACAATTCATCTCGCTGCTGTGAGTCAATCCTTTTTAAGCTCAATAAATAAGAAGATAGTAGGTAACATTTGGAAGATGGCAAGGACAAACAGAGCCCTGGAAGACAGATATACCCTCCCCTTTTGAGGTCAGTAAACTCTAAGCCACTAACCCTCAGTGTTGTGGGAAATTGTTAGAAACCTCTCAGAACAAATTTGCAAAGAACAGCTGGTATATTTTAGTCACATTAAAAATGTCAGACTTCCATTTGGCAAAGAAGTTCCCCAATCTTTAGACTTCCATTTAGGGAACTGCTAAATAGCATGAAGGAGAAAATACAGGAGCTACTGTTAATTGGGCTGGGCAATTGCTTGTAAGTACTTACTCACTAAAACGGATTAGGAGAAATTGGCTGAAATCATACCAAGTCTAGCAAACATTAAAAAAATATATGTATATAATAGGGGCACCTGGGTGGCTCAGTCGGTTCAGCATTTGACTTTAGCTCAACTCATTATCTCAGAGCTCCTGAGTTTGAACCCCACAACGCATGGAGCTCACCCCAGATCCTCTGTCCCCCCTTCTCTCTGCCCCTCCCTGACTTGCGCATGCTCAAAAATAAACATTTAAGAACTATATATCTCAACAATAGCCAAAACATGGAAAGAACGTAAGTGCCCATCAACTGACGAATGGATCAAGAAGATGTGGTTTATTTATACAATGGAATACTACATGGCAATGAGAAAGAATGAAATCTGGCCATGTGTGGCAACATGGATGGAACTCGAGGGTGTTATGCTGAACGAAATAAGTCAGGCAGAGAAGGACAGATACCATATGTTTGCACGCGTAGGTGGATTAGGAGGAACTTAACAGAGGACCATGGGAGAGAAGAAAGGGAAAAATAGTGGGGGAGAGGGAGAGAGGCAAATCATGAGAGACTCTTGAATGCTGAGAACAAACTGAGGGCTGATGGGGGTGGGAGGGGAAGGGGGGGGTGATGGGCATGGGGGAGGGTACTTGTTGGGATGAGCACTGGGCATTGTATGGAAACCAACTGGACAATAAACTATTTAAGAATAAATAAATAAAACAAAAGTTATATATATGTACCCCTACCATCAGAATCTTGAGCGGCGGGGCGCCGGCCTCCTGCACTTTTTCAAGCTCCCCCTCTACTACGCACCTAGGACTAAGCACAGCTTAGCGGGGGCCATGCCACTTGGACATGGAGAGAACCCAGTAACTAAGATTCAGGCGATAGTTGTAAATGTGGCTCAGTGCAGAAGAAATGGGATCGGGTGACTCTAAGTTTGTTAGAGCCAGGACCGCAAGTGACACAGACCAGCCTGTGGCCAGGAGCGTGTTTGGATTAAAGCTGACAGGTTGCTGCAGCCGACAGTCCAGACAGGAATGTTAAATGGCACAGGATGGGATCCCACCTCGGTGGTTCAACGAGTCTTTGTTTCTGCTTTGAAAACCCAAACTTATTCTTCTCCCTGAAAGGCCCTTGACAGGAGTGGAAAGGAAACTTGAAGAGGAAGTCTGAATATTTATCAAGTGGAAGCCAAGTATCATTTCTCATGCGTGAGAAAACCTCATACAGGTCAGCCTCCAGGACGTGGCAGGACCAGCTCCTGTGAGAGTTCACGAAGGAGGAGCACAAGCATGAGCAAAGGCTTCAAGGCCAAGGCTTTGGTTACACAGGATGCCTCTCTGAGTACAGTGACCGGGATGGCCAATCTTCTGGGTCAGCCTGACTGGGCTGTGAGGGTGTTTCCGGGGGAAGTTAGCATTTGCATCAGCAGACCCTTACCCATCCTTCATCCAAGTCCTTGAGGCCCCAATAGAACAAAAAGTGAGAAGGTGGCCAAGTTTTCTCTTCTTTTGAGCTGGGACTTCCGACTTCTCCTGCCTTCAGATAATGGACATGAGAGCTCCTGGGGGTCTGAGGCCTTGGATTCAGATTAAATTATCTCACCAGCCTTCCTAGTTCTCCAGCTTATAGCCTACATATTGGGACGTATCTCAGCCCCCATTGTCACATTACCCAGAGCTCACAATCAATCTCCTCTTAGATGTCAGTCTGTTTCTCTGGAGAACTCCAACTGATTCAGTGACCATCCTGGATTTCCCAGGGTGGTTTCGATTTTAATTCCATTATCCCTGTATTGCATTGATGCCCAGGGCTTCGAAATCACAGAACCTGATGTTCAGTAAATATACACCAATGTCCGTTAATCTGAGCTAAAGGCTACTCCCCACCCCCCCNCCCACAAGTTGCATCTCATACACAGAACCAAACTATAGCCACTGAAGACCATAACCACCCAAAGAGCTGAGGGCAGGGACACCCAGGGATGAAGGTCTGTCGCTGTGGCAGTCCGACTGGATGGGCAGGGTGGAATCTGGCTTCCTTCCCACACAGTAAGTGCTGCCACCCTTGCCTTCTGACAACCCAGCTCTGTGTCCTCCTCTTCCCCTATCTGGGCTTCCTTTATGGGTCCTGCACTTAGATCTGCCTTTGGTTCCCCCATTCCCATTAATGTGGGGCATTGGCATCTGCTTTGGGATCCTCATGTCTAGCACCTGACAGTCCTACATCCTTGCCGCAGGGCCCTCATTCTCCAGCGCCCTTGCCACCATCCCTGGGGGATACCAAAAGCATCTTGTCAGAGCACTTATTTGCTTTACCATCTGGAAGACAGGGTGTATTATTCACCCATCTACTCTGGTTGACCACGGCAGTTTTTTTCCCCCCCAAATAAAAATTTTTTTAATATTTATTTTTGATGGGGAGGAGAGTGAGTGCAAGCAGGGGAGATACAGAGAGAGGAAGACACAGAATCTGAAGCGGGCTCGAGGCTCTGAGCTGTCAGCACAGAGCTCGACATGGGGCTCATACTCACGGACCACAAGATCATGACCTGAGCTAAGTTGGACGCTTAACTGACTGAGCCACTCGGGCGCCCCAACAAAGGCAGCTCTTTAATACTAAACCAGTGGTTCTCATCCCTGGCTGGACCCATACCTGGGCCCCCACACCTAGAGGCTGAACCCATGGAGTTACTCCAGGTTAGGCTTTTGTCCCTGTCTTGAGATCACAGGAGGAGTATTTGTGCACTTCAGGTGGGACCATTAGCTCATACAAAGGTCACCAGGGAGGGAGTGACCCCAGTCCTGGAAGGCACAAGTGGGGAGTTGCTACCCTCTAGGACTGGGGCCGGTGATTGCAAGGATCTCATTCAGCAAGCTGCAGACATCGAGAGCCTCCGGGTACTTGGGGAACGATCCCAGGCTCCAGTGTTCTGTTGTTTTCACTGGAGTAGATCCTGGGCAGAAGGGTGCTTTGTGGGTAGTTTCAATTCTCTTTTATGGCAAAGGATTCAGCCCAACCGAGGAAAGCCAATGGCCGAGGGCAGAAAGGATTGTCAACACGGAGTGGCCACTGTTGCTTTCTGTTTTTCTAACTTTTGAAAGTGTAGCACAGACAGCTCAAGGCTCCAATGATTTAATTCACTTCTACCCCATTTCATGTTACAGAAGGTCCAAGATGGCTCAACTCCAAGTAACTTTAAACCTGAAATGACCATATCCAGAACATGACATCACACATGGAGAACAGTTATGTTTGGTTTTTGTTTGTTTGTTTTTTCTAATTAAGACACAAACTTGACTCTTTTGTTCTGGGTTACAGCTCTTCAGTGGGCTGGCATCCCTTTGGCTCTGCCCTGTTGGCTTTCTCGCGTACAGAACATCTCAGCGGGCAAAAGTCTGAACTGAAAACACACAGTATCTGTCATGACAATCCTGTTAACCTGTCGTTACCTGCCACTTATACGGCTCCTTGTTTTAGAAAGCCAGCTGAAACACACTGAGAACTCCATTAGCAAAACCCATGCCGGCTACTCCTAAGTATGGGTAGGGAATCTGCCTACAGCAAGAAACACTGGTGCTGGCGTGCCCAGAAAATTCCACCTGGAAGAGGGAGTTAGGTGGCACTTGGCAAAGTTACCCTCTTGTCCTAATTGCCGAGTCTTGAGTTAAAAGTGTGTTTCGTTTATTTTTTTCAGGGAGACACGCTGGTAAGCCTTTCAAAGACTGTTTCCACAGAAATGTCTCTTCTTCAGCCTGATTTCCTCTTGGGGTGAGGCTAACCGTTTACCGGGTGTCTAGAGGTGTGGCTGGTGGGAGAAGACTTCACACCTCTGGAGCTGAACAGTCTTCAAGATGGGGCAACCTGCTGGCCTCTCCTAGCCAAACCCAAGTCTCCTGAAGCTTAGCCATGGTCCAACCAGTGCCCTTGGCCTCTTGGTCTGACGCAGTGTGACAAGAATGGGAGAGTGGGAAGCCTGTGCAAGCTTTTCCCCCCACACTGTGCAGCGAGATGGGAATTCGAGTAGCTCAGAAAGATCCACTTCTATTCCTTTTATTGTGCAGATAAGATTAAAAAAAAAAAATAAGTCTCTGTGACGGGGCGCCTGGGTGGCTCAGTTGGTCAGGCCTCTGACTTTGGCTCAGGGCACCATCTCGAGGCTTGTGAGTTCGAGCCCCGCATCGAGCTCTGTGCTGACAGCTCGGAGCCTGGAGCCTGCTTTGGATTCTGTGTCTCCCTCGCTCTCTGCCCTTCCCCTGCTTGAGCTCTGTCTTGATCTCTCTCATAAAAATAAACATTAAAAAAAATTTTTTTAAAAGAAGTCTGATATAAATTTCTAGTTTTCTCATGGAGTGAAGGGGGAGGAGGGATGTGAGAGGAAGGGAAAGTGAGAGAGCATGAGCTCCTCCAGTTGATGTTCAGCTGGGTGAGGGCCCCTGGCAGACAAGCTTTGCACACTATTCTATCTAAGCCCCTCGTGCGGTGCTTGGCTCATTGTCAGTAGCAGGGGCTCAGTAAATATTTGTTGAATTAATCATTGACATCAATATTAAATTTCTTCCTTATCCACAGTTGCCAAATTCATAAGGGTCCTACATCTCAGAGCATGGAAGGAATATAGGTTGCCCTAAAGCAAACAAACAAAAATAGCACGACTTTGAAAGATTCGTTTAGCACCTTAGTTACCACAAGTGCTCATTAGAGTTGTCTCTTTTCTTGAAGGTGTGCATTTGGCAGAGAGCGTGTAAGTGGGCTGTGAGCCTAGCCAAATGCCTCCTCTCTTCTGTACTTGAAACCCTATTCTCCGAGGCTGAAGAGCGGATGACTACAGGGAAAATGTGACTCATAGCAAGTGTTGTTATTAAATCACCTTGAAGTGTCTCTTGTTGAAGATAACTCCCCGCATTGTAGAAATGTCTTTGACAAGAGAGGATTAGGGAGAAATCGCAATTACCTTGACATAAAGGAATGAATTAACTTTCCAAGTTGCATTTTTGCAAGGCACAGATTCAAGCCGCCTGGAATATAAACACAGAATGCGCTCACAATAGCTCAGGGCACTTGAAAATTCAAAAGATGGGCCAGGAGCCCCGAGATGCTAGGCAACTTCAGTGATATTCCTCACCCCATGGAGGGGATGCCTGCCTGGACAGAAACCGCCCGAGTAGATTTGGCGCGTCTGCTCCTGTGTCGGCAGGGCTTAGACGACAGTCAGGACCAGTGCCTCCAGGGGCTGCGGCCATGACTGCAGGAAATAGAGAAATGTCCTTCCTAGATGTGACTTCCCCACCTGCCCATTCGCTACACTCAGCAGATTCTGATGCGTGTTCATTGGGCGGTGAGTGAAGGCAGACTAGTCTTGGCTGCGGAAGGACTTGGGGAAGTCAGACACCCCATCAAGTAGCCATGAACCTCAGTCTACAATGCGTGTGCAAAGATACACACTTCGGTTTACTGGCTTGAACCGCAAGCCGGGAAGCCCTCATCCTGCTGGAGCCAAGCAGGAAGTTACAGCTCCCAGGTTTGCATTGAAAGCCCAGGGCTTCTAAGGGATTCTGAGAACAGTTAGGGCCTCTGGTCCTGAGTCCCCAGGGGGCTGCTGCAGGCATGCCTGTCATCTCTCTGGCCTTAGATGGACACGGAGCCTCAGGATGGCAGGTGGCTCAGAATTCATCTACTTTCACGCTGCTTGTGGGCACAGGAGTCCTCCCCAGCATGGGCAAGGCCATGACTGGCTGCTGGCTTCACAGGTGCGCCACTCAGCCATCAGTCTGAGGTCTCTCCACAGCTCCCCAGGCACTGCCACACAGCAGGCTTCTGTCTCAGACAGACTGACCACTTCGCCCCACACAGGGTAAGATAAGGGCCTGTCCTATCCTTGGGTTGTAGGGAAGTGAACACCATTGTCTAGTTCTTGACATATTTCATACTCTTCTCTAGCATCTTCCTGTCCTAATCTTCACGGGAGCCATGCCAGTATACGGCATAAGGTGGTTCAAAGGGCCAAATTCTGAGGTGCTTCGGTGGCTCAGTCAGTTAAGTATCCAGCTCTTGGTTTCTGCTCGGGTGATGATCTTACAGTCTATGAGATCAGGACCCACACCAGGTTCTGCGTTGACGGTGCGAAGCTTGCTTGGGATTCTCTGTCTCCACCCCACTTACCCTTCCCCACTCTCTCTCCCTCTCAAAATAAGTGAACTTTTCTTTTTTTTAAGGGCCAAATTCTTAGAAAATGTGCTTGGGGGAAACTATTCTACAACACTTGGCTACACTTCTGTCTGGTTTCACTCAACTCAGCAACTACCAAGAGGCATTGGCCCCTTGACCCGCTGTCGCTCTCTTGCTGTCACAGGAGGCATGCTTGCTCTTTTCATCTCCTGTGCAGGGTTGAGCGTTTTACATGAAGCTGCCTTCATTCAGCTTCCACTTCCCCTCTGGAAAAACCCCCATGGCAAAGGAGTAGAAAGCCTAGAACCCTCTAGAATCGAAGAAATGGCAAAACAGAGGACCAGCACCCATAAACGAATGGTTCAGTAGGCTATACCACCAGGCCCCAGATTAGAAAACGCAGGCAGATTATGAAAAAGGAATACACCAGACTAGGGGACACAGGACAGGCTGGTCTGAGGGAAGGAGAAGGCCTCCTTGAGAAGCCATGAATGTTGAGGCCATAGGGATAGAAAAAAGGAGTTGGCCAGAGGAACCATGCTTGGGATATTTAAAGGTCCGGTACAGAATGAGAGCAAGTGAGCAGGCCTGGTCTGAGACCAGAGAAAAGGCCCAAGGGCAGGAGGACAGAATGGAGGTCGTGATGGGGACCCAACGGCTGATGCGTCTGCCCTTTGCCTTACTCAAGGGCTTCCCCACAAGTGGTTGGTTTGTAAAGAGGGCTGTCTACTTGGGGGCCGTACAGACAGAGAGGGAATCTGGAGGAGTTGAAGAGAAGTAACTAGAGCGCCTACAGTGAGCACATGTGCACCCCCAAGAGATGATGGTGCTCGGAGCTGCGGTCTGGAGCTGCTTAGGCTCCCCGGGTCTCACATCCCCATCCGGAAACGCAGGACTGGGAGTCCTCCCTCACAGGCTGTCCCGAGGCTTGAGTTAGCAGTCCAGGGCCGGCTCACCCTCAGCTTCACTCTATCCCCTTCCTGCTCTCCCTCTGTGGTGAGGGCCATCCTGGCTGGTGGCCCCAGGGTCTACTGGCTCCCCAGCCAGCTGAGGCCTTGGTGGGAAGAAGAGGAAGGCCAGCTATTTCTTCCCCCCTCTCTCTTCTCCAGTGCCAGTTCCTCAGGACAGAGCTGTAGTGGTAGTGGCGTCCATGCAGTGAGGGATCCGAACCCCAGTCACCCCCTAACCCAGACCTTCCCTTTGTCCCTCTGCCTTAGAGGTGGTGGGAGCTCCCTGCTTTTGCTGATCTCTAGGTTGATCAAGGTCTCCCGTTTGAGGTCTCAGCCTCTTCTATCCTTTGTTTTAACCACCCAATGGTTTCTGTTTTCCTGGATAGACAGGCACCCACACAGGGAGTGGCAGCAGTTCTCTTGCATTGACAGCTGCTGTGGGTTCAGTGTTTCCCAAAAGACAAGTTCAAGTTCTAACCGCCCCCACCTGTCAGCGCAACCTTATTTGGAAACAGGATCTTGACAGGTGGAATCAAGGTCATTTGGGTAGGCCTTAATCCAGCGACTGGTGTTCTTACAAAAAGGAAATTGGGTGCAGACACACGTCAGAGAATGCCACATGAGAACAAACACACAGGGACCCATGTGGCAGCAGAGGAAAGCAGCTGGAAACCACAGGGTGCCACGGATGGCCAGCTACCTCCAGGAGCTTACAGGTTTCAAGAAAGAGCAGGGCTTGCCTACACTGATTTCAGGATTGTAGCCTCCAGGGTTGTGACAGTAAAGCTCTGTGGCTTTAAATCCCCTCCCCCTCTGGGTGGGGGGACTTTGTTATGGAGATCAACACCCTACCCAGGGCAGATTCCCTGAGGAAGCCCCTTAGGTCTCTCTCTCCTTCCCCTGCTCTCCACACTCACCTTCTGCAGATGAAACTACCCACCACAGGCTCCCCGACCCGGGGCTCATCTTGGGGGCGGGGGAAGGTGTCAGAGCTGATCTCCAACTGCACAGCCCCTGTTTGGGTCTCAACCCATGTAACTGTTACTATCAAAGGGAAGTTGGAATTTATCATTGTCCACGTTTCTATTGGTTTGCATGTTTACATTACACACACACACACACACACACACACGCGCACCCCACCAAAAAACCCAAGACAAAAAAATAAACAACAGAAACCAAGTTAACTTGGCCTAAAGAAAAGAACATGGAGGGGTGGGGGGAGACCGGAATCTAAAGAACCCAGAGACACCTGACACATCACAGGGGCACTAATGGAACTTGTGTCTCTGGAAGGGATTGGAACCGGCGACTGGAAACGCTCCATCTCATTCTTTTTCTCTTACAGAGCACTGGAGTTTTCTGCTGCTATCTAACCCACAGCTCCCACGCCAACAGAGCATACTACCAGCCACACAGAGACTCTGACTCGGTCCTTCTTTGGTTCAAGTGCCACATTCACAAAGAAGAAGATCTAATTGGCTCAGCTTGGGTCAGGTGTTCACACCTTATCCAATCGGCTGTGTCCAGGGGCGGGAGCAGGCCTCTTTAAGTCTCGGCAGTTTTCAAGGGCTGATGAGATGGGCAGGGCCTAGGAAGAAAGAGGTGTTCTGGGTCCAATGCCCTCCTTGCTGAGGCTGAGCTCTGAAATATGGCTCCAGGCCAAGCTCCGGCTCTCACCTCACAGTCGGGGCCCTGGGGACCCACAGCTGGCCCTCACCAGATACCGCCATCTGGATGTGCAACGTGGAAAGAGTAACTGGAGAATTCACTTTACCCTAGTTAAACCTGAAAAATCAAACCTCCCACCTCACTAAATGATGTGTGATTCTGTTATGTAATCTGTGGGCAATAATAGCTAACATTTATTGGGCACCTAAAACGGGCCAGGCACTCTGCTGAGTGTTAGGAACATTAGAGAGAAAGTTCTTAATTCCACAAGATCGGTTTCGTTATTGGGTTTCATCTCTGTCGGCCCTCTACCCCGCACACTGTAATCTCAAATCACAAGGTACAACGACTATCGTCCTCATCGTTCTGGTACTTAATTGGTTTTTAAGAGGTAATGCATGCACATGGTTCAAAACTCGGAGCAGGAAGGGTGAAAAGGTAGTCTCCCTCCCGTGTCTGCACCCCAGCCAGTCCATTTCTCTCCCTAAAGGTAACCACTGTTATGGTTTCTTATATACACAAGTATAAATGCATGTGTCCTTTTGTTTTTATAGAAATGGTAAGTTACTTTTCACATTATTCTAAAGCGTCTTTGCACTAGGTCCTGGTTAGTGGTTCCTACTGGACTTGCTAATATGAGGAAGATGTAAGATGGGAGGAAGAAAGGAGTCAAGGGCAACTCTAGTACCATTGGCCGTTGAAGGGGACTGTTGGTGGGGGAGGGGACAGTTGGTGCAGGACAGATTCGGAAGCACGGTGAATCAAGAATTCTGCTTTAGGGACACCTGGGTGGCTCAGTCCATTAATCATCCGACTTCGGCTCAGGTCATGATCTCATGGTTGGTGGATTTGAGCCCTGCATTGGGCTCTGTGCTGACAGCTCAGAGCCTGGTGCCTGCTTGGGATTCTGTGCCTCCCTGCTTGGGATTCTCCCTCTCTCTCTGCCCCTCCTCTGCTCGTGCTCGTTTTTTCTCTCTCTCAAATAAACATTAAACATTTTTAACAAAATTCTGTTTTAGACAGGATGCATGTGGTGGTGTGGCTCGAACTGGTATAAATCAAGTTGGCAATTGGATGAACTTGCTCAATGGACAGGTCAGGGCAAGAGACGTCAATTTGAGATCCTTCCCTACAGACAGTATTTAAAGTCACAGAGCCCAGGACAGATTATATACTGAGACTCAGTCCACTGCTGTGTCCTTTATTACATCAGTGCTCCCAGAAAGCTGCTTGGCTAATCCACTCCTTTCAAAGCTCTGAACAGGGTACCTGATCTAAGGGGGCTCACAGCCTAAGGAAACACCGGATGGTTACGAAACAGCGTATTATGTGTTATATATAATGAAGGGATGGGCTGGGTATTGTGGGAAAACAGGAGAGGAAGACTAACAGCTTGAGTCATCGGGAAGACTTCATGCTAGAGATGGAATTTGAAAGTACAAGTTTCCCAAGTAAAGGAGGGGAAATGTGCAAAGGCATGCCAGCGGGCCATATTGAGAAAGTTCCATGAAACAAAAAATCTAGATCCTATTCCAAAAAGCTGGGCTTATGGTTAACAGAAAGACATGAAGAACATTCCCCTAGAGCCAGCGACAAGGCAGGGACTTCCAAATTCACCACCTTTGAACACCAGTCTGGGGACCCATGCCAACACAACTCAAGAACTAGTTTCTAGTTCCTAACTAGCTCCAAGCTTGCCAGAAAGTGATCGGTATCCATAGATGATATGATCATATACCTAAGGGGAAAAATAACGAATAGGAAAAAATATGAAAAGGAATAAGAAAATTCAAAAAGGCAGCTATAAACGAAAGTTAGACTAAGTATTAAAAAAACAGCCTTAAATATGGTAACAGTGATCAATTGTAAAATATAGCAGGAAAAAGTCCCATTTACAGCAACCTGAGGAATTAACTAGAAATAAGCCCAAGACATTTGATTTCAATGATACTTATAGAACTTTTTTTTCAAACTAATTATAAATTGTTTTTAACTTTTTTAACGTTTATTCTTGAGAGAGAGAGAGAGAGAGAGAGAAACAGACTGTGAGCGGGGGAGGGGCAGAGGGAGATCTGGAATCGAAAGCAGGCTCCAGGCTGTGTGCTGTCCGCACAGAGCCCTTTACGGGGCTTGAACCCATGAACCACAAGATCATGACCTGAGCGGAAGTACGCTCAACTGACCGAGCCTCCCAGGCACCCAGAAACTACAAGTTGTATATGAAATATATATAGTAACAAGGATATCACACTAATATTCTACTGAGACCACGCAGGGGACAGTGTGGCCTGAAGGTCATAGGCAGTCAGCCCTGATTCTGAAACCACGTACTGTTGATAGGGTACTATTTATTGTCAGTGAGTGAATTATATTGTTGCCTGAATTCAAAACTCCTCAGTATGTCCCTCTGCCTAAAAGTTGTCTGATTTTAAAACAAATCCCAATTTAAAACTGGTAAGAAAACAACAACTCTAGTAAATGGCCGCATTTTAAAAAACATTTTATTATAGCCAGTCAGAGGTAGGTATGTGAATTTACTTTTGTATACAAAGATTATTAAGTTATTCTGCCCCATTCCCACTAAACAAATATCCAACAAATAGTTACAGAATATTCAATTAGAGTAGCACCAAAATCATTAGGCTGCTTGAGACCCTGCATACGGTGGGCTGCCCTGAACTGGTCTCATCTGCCTTTGTTTTCTCCACATCATCACCCAGAGTTGTTTTTTGTTTTTTGTTTTTTTTTCTAATTTTTTTTAACATTTATTTATTTTTGAGAGACAGAGTGCAAGCAGGGGAGGGGCAGAGAGAGGAGGATACACAGAATCTGAAGGAGGCTCCAGGCTCCAAGCTGTCAGCACAGAGCCCAACATGGCTCTCAAACCCATAGACTGTGAGATCATGACCTGAGCCAAAGTCAGATGCCCAGCTGACTGTGCCACCCAGGCGCACCCCAGAGCTCAGCAAAAGTTTGTGAAATGAAAGAGGCAGGTGAGAGTCTTGAGTTTTTCTTTGGCACCCGAAGAGCTAGGGCTTTTGTGTTCTCAGCACAGAATTCTCGAAAGGGAGCCATCCAATGTGGAAGGTACACTCCACTCCTATGGCCCCTCGAAGAGTTTATACGGGAAGCATCATACACAGAGCCCTGGATTGTGTTTCTATTGCCCGGGGCCAACAGACCAGTGTGGCCAAACTCTATTATGGACTTTTCTTCCCACCCCCACCCCCCCCCACCTCTGAGCCTGAAATCTTCAAAACATCTCTTGGGGTGTACTAGAAATCTCAGTGGAGGTTCATTTACCGTAATTAGATTCAGCCCCCTCTCTGTAACTCTGGTGTGTGCGATGTAATTAGCAAAGCAATTAGTTGGATGCGTTTGTGCAGCTTCTGAGGCCTTCTTCAAAGCAAACGGCCCCCCTTGGGAGGAGGGGAGCTGCTGACCACTGTACAGAGATGATATCGCTGTAAACATTGTCTAGGTTGATTGTCAAAGAAAGAAGGTATGTTCTAACTCAGACTGTGAAATGGCTCCCCCTTCTCCAGCAGAGATGCTGTCAGTACATTTTTCCTTTGGAACTGAACCTTCCAGGCTTGGGTTCCACCCAAAATGCAAGTTAGCTTTCTCTAAATCTTAATGTTTCAGGGTGGGGGGATGGGGTAGAACTGTGGAGTTCCTCCTTCCAGGAGGGAGGTTTTTGTGGTTTTGTTTTTTATTTTTGTTTTTAAGAATTGAGCAAATAGGGGTGCCTGGGTGGCTAAGTTGGTTGGACATCTGACTTCGGCTCTGGTCATGGTCTCTCAGTTCATGAGTTCAACCCCCACATCGGCCTCTGTGCTGACCTCTCAGAGCCTGGAGCCTGCTCCAGATTCTGTATCTCCCTCTCTTTGGTCCCTCTTCTGTTTGCACTCTCTCTCAGAAATAAACATTAAAACAAAAACATTTAAAAAATAAGAATTGAGCAAATAGTTTACACGAATATTCTTAAGGATTAAATCACTCTAAACTAGAAACACCTGGCTGAGCGTTGGGAGGCATGAAGGTGGTGAGGATAGTGGTGACTTCTCAAGTGTGGCAGTAAATCCCAGTGTGGAATTGTTGCCAAGAAGTGGCTGCTCAAGGAAAGACTGCACATGGTGGGCTGAATAATCCAGAAAAGAGACGTCCACCTCCTAATTCCCAGAAACTGAGAATATGTTAGGTTACATGGTAAAGGGGAATGAAGGTGCTGAGTAGCTGATCTTCAAACTGGGGAGATTATTGGGGTGCCTGGGTGGCTCTGATCATCAGGTCATGATCTCACGGCTTGTGAGTTCGAGCCCCACGCAGACCTCTGTGCTGACAGTTCAGAGCCTGGAACCTGCTTCTGATTCTGTGTCTCCCTCTCTGCCCCTCCCCTGCTCATGCTCTGTCTTTCTCTCTCTCGAAAATGAATAAACAATAGAAAACATTAAAAAAAAACTGGGGAGATTTGGATGAAACACAGATACCAAGGAGAAGATAAGCGGAAGTTAGCAATGGTAGTAGTGGGAGGGGCACACAGGAGGCTGGAAGGGTGGGAAGGAAGACGTTCCTGAAGAGAATCTTCTGGGGGTGACAGGTATGCACTCTTGGCAATGACTGGGACCTTGAAAAGGCCACTGGAGAGGAGCCAGATAATCTGTTTTCTAGTCCTGGTTCTACCTCTCAAGGCTGTAAACTTCCTGAGCATCAGCAAAATAGGGATGGCGAGCCTTCCCTGCCTCCCAGGGTCGTTAGGGTCAAGTGAGGAGCAGGCATCAGTTACTTGGTGTTTGTTTGTTTGTTGGCATGGAGTGTTGTTGGGGGGGGAGAGAGAGAAAGAGAAAGAAAGAGAGAGAGAGCGCACATGCGTGTACACACTCAAGTTGGGCAGGGGCAGAGGGAGAGGGGGAGAGAGAATCTCAAGCAGGCTCCAAGCTCAGTGCAAAGGCCGACATGGGGCTCCATCCCACGGTCCTGGGATCATGATCTGAGCCAAAATCAAGAGTCTAAAGCTCAACTGACGGAGCCACCCAGGCGCCCCAGGCATCGGTTATTTGTAAAGTAGGATTTTGGATACAGAACATGGTGTGATGTCACAGGTGAAGTTTAAGCATCTGAAGCAAGCTGCTGGTTTTCCCCTGTGTCTAGAACTTCTTGATCTCGGCTGACACAGTTGAGGCAACGTTGGAGCTACCAGCTAACACCCCAAATTTGGTGCTCTTGCTGGCTGCTCTGGGCATGCTTTCCATGGTGTTTGGCACCGCTGGCTTCTCTGTGAAGTCAGCAGAGAATATACCCCACCCGGAGACATCAGCTCCCTTCATCCGGGGGCTCTCTACCTACAAGAGTCGGACTTCCCTCTCCAAAGCACTTAGTGTTGGGTCTGAAGTGCCTCTTCCTCTTGCAGGAACTCAGACAGGTAAACCCCTGAGAAGCAGGAAACTGGGACAAGGAACATTCTGTCTCCAAGTAAGCCCATCTGTTGTGTGTCCTGTGGGTGAACACAAGTGGCTTTCTGCAAAGAGCCAATAGATGATTATAGAGCTGAAGGATGAGGTCTCAGATAATGATTTAAAATTTTTTAGTGTATGTTTATTTTTGAGAGGGAGATAGAGTGTGCGCACACAAGAGGGGCAGGGGCAGAGAAAGAGGGGGACAGAAGTTCCAAAGCAGGTTGCACGTGCTGACAGCAGAGAGCCCGATGTGGGGCTTGAACTTATGAACTGCGAGATCATGACCTGCGCTGCGGTCAGATGCTTAACTGACTGAGCCATCCAGGCGCCCTGAGGGATAATGATTCCATCAAGAAATGAAGCCACCTGTCTCTGCAGCCTCATCTTCCAGCACCTGCACTCCTGCCAATCTGACCCCGGTCTTCCTCTTGTGTACCAAGCGTGTCCCAGGTCAGGGCCTCTGCCCCTCTGCCTGGTGACCCTCTGTCCAGAATGCTCTGCCTCCTCACCTCCATGTGGATCTTTCCTCAATTTGGGTCTCAGTTGGATGCCATTTCCTCATCCACCATGCCCAACTCCCTGGAAAATGGCGCCCACTCTCATGCCTCCTACTCGTTCATGGGATTCGTTTTCTTCACTGTCCTTATCAGTACTAAAAGTTGTGGTTTTTTCCGTCTCACCCCTTGAACATAAGCTCTGTGAGGACAGGACCCTCTCTGTTCTGTTCCGTGCTATACCCCTAGAGCCCGGAGCTCGGCCTGGACACAGTAGGTGCTCAGTGGGTATTTGCTGAGTAAACACCTCGAGTCAATACTCATCACGTGACAGGCACCCGGTCAAGTGCCCTGCGGGTATTCTTACAGACCACTTCCGTCAACTCTGAGAGGTAGGTTTTGTTCTCTTTGTTTTGCAGACCAGTAAGAGGCCCAGAAGGACTGAGTGGCTTACTTGCCTAAACTCCGCCAGCCAAGTAGGGGACCCTGGATTAGAACCGGGCTTAGAACAGCAGCAACGTTTGGAATGGCAGCTCCTAGCTCTGAGCAGGAGGACCACGTGGCTGAAGGCTCTATGGCCTGAAGTCCAGGGTGACCTCCTGACCACAGTTTTTTAAAGTAGTGCTGCCCAAAATTTAATGCGCAAATTACATAGAGATGTTAATGCTTATTCATCTTTGAAAAAGAGGGGGGTGGAAGGGGAGAGAGAGAGAGAGAGGGAGACACAGAATCCAAAGCAGCCTCCAGGCTCTGAGCTGTCAGCACAGTCTGACACGGGACTCAAAGCCACGGACCCGGAGATCATGACCTGAGCCCAAGTCGGACACTTAACTGATTGAGCCACCCAGGTGCCCAGAGACTTTGTTAACTGAGAGATTCTGATTCATTGATCTGTGAAACAGGGAGCTGGTGTGGAGGGCTGAGACCTACTGCATTTCTAATAAGCTCCCGAGCGAAGCCAGTGACCAGGGTTTAAGAGCCAGGGTTTAAAGTGTCCTCTGATTTGAGAATTAGATCAGCTATTTGTAAAACAAAGACAGGAAAGGAAGGACCTGGTAAAGCTTGTGGTCAAATCAATTGCCACAGCTGAGCAAAGAGAGCAGCAAGCGGTTGCTCCTTCCCTGGGAGAAGCGGATGTTATCTTAGCCCCCTCCGCAGCCTGGTCCTGGAAACTTGGGTCTAGCATGTGTGTCTGGGCCTACGTTTGGCTTCCAGTTGTGTAGTGCTTGGCCCAAGACCAACTGAAGGGGCTGAGCCCACTATAGAAAGTCATCTCTCTAACAGTGAGTGTTCCTGCCCTGCCTCCTCCCGTCCCTCCTCCCCAGCTTGGACTACATTCCTGGACCCCAAGCACAGTTGTCCTACGCTGAACTCCAAAGAGGCAGCTTGCCTGGGGTTTAGGAGTTTCTAAGAGTGCCTACCGCTTGCTAGAATTTTCTCAATTTTTCTCCATTGCAAACCAGGGTTAAAACATCTACTCTGCTTGTTCAGAGTGTTTTGACAGGTAGAAAGCAGCATTTCCTGACCGGGTGGAATGGTGTTGGATAGGACAAAGATCTGGAGCGCATTGACCATAGGAGGAGAAAGTTATTCCCCCTTCAAGTGTGTTTTGACCTCCTAATTAACTTCAAAGAAAATCTCGCTTCTCCGGTAGTCTTTCTCCACAACTTCTCGTACACTTTCGAATTTTTATTCTTAATTCTTCTAACAGTGAGAGGTGAGAGGCAACTGTATCTAGCTAGACTTTAGTAATTTTTTGTTTTCTTGCACCTTTTCTGCGGTTACCTTCTATCTGCGGCAAAGCTCACAGGTTCTCCACTTAAGATAGTTGTATAAGCCTTCCCTTAAGAAGTAATTGAAATAAAACATGTACAAACAATTTAAAAAAACAGTAAATAATAGAATAGGTTGAAGGCAGATATGATAGAAATGGTAAAGGTGATGGGCAAGTGAGACCAGCTTGGAAAATAACATAAAGGAACGTAAAAGGGCAGAGTTACATTATTCACAAGAGACAGAGGTCCCTGACCAAGCCAACCAAGGTCTGACCTGCTATGTGGACATTTCACATGACCAGCTCTGGGCTCATAACCCCACCAGAGGGTCCTCAAGCAGGACATGGAGAGGAGGAGATTTGATCCCAGCCAACAATGTGCAGATCAATCCCAGCCACGAGTTGGCTGATGCCTTTAGGTCTTTATCGGTGGAGTATTTGGGGGGGAGAAGTAAACATAAAGATATAAAGCTTCCGTCATCTTGCATTTGCCTGCAGGGGAGACAAATCAATTGTTGTACTTTGGGCCTTGAGTATTTTTTTGCTCTGGTTAAAAGAGCTATAGTGATTATAAATAGATATTGTCTATTTTGTGGTCCCTTAAATCACACTGAAATGGGCCAAGGACATTCAGGAATCTTTTTGAATGCCAAGGCACCACGGGGCAACAGAAAAAAAAACATCAGCATCCAACCCCAGAGATTTGAACCAGAATCCGGGCTCAGACACTTGTTCCGGGCTGAATGGTGCCCCTCTCCTTCAACAGGCTGCAGTTCTGACCCCAGTACCTCAGCAGAGGACGGTATTTGGAGATGGGGTCTTCAGACAGGTAATTTTACATGGGGTCATTTGGGCGGGCCCTCATCAAATGTGGCTGGTAACCTTATAAGGAGAGGTTAGGACACCCAGACGGGCAATCATATAAAGACAGAGCCAAGCACTGTCCATAGGGCGACAGAGAGAGGCCTCAGAAGCAATGAACCCTGCTAGCATCTTGATCTCAGATTTCTAGGCTCCAGAATTGTGAGAAAATAAATGTATGCTATGGATGCCCTCCAGTCCGTGGTCTTTTATGACAGCTTCCCCTCCCCCTGCCACGGCAGAATAGCCCCAGCACGCATTCACCACGGGGTGGCCTTGAATGGTTTGATCAGTGTCCCAGAGTCTCAATGTCCCCGTCTATATGTTGGGATAACAGCTTCTACCTCATGGAGTTGTTCTATGCGATGCATGTAAGCCACGTAGCGCATTGCCTGCTGCCTTGTAGATACGAAAATAACGGACAACTTATTTTGATTTACTTATTCAAGTGCATCTCTCTTCCTCTCTCCTTTCAAAAGAGCTTAAGGCAAAAAAAAAAAAAAATGTAGTTGTTCTTGCCACCTCTTAGCCCAAATCGCGCTGAGGTTAGTTGCTATTATCATGTAGCTCTCAACAGAGAGAGAAAAGTCATCTGCAGGGACTCATGTAACTGCTAAAATGTTACCACTCTGCTTGTTAGATCCCGCTTTCTCTATGTTTTCCATAGCTAATCAGCTCCCCTGGGAGAATGTATGAAGTGGAGAGCCACATAAGGATTGGGGCAGGGGTAGGGCATGCTGGCCACTTCCTACAGTGCCCCGGGTGAGGTGGAGGCCGCGGTGTGGGGGTACAGGATTCTAGGATCACATCTGTGCTTTGCTCCTTACTATCTCGGAGACTTGAGAAAGTTTTTTCTTCCTTCTAACTTGGTCTCCTCCTCTCTGAAAGAAGGATGAAAATAGTGCAGGGTGCACTCATTTTGTACAAGGATTGTGTTCCTAAAAACCTAGTACAATTCAGAATGTATGCAATTAGAGTAATTCATTTGTAAGAATATGTAATAAGCTTTACGTTTATTCTGATGGGTAAAGTAGGCTTTGCATTACTCTTGCCCTTTTAATTTTATACCTTTCTGGATGATCCAAACCTTCTAAACATACACGTGTATTTTATTTAAAATATCAGTGACAATTATTTGGCTGGGGAGAGTCTTTGTAAAGAAAATTCTTCTCTGTACCTCTGGATTTTTAAAAAGTTTATAACAAGTTTCATATGTGTTTTGTACAATGGACTCTTTCTAAATAATTTCTTTTCTCTTCAAAAAAGAACACTCCAGCTGAATGATCAGTTTTCCTGTACGCTTTATAAGCCTTGGCAGAACGCGCTCTCAGGACTGTGGGGTGAGGGTTGGGAGGGGGTGGAGGGAGCTGGTGTCCAGCAGTGAAATAGTTAACCTGCCTGTCACTTAAGCTGAGAGACCCAGCTTGAGGCAATGCCTTGTGAGGAAACAAGACATCCAAGCCAGGCCTTCTGAGTGGAAACTGAAGCTAGCCTCTTTCCTTAGATGTTTCAGCCATTCAGCATAAAACCAGAGACTAACAAATTCATACGTGGAACTATTTTTTACAGCCAGGCCATGAAATGTGGCTGAGTTCTTCAGTGGACTTCAGGGCGTCTTGTGTGGTCACTGTCAGGGTGATGAGGCTGAAGATCTCCCCGAGTCGTGCCCCATCCAAACCCCCAAAGCAGAAAGAGCCCAGCACATGCTGAGCTCCAAGCCCACCTCCCTGTCTCGCATTAGCTTGTCAGGATGCAAAGACAGGAGCACTTCGGATCATGACTCGAGACTCCCCCCTACCTGAGAAAAGCATTTGGCTGCGTCTCTAATCAGGAGAAAATGAATTCTTCTGATAGCAAAGCTCAATTAGATGTCAAGGTAGGGCTACAGTCAGGTGGAGGAAAGGCTTAACCTTTTGTAGGAGAGAATAATCGGCCAGCGAAGCGTTGGAAGATCTCCAAAGCTCTGGGGCAAACATCCCTTTGCTTGATTGTTTTAGCAAACCTCAGTCCCTTGAACCAGCACCGGCTCTCCGCGCTGGGGCTATCGCCTTCCGTGGCCCCCAAACCATGCTGTCAGAACGTGGGAACTAGATGATTTCATTTGGCTCTTGGGAAGGGAACAGACTTGTGGAATTTTGAATGAATGCATTAAATTTGTTGATTATCAAAGGGGAAACGTAGAGAAAAATAAACAATGTCTTGCACGATCTTGGTCATGGCCCAGGGGCCCAAGTGGAAATCCCTGCTCTCAGCCATGGTAGATTTGGTAGAGACCCTTAGTGTTGCCTCCTCATACACTCAGGTGGGAGAAGGGGGCCTCTGGGGCCTATATTACCTGGGACTCTTCTCTTCTGTGAATGGAAGGGCAGGAAGAGGGGTGGTAACTGCTCCCACAATGCGTGAAAAGGGGCAGCAGCATCATGATGGTTTAAAGCCAGTTTTCAGTGTTGAAAAATAATGGGGGCGCCTAGGTGGCTCAGTCAGTCGAGCGTCTGACTTCAGCTCAGGTCACGATCTCAGTTTGTGACTTCAAGCCCCGCATGGGGCTCGCTGCTGTCAGTGCAGAGCCCGCTTGGGATCCTCTGTCCCCCTCTCTTTGCCCCTCCCCTGATCACGCTCCTCTCTCTCTCTTAAAAATGAACAAACATTAGTGGCGCCTGGGTGGCTCAGTCAGTTAAGCGTCAGACTCTTAGTTCTGGCTCAGGTTACGACCTCGTGATTTCACGAGTTCAAGCCCTGCTCCGGGCTCTGTGCTGGCAGCATGAAGCCTGCTTGGGATCCCCAGGCTCCCTCTCTCTCTGCCCCTCCATGACTCACGTGGTCTTTGTCTTTCAAAAATAAATAAAATTTAAAAATTAAAAGAATAAGAAATGTAGCTATATCTATCTGAGTATAAGTGGGGAAAAAAGAGTGCAGCGAGATATTCTCCCATGTAGGTAAGGGAACAGAGGGCACAGCCTTTTGGGAGATGAGTTTAGCCAAATAAGTCAATACTTTGGAAATCTTCATAGACTGATCCAGTCATTCCCTTTTTGGGAGTCTATCTGAAAGAGCTCATCCAAAAGCAGGTAAGGACAGATGTATCAAGATCCTATCGTCGCGCTTAAGATGGCGAAAACCTCAGAACCTCTGCATTTGCCCTATGGGAAATCATTGGTTATAGTCCTGTTGGTGTGGCCCTAAATGGCATCCTCCCTGGTGATTAAAGATAAATGGCCGCAGGAAATGCTCAGGGTGTAGCAGTGAGGGAAGAGAGACGGGAAATCAAGTGTAAATGTATGGTAATGGCTTTGTGGAAACCACACACACAGAAGGAGCAAAATGCATCAGAGTCCTCTCCACGTTAGGGTCGTGATTAAGCCTTCATTTCCTGTTTCATCTTTTCCTGGATGTCCCCAAGATTCCAAAATTGCTTTTGACACTAGGAAAAACAAAAGTTACTCCTCTAAACAGGGGGTGCAGGCAGCCACGTGCCAGTCTCCGGCGCAGGAGATGAAGGTGGGCTGAG
The DNA here is from genome assembly GCF_008692635.1 of Crocuta crocuta. Taxonomy (NCBI): domain Eukaryota; kingdom Metazoa; phylum Chordata; class Mammalia; order Carnivora; family Hyaenidae; genus Crocuta; species Crocuta crocuta. Next base: position 520,625 of record NW_027531909.1, on the reverse strand, counting down.
TGGGAGCGCCTTCTAGAAAGCTAGGGCTCTTCACCACGGGTCCAGCTTACCTGCCCAGAGCCCAGAAGATCCTGGAGGAAGACAGGGCAGAGAGCCTTGTGTTTTGGCTCTTATTTGCTCGGGGAGCCTTTATGTGGAGCGAGAAGGTAAAGGCAGAGCTCATCGAGTTTTTAATCCCCTCAGCTCATTACCAGACCTTTCATGTGGTTTTACCGGGACTCTTTTTACTAAGTGGGTGGATTTACACTGTTTGTGTTTGTATGTTGTACTTGGCTTATGCTTTAATGTGCCACGATGATGACAAAGGGCTTTGCAGCGGTGGGCAGGCAAACGTCCCTGCTTTTAATGGAAAGCACATTCCAGCGCTTTATTTTATCTACAACACATAGAGCTGCTTAGAACAAAGCGTTGCCCCTAAGACATGGTCCCCAAGAGTCTTTAACAAGGACCAGACCCCTGTGAAGGTATTAATTAAATATTTTAAGCAGAATGGCTCTAGCTGGCTGGGGCATTTTTATGAGGGGAGGGAGTGTATTTAAAACCAGGGCTGTTTCTGTAACAGGAACCTGTTTTGAAGGAAATGTTCTTGGGTGGGACTCTACGGGTACCAGGCTGTCAAACCTCTGGGCCAACTTGATGTCAAAAACAGACGTTCTGAATGTTTCAAACAACGTTTGTGGAATTTGGACACGATTCTAGGGTGGTTTCAACACAGAGGAAAATAGTGAGAGTCTGTGAGTCTACCAGGCACCCTCAGAGCCCGTTTTCTCACAATAGTCCTGTGAGAGAGGCTTGGACAAGGTCATTTTACAGAAAAAAAAAAACCCTGATTCAGTGACAGCTTTCCCAGGTCACAAAGTCAGGCGGAGGAGCTAAGCTCCAAAGCTCTGTTTAAAGTCTATATGTCATCTGTCTGTATTTCTGAACCCTCGGCTCTTTCTCAGAAAGTAGAAGGAACAAAGATGAGTTTATAGAGCAGATCCTGGTCCAAACCGACAGACATTTCTCCAGATTCAAAGTACTCAGAGTTACCGAACGCGAGGTTTACTGTAGAGGCACAGAGTTGGCAGATTTTTCTGGAAGACAGCACAGTGCGGTGAAAATAGAAATGCACTTGGAGTACGAGGTTCCGATGTGGATGCTGGCTCTGCTACTTGTGACACCGAGCGGCTCCCTCCCTGAGCAGGCTCCCTACCTTCCAAACCCAAATGGTACATAGCATCGTCTAGGGGCTCAATGAGGATGAGTGAAAGCTGAATTGGGTCCTAGTTGTGGGGATGAGAAGTACGGAGGGAGTGGTCGTTATTCCCCTGGGGACCATTTTGGGTCTTCAGGAATCATCAGTTCAGGGGGTTCCTAAGGAACCTCCCCATACTGGCCAGCAATGGCCAAACCGACAAGCTGCAGGGAAGACCTGTCCAAATCCGATACTGGACGCCTCTCAAGGGAGCACTCACGTTCCAGTGAGCATGAGGAACGTGGCTGGGCATGTCTCGTGCTGGGTTGGCTACTGTCGGCATTCGTTTGATTCATTCCAGGCCCATCAACCTACTTCTTGGCTCAGCTGGCCCCTCAGGGGACACCCTTGATGAATACCCACCTGCTCCCCAGACCTCTGTCTTTCCATGTCCTCTACTTACTCAGATGTTACGTTGCCTCATACGTGAAACCTTTGAATCTTCTCTAAATAACTCATGTGTTCATGCCTGTGAAGGCCCTTTGTGATCTGGGACCAAGAGGTACTGACACGGAAGGGTTAGTTTTCATTGTCCATTTGATGGGTCTGCCCTGCCTGCTCCTGCACACGCTCCTGTGGGTCTTCAGAAACTTCCAAGCTCTCCATGCAGCCTTTCTTGCCTCTCTAGTTCAAGAGCTTCCTGCCCCAACCTTTTCTTTCTCTGCTTTCCTTAGGGAGCCATTTTATGGGGCTAATATAGGTACACCTCAACCTCCAAACCACGTCTCAGATACTTCATGGCCACACATCCTCTGGAGAAAGACTTCAAGTCACAGGGGCCTGGGTCTGCCCCCACCAGCCGACTCGCCTCCAGCAAGGAGAAGGGTGATGGAAATGCGGAATTCGGGAGATGGCTCACTTTCTGCTCACCTTCTTGTGTCTGCTAACCTCTCTGTGCCTCACCTCCTCACCTTTCTTTTATTTATTTGAATTTTTAAAAATCTATTTTGAGAGAGAGAGAATGTGCATGTGAGTGCTCAAGTCGGGGAAGGGCAGAGAGAAGGAGAGAGAGACTCTCAAGCAGGCTCTGCACCATCAGCTCAGAGCCTGATGCGGGGCTTGAACTCATCAACTGTGAGATCGTGACCTGAGCTGAGATCAAAAGTTGGACGCTTAACCCACTGTGCCACCCAGACTCCCCATTGCTTCCTCATCTTTGAAATGAAGATCACAGTCCTATCTTCCTCAGTGCTCCTCAGAAGGAGCAAGTGACCCAATACCTACGAAGTACTTAGCATAGGGTCTAGTCCCTCAGCTGCTGCTACTAGGAGTGCCAATAAAAATAACTGGAAACAATGATTTGAGGTGGAACATTCACTATTAGAAAGAATCTGATTTTCATTCTCAGAGGTCTCACTTGAATATTTGTGCAACCCAACCTCACTAAGCCTCTTCCCTCATGCTGACCATGGACAGAATGACCCCTTGCTCCCAGGGCCGTGGGGATATAAAATCTCTAGGACTCTGCCCAGCACAAAGTGTGCATTGTGGGTATTAATCACCTAGTGTTGTAGCGGTCTTGCCTGCCGCTGCTGAATGTTCCCGAGTGTTGGGAGCTGCTGTTTGTCAGCTTTGCCTCCATCAGCACTTGGAATGGGAGGTACGCAGGGCAAGCAGATGGGGGTGAAAGTCGAGGAATATTGTGTACTCGAACTGACAGAGATTCACAACACATCTGCACAGATTGCTGAGAGTCCAGACCTTTGCCAAAGGGAGGGAGATGGAGGAGCTGTGAGCAAAGTGTGTTCCCTCCCTGGGGGTATAAACACAGCGCCGTCTGTGACCTAAAAAGGCTTGGTTGGGAGGGCCAATGGAGGTCTGCTGTCCATTGTTTGGACTGGGCCCAGCCTCCCCAAGGAAACGCCCAGAGAGCTACCTGTGTTGTGTNGGTTCTACTTGCTGCAGAGGGAGATGTGCTAGGGAGGCACCCACTGCCTTTCAGGACCCAGTGTGAGAAATTGCCAAAACCCCCCTGGGTCAGTCCCCCACGCCCCCCCCCATGCCCCCCTCCCAGGTAGGCAGGCTGTGGGATGGGTGAGATTGTGGGGCGGTGGGTATTATTTCTACTACCCAATGGCTAAAAAAAATGCACACACACACTATGTTTGTGTAGTATATAGTATCTGTGTATATTGTATATACACGTCTTTGTTATGTGATAGGTCTTTGGGGTTTTGTTTTTCACATCAGATCTAAAATTGGTATTTAATAAGTAAAAGCTGGAAGTTTGCAGATGTCTGAACAGAGTGGTACAGATAGGATCTGTGGGTTGGGGTGAGGAAGAGCTCAGGTTTGAAGCAACGTGACCTCTTGACATTATACCCCGATGTCCTGTGGCCGAGGCCTGTGTGTTTCTGTCCCTAACATGCACTCCTGGACATTGGGGAGGAGGTCTTCTGTTTCTTGCATCCTTTAGGTCTGAAACCTAATATTGGTCTTGCAAATGTTTATTGAATTAAACCGCGGCTCTTGTATAAGGACCAGATTCTTTTTCAGTTAAAGAAAAAAAAAAACCTGTATTAAGAAAATCAATACGTGATTTCTGATGTCTTTAATGGAACTCAAGGGACCATACTCAGGTTTTTCTCTTGAATGTTGAAAACAATAAGTCTGCATTATCGTAAGATAGTATTGGCTTCTCAGGCCCCCAAACACTGGGGCTTTGAGGGAAAAGTCTGAATTGGTTTCAGAGACAGTAGAGCCCCAGGTTTTTCCCAGAATGCAGAGCGACAGCAGCCCTGCCCAGGCTGGTCAGCTGGGTGGAGCCAGTTAAGCTACCTGGCCTCATGGGGCAATATGAAGCAACGATCCATCCTTTTGAAATAACTTCTTCCAGTATGACTGGTGTCTTATAAGCAGATGGCCAGGTGAAGACACAGAGGGACATGGAGAATACCATGTGACAAGGCAGAGACGGACATTAGGCATCTAAAGTCAAGGAACACTAGAGATTTCTAGCCAGCCACCAGAAGCTAGAGAGAGCCTTCAACTCTGAATCCACTTGACACCCTGTTTTTCTATTTCTCTTCTGGTTTTTCCTCTTTCACTGTCCTGTATTTTCCACATTCATATGTGAGCCTTGCTTCTACTTGCTTACTTGAGGGCAGGTATTTTTCACTCATCCTTCTGCTTCTGATGGCGACTTTTACATGCTACCTTTGCACACTTCCCCTGTCCAGAGCCGGTGTGTATGGTTATACATGTTGCTCACTGCACAAGGACTCCTGGCCTAGGGGAAAGTGGGGCTAAAATCCAGCCTATGTACTCTGGTGTTGGGTCACAGCCACACTGGGGGATGCTTTTATAAAATCTCATGAAGTGGCACCTGGGTGGCTCAGTCCATTAAGCATCTGACTTCGACTCAGGTCATGATCTTATAGTTTGTGAGTTCTAGCCCACCATAGGGCTCAGATTCAGATTCTGGCCTGCTTCAGATTCTGTCTCCCCCTCTCTCTGCCCCTCCCCCATTCGTTCTCTCTCTCTCAAAAATAAAAACATTCTAAAAATTAAAACTTCTCATGATGATGCTACATGGGCCGATGCTGACTAGCCTAGTTATTTTCCCCAAATTGGCTGTCCCTTGCCTTCTCCGTGCCCTCTGGCCTCAAGGTCTCCAGCGTATTCTGTCCCTTGCTCAGCAGAGCCCACCTCAATCTCTGCCTCTGCCTTTCCCCAGAACCCCCTAGCTGTGCACTCGCTGGCCTTCTAGAGCTTTCTGAATGTATTCCACGGTAGCTCTTTCTATGGTCGCCGGTGGGCATCCCAAGGGCAGCCCTCAGTAGCGCTGAGAATTATTTGTCCCCGTTCTTTTCCCTCAACCCATCGCAAATGCTGGCAGGAGCCGCAAGTGGTGGCGTCACCGCGGCTTATCATCCAAGAGATTCATTCCAGCCGCTAAAGCGCTAAGCTTTCCCTGTGATCACACATTTTTGCACCAGCCAGAGCTCGCACATGCCTCTACAGACCCGCGGCCAGAGGCATGCGGGCAGCAGCGACTGCTCAGAGACGCGGGCCAAGGCCAGCCCGGTGAGGGACCGCCCGGATTACGTGCACGAAGAGATCTATTTGAAGCCACGGACAAGAAACTGTACGTCGGAAATCAGAACAGCTGTGGGCTCCTCAGCGCGGCAGATGCGTATGCAGGGAATGCTATGCAGCCTTAATCACATTTAACACGCCTGTCAGAGAGCTGGGTCCATCTCCGTATTCATTTGGGTTTTATGCATTGCTTGTCTGACAGGGTTCGGCCGGACAGTGCCTGCTGCCCACAGCGTGGCCAGAAAGAAGCGGGTTTCTGGGCCTTGTTTTGGGGCTGGGAGCAGGGTGAAGGGGACACCGTAGACATGCCTTAGGGGGCAGAGCTCAGGGGAGGCTAGGGCAGGAGGGCTCCGGGGGGGAGGGGGAGTGCTCCCAGCCCTGACTTATGATTACTGTGCGGTGGCCAGAGAGTGTGTTTGTGTGTGTGTGTGTGTGTGTGTGCGCGCGCACACACACACACACGCTTAAATTCTGAATTAAAAAATTTTTTTAAATATTTTTGAGAAGGGGGAGGAGCATAGAGAGAGAGAGAGACAGACAGAGAATCGGAAGCAGGCTCTGTGTTTTTAGCACAAAGCCCGATGTGAGGCTCGAACCCACCAGCCGTAAGATTAGGACCTGAGCCGGGGTTTGACCCTCAACGGACTAAGCCAACCAGGCACCCCCTAAATTCTGAAATTTTGAGTGCTTCTATGAATAGGGAACAATTTCAGCATTTCCGTTCTGGGCCAGGCCTGCACGCGGTTTGTGGCCAGAAAACTCTGCAGGCCACAAGCCCTCGCGGTGGTCACGTGATGGGACAGGAGGAGAGGTTGGGGCGTAAACAGACGGGACTGTCAAGTCCTGCAGTTGCCTGCTTCGTTCGTTCATCCATCGACCCACAAAGATCCATGGGGCACCAGTTCTGTCAGAGGCGCGTTCTCTGCACGCCGTGCACGTGGGTAAAACAACCCTTCATTTGATCAAGCTGGGGGGCTGGGGTGCCAACCAAACCTATTCCCAGCTGATACAAAAACACCCGGGGTCAATGTCAGGAGGATAAAGGAGGGAAGTGCATGAAACGCACATAGCCGGCAAAGAAGCTCAAGACATGACGGTTCGCAGCCATAAACCGTTTCCACTTCTTCCCCAGGAGGAGGAGTTTCGGTTTCCCGGAGAAAAGGTTCCGACCCGTGAACGTGGCCGGCCATCTTCTGCCCATCCCCCCAGCTCCGGCTTACAGTCTGGGTCGTGCCGGCCTGCTGGTAATGAATTACCTTAGGTACCCCGGGTACTCCCTAACTTTTAAAAACTGTTAATGGAATGGAGTTTTGCAGGTTGGAATTGCAAAGGCAGAATTTTAAAAGCTGGTTCTTGAAGAATACCACTATAGATTTTATGTCCCCAAAATGCCCTATGAGGCATTAAAAACAGAAACCAAATGCCTGGGAGTATACACATGCTGTCCTCTGGAAAAACAATCCTTTTGTTTCTGTTTTCTGGGACCGGAGACAGTGGAAGGAAGAGAGAGAGAGGAGAGGCTGAGGAGCCCATCATGCTGGACTTTTACGCCTGGCCCTCAACAGCCAGCCTGGGATATGGCACGATTTTTTGCTTGGTTCTGTGGTGTGTATCCTTCATTTCATAGCTTCTGCAGAATTTTTTGAACACTTGAAAAGAAAAAATTTAGCTGCTGCTTTTAAAATCTCTTCTTTTGCCATCTAGTTCGTATCCTGCTGGGCACAGATGCTGAATCCTTAGTCGCTGACTCGTCTCTGCTGCTGAGAATGGGTTTTAAACTTATACCCATAGACGGGGTTGAACCGTCACATCTCGGCAGATCCTTCTGAGGCCTTAATGTACCTAAAAGCACATTTTGAAATTATATAGATGAACAAGAGCTTCATGTGAAGATCATTGCTGATTTTCACTTGCCAAGGCATCAAGCCAGTGGCCATTTGTTTGTCGCTACAAGGAAGGGTCAGAAGTCAGATGGAGGCGCAATGATTATCGAAATCTAATAGGTTGTGAATTGCCAGCAGGACACTTACACAAGCAGTTGCCCCCTTCAGGCCCCGCCTTAGAGTCCGATTAAGGAGTCTGGGTGGGGATTCAGGAACCTGCCTATTTAGCATACACCTAGGCATTCTAATGCAGGTAATTGGAGACCATTCTTTGAGGAACACTGGTGTCCAAAAGGAGAAATACACATGATCAATAAGTAGATGCTCCAAGCCAATATTACTTAAATATAAATTAAAATAGGATTTTTTAAGCCTATCCAACTGGCAAGTATTTTCCTAGGTGGTAATGCCCAGTGCAAGCAAATATACTCAGTAGGTGGTCATGGTAACTGTGACTAGTCTGTGACTGGGGAAAGGGGCGGTGGGAGATGAGGAGGGAGATTGGGAGGGTATGGGCCACAAGGTGGGTGGGGAATGGAGATTTGACCATATGTATTAAAGAAACTGAACGGGTATCTAACCCTTTAACCCAGGAGACTTCTTCAAGGAGGAGTTTATCAGAAAGGGATAATTGTAAGCAAGCACAAAGTTGTAATGATATTGATGCACAGCTCACTGTAGAATTATCTGTTATATGAAAAATAAAAATAGTTCAGGTATCCACCATGAAAGGTTTTTGGTTAAAAATTTATGGTAGATTGATCAAATAACATGCAGATGTTAGCATGGTGTTCAAGAATAGAGAGTCGTGGGTCACCTGGGTGTCTCGGTCGGCTAAGCATCCGACTTCAGCTCGGGTATGATCTCACAGCTTGTGAGTTCAAGCCCCGTGTTAAACTCTGTGCTGACAAGCTCAGAGCCTGGAGCCTGCCTCAGATTCCATGTCTCCCTCTCTCTCTGCCCCTACCCTGCTCACACTCTCTCTCTCCAAAAATAAATAAACGTTAAAAAAAATTTTTAAGAGAAAGAAAATAAAAGAATAGAGAAAGTCAAGAGAAAGTTATCCTGAGGGGATATTAAGTGAAAAGTAAAGATATTTTTAGAAAGATCATTTGTCTTCCAGGTTTTTTAAGATTTCCATAATGAACAGGCCTTTAATAGTTGGAAAGTTACTAATTAGTGTTACTTTTAAGAAGGGGAGGAATTACATTTGACATCTGTCAGGCCTGGATTTGCATTTCTATCACTGATGGAGTGTGATCTGGGGCATTCATCTCTCTGCGTTTCAGATTCCTCAACTGCAAAATCGAGAAAATGCTAACAGCGTATGGGTTTGTCATGAGAATTACAAGAGATAATTATATAAATGCGCTTGACACGTAATAGAGTATATAAATGTTGGATTTTATTCCCCTCTTCAAATTTGGAAATCAGAAAAACTGACCTCTGGCTAAAGATCAGAGGAGTCTTTTTTTTTTTTTTTAACTATGGAATTTCNGGGTTTGTCATGAGAATTACAAGAGATAATTATATAAATGCGCTTGACACGTAATAGAGTATATAAATGTTGGATTTTATTCCCCTCTTCAAATTTGGAAATCAGAAAAACTGACCTCTGGCTAAAGATCAGAGGAGTCTTTTTTTTTTTTTTTTTAACTATGGAATTTCAAGTTGTTTCTTTTGGATACTTTTCTGGAAAAGGATTCTTGGGGCATATTAGATACTGTTGGAAATGAAAACTGGAATTTGTCATTGACATCCTAAATGGCTAACTACAGCCTCTGGTCCTATTTGTTTTCCCTTTTGTCAGTTGTAACAGTTTAGAATATTTAAATAATTTTCCTTCTACAATTTTACTAAAAGAAAAATCTTATGATCCTTGTTTAGAGAGGCAGTAAAGTTCAGACTATTTTCCATCTCCTTAGAATTCCACCAAGTCCCAATACTATTTACAATAGTATCGAAAATGTAGTACACTTAGGAATAAAGCTGGTGAAAACTATGTCAGACTTCAACAAGGAAAACTACAAAACATTGAAATTTTAAAAACATCTAAATAAATGAAGGGATATGCCATATTCGTGTTGTGAAAGGCTTAATACTATAGAGAGATCAATTTCCTCCAGATTTTATCTTTCAGCAAATATATAGATTCAACTAGAATGCTTATGGCAGCACTATTTTAATAACCCCTCAATGACAACAGCCCAAATCTTCATCATCAATACAATGGGGAGATCAGCTATGGTATATCCCCAAAATGGAATGCTATACACCGATAATGAGCCATCTACTACTACATGCAATAAGATCTAAATCTCATCAACGTCATGTGGCACAAAAAGAGAAACACATGAAAGAACACATGTCATACGACTCCATTAATACAAAGTCCAAAATCAGGCAAAACTAGTCTATGTAATTAGAAGCCAGCACCCTGGTTTTCCTTGTGGGGGAATAGTGATTGGGAAGGAGCATGAAGGAAGTTTCTCAGGTCCTGGTAACATGGTTTCCTGGTCTGAAGCTGGTGAGATGGTTGTGTTTGGTTTGTGAAAGTTCATCAAATTCTATACCAATGGGCAAATATACAAATGTGTATATTCAAATATACAAATGTGATATTTCAATAAAAAGTATAAAAACTTCTTAAGTTTCCACTCCTGGGTATTTACACCCAAAGAAAAACTGAAAACACTAACACTAATTTGAAAAGATATATGCATCCCTTTGTTTATTGCAGTATTATTTACAATTGCCAAGATATGGAAACAAACTAAGTACCCATCAATAGACAGATGGATAAAGATTATACGTATTACTTCTTATTATATATATATTTTTTCATATATATGAATATTATGCATCCTTAAAGGAAGTGATCATGCCATTTGTGACAACATGGATAGACCTACAGCATATTATGCTAAGTAAATTGAGAAAGACAAATACCATGATTTCACTCATATGTAGAATCTAAAAAACCAAATGAAACCAAACAGAATCAGACCTATAAATACAAAGAACAAATCAATGGTTGACATAGAGAAGGGGTGGGGGGATGAGCAAAATGAGTGAAGGAGAGTGGGAGATCTAGGCTTCCGGTCATAGGGATAAAAGGCATAGCTTAGGGAATGTAGTCAATGATATTGTCTTAGTGTTATATGATGATGGGGGTAGATACACTTGTGAGCACGGTAAAAGGTATAAACTTGTTGAATCACATGTCATACACCTGAATCACTGTGTTGTACACCTGAAAGTGATGTAACATGATATGTCAACTATACTCAAAAAAAAAAAAAAAAAAGAAGAAGAAATGAAAGACAAAGCCTCTCACTAAAGTTACATTTATTGAAAACTTCATGCTTAGCTGTATTGCAATCTTTGATGGCAAAGTTCCACCGTCCTTTTTAGAGAGGAAATGATCAGGGATTACAGCGTTGAGGTTTCCACAGTGGAAAGGCAGAGTAAGAAACTACTTCAAAACTTTGTTTTGGCCCAGTATAGTTAGGAGAAGAGAGACAGGAAAGGAAGATTTATTGACCAGCTGTTATGTGTTCTTTTCATGTTTTTATTCAAATTCTAGTTAGTTAGCATATATGGCAAAATTGGTTTCAGGTGTAGAATTTAGTGATTCATCACTTACAGATAACATCCAGTGCTCATTCCAACAAGTGCCCTCCTTAATACCCATCACCTATTTGGTCCATCCCCTGTCTACCTCCATCAACCCTCAGTTTGTTTTCTATAGTTAAGAGTCTCTTATGGTCTTATGGTTTGCTTCCCTCTCTTTTTCCCTTTCCCTATGTTCATCTGCTTTGTTCCTTAAATTCCACATAGGAGTGAAACAACATGGTATTGGTCTTTCCCTGACTGCCTTATTCTGCTTAACATGATACATTTTACCTCTGTCCACATCATTGCAAATGGCAAGGTTTCATTCTTTGATGGCTGAGTAATATTCCATTGTGTGTATATATACCACATCTAGTTTTTAGTTTTATCTGAGAGAAAGAGAGAGAGAGAGAGAGAGAGAGAGAATGGGGGAGAGGGCAGAGGGAGAGAAAGAGAATCTCAAGCAGGCTTCATGCTTAGCACAGAGACTGACATAGGGCTTGATTCCATGACCCTGGATCATGACCTGAGCTGAAGTCAAGAGTCAGGTGCTCAACCAACTGAGCCACTCAGACACCCCTATACACTATATCCTTATCCATTCATCAGTTGATGGACATTTGGGCTCTTTTCATAGTTGGGCTATTATTGATAATGCTGTTATAAACATTGGGATACATATCCACCTTTGAACGAGTATTTTTGTATCCTTTGGGTAAATAACTAGTGCAATTGCTGGGTCATAGAGTAGTTCTCCTATTAATTTTCTGAGGAACCTCCACACTATTTCCTGTGTTATGAATTTTAGCCCATTCTGTGTGAGGTAGTATCTCATCATGGTTTTGATTTCCATTTCCTTGATGATTGGTGACGTTGAGTATCTTTCCATGTGTTTGTTAGCTATCTGGTGTCTTCTTTTGGAAAAATGTCTTCACGTCTTCTGCCTATTTCTTAACTGGATTCTTTTGGTCTTTTGGGTGTTGAGTTTGGTAAGTTCCTTATAGACTTTGGATACTAACCCTTTATCCGATATGTCATTTGCAAATATCTTCTCCCAGTCCATAGGTTTTCTTTTAGTTTTTTGTTTTGCGGATTGTTTCCTTCACTGTGCAGAAGCTTTTTATCTTCTTGACAAGATCCCAATAGTTCATTTTTGCTTTTGTTTCCAAACATCTGTTAATGTGTTAATTCCTACCTATCCACGACCCCCCAACCCTGATATCTTCATTCACATGACAAAATAGGACATTATTCTTCCTCTTTTACATATTAGAAAATGGAGACTCTGAGTGATTAACTTGGTCAAGACCAGACAGATAAGAGGGGACTGTATTAGTTTCTTGTGGCTGCCATAACAAATTACCACAAACTAGGTGGCTTAACACAATGAAAATTCATTCTCAAAGTCCTAGAGGCTGCAAGTTCAAAATCAAAGTGTTGGTAGGGCTACATTCCTTCCAAAGGCTCTAGAGAAGAGAGCCATTCATCACCTCTTCTAGTTTCTAGTAGCTCTAGACCTTCCTTGGCTTTTGATTGTAGAACCCTAATCTTTGTCTCTATCATCACATGACTATCTCCTCAGTGCTAGGTCTTCTGTCTCCTGGAAGGACAACGGTCATTGAATTTAGATCCCAACTGGATATTGCAGGATGATCTTATCTTAGGATCCTTAATTATATCTGCAAAGACCATTGTTTTTTCTGAGTAAGTTTACATTCATAGGGCTCTGGGGTTTAGTATGTGGATAGATCATTTGGAAGGGACACCATCAACCCGCTATAGGGGCTGAAGTTTATAAATGAAAAAGACAAAACTGAAACCATAAATCTAAGATCTGATGTAGCTACTAGTGAGGTCTGTACTAGCGAGGTCCTTTCTTTGTTAACAGGGGTCGCAGCTAGTTCTTGTACAATTTCAGGGCACCTTCTGAAGCACTCCCAAGTGTCTCCTTGGATATGCTCAAGTTTAAGGAAGAGAACAAATGCCTTGATAATTTGCTATCCATTTCTCTTGCTGCTTGTAGAGGCTGCTGTTGGTGCCTGGCCCAGACCTCTTTCAACAGGCTGGTGTACCTGTGGTCCAGTACTTTGTTGCCTGAAAACAGCTCACAGCCACTATCTTCTTCAGAAAATTGCCTTTGGCCAGGTGGGCACTCTCTCAATCTGGAGGTTATGCACTCCCGTCTCCCACAGAGGCCAGTGACTGACAAGGGGTATAAGGTGGCCCTTGGCCTAAAAATGGGTTCACCTTTTGTTGCCATTTGTGTTCTTAAGCCACGTCCTTGCTTAACTTTCTTTGCCCTATTCTGCCTTTCTTGCTTCCCTTCTCCTCAGCACACTCCTTCAAAAAATCACTTTTCCAAGAACCCCTCTCTCAGACTCTGCTTCTTGAGAATCCTAAGGCAATGCCATGGCCATCAGCAATAGCCCACCTTTCCTGCCAGACTCTGCTGCTTGGAACTTTTCAATTGTTTGGCAGGTGCACACATGTGAAGATTTTAAGGCTGGGACCATTTAGTAACCTGAATCCCAAAGTCTTGGCTGTGGATCGTTTGGTTGACAAATTTTATTTATTCTTTTAAGTTTGTTATTTTGAGAGAGAGAGAGAGAGAGATTGTGCTAGTGGGGAAGGAGCAGAGAGGGAGAGAGAGTATCCCAAGCAGCCTCTGCACTGTCAGCGTGGAGCCCAATGTGGGGCTTGAACTCACAAACTGTGAGATGATGACCTGAGCTGAAGTTGGACACTTAACCGACTAAGCCACCCAGGCACCCCTTTATTGACAAATTTTACAAATACCCAGCTTGGAAGATCATCATTAATGTCAGCAAGAGGGAGAGAGGGAATCCCTGTTAAGAGCCAGACACTTAACCAGTTGAGCCACCCAGGTGCCCTGTAACTTCTTGGTTTTGTGGGTGTGTGTGGGGGGGGAGGGAATAAAATAAGCCGTTCATTAATCCAAGCAAAGATTTTTCTGTCCTTTACAGTGTGATCGTATCTTAATTCTACTTTGCTGAAGACAGTAAGAATATAAAATTCCTTTCCATTTAGTTTTATTAGCCAGGCAGGCTAGTAGTCTGGCAGGAGGATTGTCTAAACATCTGGGTTAGAAATGGATCAATGAGTTGTTCAATGAGTTGCTGATGGGCCTACAAAATCATCAGCATTAGCTCTTTTAAAGATAGCCTTCATTTTAAATACACAATATATACAGTATTTTAAAGACTTATCAACATATCCTTAGAGTAAGACAACATTGACTATAAACTTGGCCTGGATATAGCAGCATTAGAATAAGTTTTTGAGATTCCATAATCAGAACTGGGAGGTGAGTTGGGGTGGGTGGGGGTGGGAATGGTTACTAAGGACAATGTGTGGTGCTATCTGAGGTGTGGTCTTGGTAGTGGTGTGGAGTCTAGACTGGCTGAGCAGAGGGGAGATACTTTTATGGCTTGAATATCCAGAAGCAGAAGTCACTGTATATATACCCATTTTCATTCAAAGCAGAACCACTGGGCTCAGAGTGAGATGGCTCTGGGAATTTGAGAAGACTGTCAGGAGTACTGTGAATACTCCCGGCCTCTGTGCTCTGTCACCACTTGTTTGCCATAAGCCTTGTCTAGGTTGACTTTTAGCTTCAGATCCCTGAGAACCTCTTTCCATTGGTGTTTCATAGTTCCATTTCCAGAAAGGGAATTTGGCTGTCCTCTGCTGTTTATGCTAGGCTATGTGGTCACAGCTCTCTGACCAGCCTGCAGAGTTGTGTCAGATCAGGAGTCCACCCCTGATACTGTCATCCAGGGAGGAGGGTGGAGGGAGAAAGTTATGGGACATAAAACATAGCTGCATAAGGGTTGCCTCTTCCGTGCAGGTGGTGGCTGGGACAGGGACAGTTACTGATAGATCTGGTATCAAGATTTTGCGCTGTGAGCAAATTTGGCCTCGACCTCCCTACACAGTCTTGTCCCCTCACCTCCCACTCCTCTCTCCTCACTCTTTGCCAGCCAGAGGCCCCCTTGCTTGTCTTCAAAAGTGTGCTCCTGCCATTTTGCACTCACTGTCCCCTTGTCTGGGAACGCTCTTCCCCCAGATGTCCACACATCCCTCTACAGCCTCTCCATATACAGTAGCAGCTCACAGTGCTCTCCATCACACCTCCCCTGTTCTAGTTAAATCCATAACCCTTGAGGCCACGACAACTGGCATCTTTATCTACTCATTTGCTCATTGTCTACCCCCCACCACCACCAACTCCCATACTAGAATATAAGCTTCCGAAGAATTGAACTGCTCACTCTTGTGTCCTCAGTGTTCGAAATAGAGTCTAGCACACAAATGTTGATTGGATGGGTAGAGACAGAAGTCTGTAGGTGTTGGGAGCAAGCGTCATTCTTTTAGCTGTCTGCATCCTCTGTTGGGTGCGTACTGGTACTGCGACTGTAGAAGTCACAAAGGGCCCATCCTCTTCATTCCCCCTACTGGCAGCCAGGGGGTGGGCATGTGACCCAGGCTTGGCCAATCAGATCTCAGCCTGGACTTCGGATCAGGATTGAGGACTACAACATTGAGGGCCCTTAGTCTTCATCTACTATACCCAGAACACGCCCCAGGCATCAGAGTGGGGCTCCACTACTGCTGTTTCCGTTAGCTCCAGCTTGTCATGTATTTTGGGCCTCTGACCTTCCAGTAAGCATCTTTTCTGCTGAGGAGCATCAGAGTAAATTTCTAGAGCTTACAGCCAAGAACCAGGATTGGAACAACAGGTACCAAATTTTAGCTTCTCCAGAGGCAGCTGCCATGACTTTTCTTCTTTTCACAGTTTTGAATTGCTGAATCAATTATTGGTTTATTTCAAAGACTAGTTTATATGCCTATTTGAAAGAGAGTAGACAGTTTGAGGTTTTCTTCAATCAATGTATCAACATGTTATAGAAGGGATTATTAGAAGGCTTGCTACTTGAGAATGGGATGAGGTCTTGTTCAGCTTTACAGCTACCAGAGTAGTGTTCCAGACCCTGCCTCCATCCCTGGTACTCAGCTCACATTTGTGGGATTAGGATGAGAACTGGGGAGCCTAAGCCAGACAGACTTATCCACAGTAAGGATTAGGTCAAACTATAAGACTACCAACAGCAATTCTTTCTGGAGGACATTAGCAATAGTCCTAGGAATCTCCTTCCATCTGACAGAGAGTCTCGGTGTCTGCTATACAGCTGACTCCATTTTAGAAGGTCTCAGAAGGACATGTCCGAGTGCTTCTCTCAAATTACTGGCCTGCTTTGGACTTTTGGACTCTATGAATCATACAAGCTGGTCCAAGGCATGTAGTTGGCATTCTGGATGGGAAAATTCTATGTATGACTATGCTATGCATTGCAGGATATTTAGCCTTCCTGACTGCATCCACTAAATGCAAAAGCAGCCCCAAGTCATTGTGAAAAAAGAAATAGGCCATATAGTCCACACTCCCTGCTCCAGATAGCTAGCCTCTGAAGTTGATAGGCCTTTCTCTTTGCTTTGGCCATTAGGAAGCTCGGAGATATCTGGTAAGTGCCCTCAAGAACAACAACAAAAGAGCTCATGACAGGCAAATGTTATATTATCCCTGCAAAAACAGATTTTTTTCTTTCCCTGTTTTCTTTTCAGTTGAATTTCCTCATCACTTTGTTTTTACATAGTATGTGCAATTTTGTAAGCCTCTTCAAATCTTTTTTTTAAACAAGATCGAATCCAAGTAAATAAAGTAGTATAAAATTATTTGGCACTTTTGATGCCTTTCTTTTATATGTGACATTTGCGCCAGTCTCTTGCTTGAGCTTTTATTTCTTAAGATGCTTTGGGAATAAAAGCACTTGTAGAAACACATCGAATGTCATTTGTCTGTTGCAGCTCGTAGCACTGTGAGAGAGGCCTTCTGTGTGCCGATAATCTCAGTCAGTTGTAAAGCTACTCTTCAAAGATGATCTGTTGGGTATAAGCAGGAGAAATAAAAAAGGAAATCCCATAAAAGAAACAGCAGCATCTATCTGGTAAAACTCACTAGCCCAGGAGGGGGAAGAATAAAAGACACACAGTCTAACTGTGGAAACTGCAGGAGAGCGTATTCTGGGTAGGATGTTAAATCCCTAGACATCTGTTGGTGACATGTACAGTCAGACACACATCATTGGAGGCATCTGTAAATTATATGGGGGACAGTTTAATGAACTACAAAACAGCACATCTACCCAGCACAGACAGTGTCTTCAAAATAGGGCAAGAAAATTAATTTAGGTGGGAGAAGAGAGAGTGGTGAGGTGGTTGAGTGGGGAAAAAGGGCTTACAGGAAGAACCCCTTGGGAATAATAACCTTGAAGGCAAGAGTGGACCGAGTGAAGAAGGTAGGGCTGCTCTGTGCATTTTAGGGAGGGTCAAGCAGGAGACAGGAGGAGGCTAGCACAACCTAGGAGAGCAGAGGGGGAAATGGACCTTTCCAAAGGAGGAAAGTACAAAAAGAAACTGGATTTTGAAGAACAGAAACAAGTTCTTCTCTCTAGCTCCTATTTAAAAATAAGCAGAAAGAGCAACAACCCATGATGGTCAACACTCAATACTTTTTTAAAAATATCCTGAGACATCAGCTTTCACGCTTTTATTGTACTGAAACCTTTTTATCTTCCAAGTGGAGTTTATGCAGAGTTCTGATAGAATGTCATCTCCATGAGAAAAGGGACTTTTGTCCTGCTGCTGCATCTTGCATCCCCAGAGTCTGTCACCTAGTGGGCACTCCATGAGCATTTGAGTTGGATGCTCAAATGAACAGAGATTAATGAATGAATGAGTAGATATGTAGTTGGGCTGAGAAGGATCATTATCTTTCCAACAGATACCAGAGTTCCTCAGGGAAAGAACCTTATTTTAGTGAAATACCTTGATAAGTCACTTGAGGAAGAAGGCAACCAAGAGACAATTCAAGGCTTTGTAGAAGTAATAAACTTGAGTTGATGGTGGGAAGATGGGTAGCAATGAGAGGGGAGGGAGAAGGATGGAGAGGCCAAGGGCTGGTTATAAATTGTCACGACTAATACTCTTGAATTATAGGCAGTGCAGTACTATGTGAAAACTTCTTACTATTACCCCCAATTCTCCAGTAAAACTGTAGTCGAGAAATCTCCCTTTATGGGGGAGAATGGGAAAGATACCAAGAGAAAGGGCCTGCATTCTTTGTTTGGATCAACAGCAAGAAGATTAAGACACATCAATAAAAAGCTGTAAGGCCCAGATTGACAAATTCAGTAAAACCAAAAAATGAGATTGAAGTGACTAGAAAAGGGCCCCTAAGTAGTTGGAGAAAGGTTTTTATTAAGGTGTATTTTGAGAGAGACAGAGACAACACAAGTGGGGAGGGACAGAGAGAGAGAGAATTCCAAGTTGGCTCCACACTGCCAGTGCAGAG
Source organism: Crocuta crocuta (assembly GCF_008692635.1). NCBI lineage: Eukaryota > Metazoa > Chordata > Mammalia > Carnivora > Hyaenidae > Crocuta > Crocuta crocuta. The sequence continues at coordinate 502,420 of NW_027531909.1, read as the reverse complement.
CCTGACGCGAGGCTCAAACCCACAAAGAAGCTGTGAGATCATCACCTGAGTCAAAACCAAGAGTCAGACACTTAACCAACTGAACCACCCAGATACCCCAGTAGGTGGAAGAATCTTGAGGGGAGCTTCTATTTCCTTCTCCGTTGATGGATGGGTGTTGGGGCTAACCTTGTATGGGTGTTAGAGGACTTCGATATTAGGAAGACATAGAAAGCAGAAGCAGCAGAGCTGCTGGGGATGAGAAGGAGCACAGAATTCTGCTCCCTCTACTTGTCCCTCCTCTAACTATCCCCAACCTCCCTTTGTAACTTTCAAGAGCAAAGAAAAGAGAAGGAAGTTCGAGAAGGTTGAAGGTCAGAGGGGGAGAGGAGCTGAGGAATAGAGCACTGGGGTAGGACCCAGGACCATGGTTCAGTGGAGATATTCTTGAGATCTATCCCCATTTCTCCAAATCAAGGTTGTGTTTTCTTATCTGTACAACAGGGATAACACATCTACCCTCCAGGGTGGTTGAAAGGGTCTTACGTATTTGTGTGAAGGCAGAGCTGCAGAACTGCTGAGACTTAGGGGAGGTCTAAGCTGCTCCCCGGCTAAGACTCCCTCCTCCACATCAGCCTGGATCTGTGGAGCCTTGCAATTCATGCTTCAGGCAAAGTAACAAAGGCCTCCCTTCCCCTCCTGGTCCTTTGGGGGTCACTTGCAAATTGTCAACATGGCAAATTTTAAGTCCTTAGCTACAAAATTGTATCTAAAACAACCACAACCACAAAAATCCGTAACTGGAAAGGGTTCACACTTGCCAGTGAGCTGTTGGAGATGATGTCCAAGAAGGGCACTCTCCTAAGGGGCCTCTTTCCGATTTCTCCCTCCACATAGCACCTATTTTCAGTCAAAGGCATCCACAGTAGTTAAGGGCAGAATATCTTCACTAAATACTTCAGATGGGCCCTGGAAGAATGCCAGAATCCTTTCTGCAGAAGAGCAGATCCTGAAGAGATGGGATAGGAGGCTGTTATAAAGGGAGAAGTCTGTGGGGCTATCACCGTCTACCCTGAGGCAGCCCTCTCTCCTCCCTCCTCTGTTCCTCCTCTGAGTTCAGTTCAGTCAGTATTCAAGTGTGGCCTCTGCACGCATCATTTACACTCTTACCTGAATGACAGAGCCAGTCACTAAACCCCGCTTCCCACATCAGTGTTAATCTTCAGGCAAATGCTTGCACCTCAGGCCAGTGACTCCCCATTCCCTGTCTGGCATAGGAACAGAAAAGCACGGACTCTGGCTGACTAGGAGGTGGTAGAAATACCCCTGGGGGAGGAAAAGAAGAGAGGGACCAGGCACACCCAGCGGCATGGGGAACTTTGAAATAATTCCAAGAGGGTTGGGTGCTTTACTCCCATTTCTTGGCACCCAGAAGGAAGGACCAAGAGGAAACTCAAGGTCATTCCCTCAGTCGCCCACTCATGTGGTAAGTCCACTGCGGAGATTCGGCACACAAACTTGAAGGAAATCCTGTAGCACCTTGAGGAGCTCGGAGCTGAAAGGCAGAGAGTCTCCCATCACTGAACTCCGTCCTGCAATGTGCCAGGTGCGATTCACTCACTCATTCATCGGTCACCTGCCATGCAGCAGACACCGTTCAGGCTCTGGGAAGGTGTATGGAAAGGTTGTTACAGGAGCCCCTGGGAGGGTGGGGCCTTTAACTCCTCACCTCAGAGTCTCCCCCTGACTGCTTACTCTATGTCCCTTTATTTGGCAGAATGTGGTTTTCCTCTACAGGCAGACTCTAGGAAAGTACAGCTGTGGGATGGGGGCAGCCTCAAAGGGAGACTGCCTGTGCAGGGTGCCAGGAGAGCTCACCACTCTGACCCCACTGACCTTGAGGGGGAGTTCCCACCCAAATGTGGACAAGCAGCTGCCATCTTCTCATTCCAAATGTCACCAAGACCTGGGCAAGTTGGAAGCAGGTGCGTGTGACGTGGTCATGAGGGTGAAAACTACAACTGCAACATCTGAAAAATAGGTTTGTGATTCAAAAGGCCATTTAATTTCCATTTAAAAGTATTATAGGTCGTGTTTTCCAAACTAGGTCTGAAGAACACTCATCTCCACTGAAGTGTGTGTTTTTTTTAAGGGGCTCTATGTTTTACATTAATTTTTCATCTGTCCATTAAACCAAGTCAGGTTTTTTTTGTTTTTTTTTTGTTTTTTTTTGTTTTTCAGAACTGCCTTTTTCAGGGCCTTGGCTACTGACTTAGCATGCAGTAAATTTTGAAGGATGAAGAGATTTTCAAACTGGCTGTGTAGGACCCATGAAGCTTGGTCCAGTTCTCATGATCAAAAGAATATAGGTTGGGGGGCACCTGGGTGGCGGAGTCGGTTGAATGACCACCTCTTGATTGTGACTCAGGTCATGATCCCAGGGTTCTGGGATTGAGCCCTACATCAGGCTTGGTGCGGAGCATGGAGCCTGCTCAAGATTTTCTCTCCCTCTGATCCTCTCCCNGTTTTTCAGAACTGCCTTTTTCAGGGCCTTGGCTACTGACTTAGCATGCAGTAAATTTTGAAGGATTAAGAGATTTTCAAACTGGCTGTGTAGGACCCATGAAGCTTGGTCCAGTTCTCATGATCAAAAGAATATAGGTTGGGGGGCACCTGGGTGGCGGAGTCGGTTGAATGATTGTGACTCTTGATTGTGACTCAGGTCATGATCCCAGGGTTCTGGGATTGAGCCCTACATCAGGCTTGGTGCGGAGCATGGAGCCTGCTCAAGATTTTCTCTCCCTCTGATCCTCTCCCACTTGCGTTCACTCTCAGAAAATTAAAAAATTTAAAAAATGTATCAGTTATGAAATGTAGCTCTGATGTTTCAAGAAGTTTGGGGTTCCATAGTTATAATGGTAGGGGGTTCTCCTGAATTGTCCTGGAAAGCAATGAGAATATGGTGCTTAGTAGATGTGCAAAACAAGGTGACTTGGGCCTTTGTGGAACCTAGAAAAGCAGTTACCTGAGGGCAGGGATTGGGTGACTTTTCTTCAGCTTTCTTTTACAGTTGGCAATAGTCTAGGAAAACTGATTTCCTGCCTTTGCCCAGAATTCACACATGGATGGCAGTGTCTGTTCAACCCCCCGCCAGAAGCTATATCTGACCTTCCTGCTCTAATCCTTATGTGGCTGAAGGAGGCCACAGTGGCACAGCCATTTATATGAATCTCCCATTGGAGCCTGCTGCCAGAGCAGGGACATTCCCCAGGATATTTGCAGGATGCTGCTTCTCTAGCCTGGAAGTAACCCTTATGTGGTGAGAGCTCTGTGCTAACGGACCCAAGGATGGGATTATGGGCTGAGTCCTAGACCTCCATGTTCACTGCTGGAATGGCAACAAAAGTGGCACATTCCCGTCATGAAGATACTCTAACAATGGTGACTCCCTCTGCCATCTTGATTTCCATGTTTTATATATGTGGTTTTACAATTTTACATATTTTACAACTGATACTCCTGATAACCAGCCTATTTTATAGGAGTGACAGTTTATAGAGTTTGAGTGACTTGCTAACTTCTCTAAGCCTTGGTTTTCTAGGAAATGAAAACTTTAGGGATGGGAAGAACAAATACGGAACATTTACGTTTTGTCACAGGTGATCTACATCATCTCATTTTTTTAAACTGTTTTATTTATTTCTAGGAGAGAGAGAGACAGCATGAGCAGGGGAGGGTCAGAGAGAGAGGGAGTCACAGACTGAAACAGGCTCCAGGCTCTGAGCTGGCAGTCAGCACAGAGCCCGATGCGGGGCTCGAACCCATGAACCGCGAGATCATGACCTAAGTGAAAGTCGGACGCTTAACCGACTAAGCCACCCAGGTGCTTATCTCATTTAATCTTTGCAACGACCATGTGATACAGTTATTATTGATGCTTCCATCTTTCAAAAAAGGAATGCAGAGAAGGAGATTGCCTCTTGCCTGAGTTTCCATAGTGGTAACATATGTGATGGATACAGGGTTTGAGGTCAGTTGTGTCTCACTTTGCTCAAGCGTGTTCACTCCATGATTTCACAAAGAAAAGATTTTAGAAAGCCTTGACTTGATGTCTTAAGGAAAATCTTTGAGGAGGGACAGGTTTCTGCTACAGTAGGTGAACTGGAGTTGAATGCCCTGGTCTATCATTTTCCTGGTTCTGCCCATTGTGGAGGAGAACTCAATTATCTGATAAATAGCTGACGATTATTGGTTTTCCAGGGCTTAGGCTTTGTTCAAAGCACTTTCAAGGAGTAGGAACACATTTAATTTTCTCAATGACCCTGTGAAGTAGATATCCTAACTTTGTAAGTGTGGAAACTGAGGCTGAGTGGTTTATGGAATTTGCCCCATTCAGTTGCTCAGCATACATCTGAGCAGAATCTGAATGGAGGCATTGTCACTTCAGTGCCCCTGCTCTTGACTGCCTTTGTTATACCTCTGCTTCTCCTGGTCTATTGCATTATTTATTGAGCCCTGACAATTTGCCTTGTGTTGCTAGAGATGGGGGCCCTCTGGGCTGACAGTGAGAGAAGTAAGATTGGCAGAAGAAAGTGGTATCTGGGTCTCCCTTGTCAAGAGTTAGTCATTCCAGATACCTGACCAGCCCAGAAATGCAGAGCAAGGAGACCATTAAGAGCCTGGGGCAAGAGAGGAGGAGATCTACATCTCTGACAAATTTGAAGTTTACTCAGAGCCTTCATTGTTCAGGGTCTTAAAGGAGGAAATCCAGGAGGGCATGAGGGGAGAAGAGGAGCAGGTTTACTCCCTACAACAGTGGAAGTGTTCAGGGTTGGCTCTGTCCTAGTATCACCAAGGAACATTGCAAAAGTCCCCATAAAGGGACACCTATCACAGGACCAAACTAGTGTTGAGCTATACACTGCTCCAGAGGGCATCATTCATATAGAAATGGAGGGCATGGGGATTCAAGGGCTGCAATGCACATGCAGCCCATTGTGAAGGAGGTCTCTGGAATTTTCCAAGTGTTCTAGTTTCTCACTAGAAAACATGTGACCTGAACCATGTATATTCTTCCCCCCCAGACCTCCCCCCACTCAGGTTTTAATCTTACTTGCGAGTAGGTCCCCAGGTTAACCTCAGAACAAATCAGTGGTGAAGGAAGGAAAATGACATGTGAATTCTAGAATTCTCTGAGCTGGAGAATGGGTTGGGTCTTGGGTTATGGAGAAGTTCCAGTGTTACCAGACATGCAAACTCCAGTTGGATGGGGGCAATCCATGAAAGTACTCCCCCCATTTCTTCAACTCTTATTCACTCAGTGAACATTTATTGACATCTTCTAAGGGTTGGTCTGTTAGGCACTGGGGAGGATAAAGAGTTTATAGTTTCTGTTCTCAGTATTAGAAAAAAAAAACTGAAACCAATCTGTTGAGTTGAAAGAGACCTATGACAGTAGAGAGATCTACAAACTCCAGTGTGGACACCAAGGAGGGGGAGAGGAGGGAAGGGAGTGGGAGGAAGATGGGGGAGAACATTCTAGCAGAGGGAGTCCATTAAGGGGAGGCTGAGTGAAGTATACCCATGGTGGATTCTAAACAAATCTACCTTGGGTAGTTTCCATTGTATATAAGCTGATGCCCAAATATGAAATTAGAATGCCTATAGTAGGCTTTGTATATGGGAAAATAGCCACTTTTCTAGTTTTAATTGTTAGATGTCTATTTTGGGTCTGTGCTGAGGTAAAGGTCCCTTTCTGGTAGAAAGCAGAGTTACAAGTTGGCTCAGGGTTGGTGGCCAACAAAGCTGTCAGGAGTCCTCAAAGATCTCAGTTGACAAATTCCTGAACAAATTAGTTGCAATCCAACAATGACCACTTTCCTTTATTAAGCAATGTGCTAAATGCTTTACATAGGTTATCTTTGGCCCTCACACAAAGCCAAGGAGGCTTTCTTCACAGATGAGGAAATGGAAGTTGCTGGAAATAACTGATTTGCCAGAGATACACAGGTAGGAAAAGCCAAAACCAAAACTCAAACTGTGGGGGTCTAACACCAGTGGGACACTTCTCCTCTGGAAGGGTTGGTTTTATTTCCCTGCAAGTAAAATTCTGAGTAAGCTGGGAACAAGCTTGGTGAGAGATTAATGGTATTCCAGGGCTGTTTGTCCTTTTCCTATCAGTTCAGAGGAAATGTAATCTCAACAGTGCTGTCTTTTGTTTATGGGGTGATTAAAAATGATTTGTTGTTTTCCATATTTTTCAAAATGGTCAGACTTTACCAATAGAGAATAGTAAACTTTATGTGAAAAATACACCTATGAAAGTGTTTAAAAATGTTTATTTTTGAGAGAGAGACAGAGCATGTGAGCAAGCAGGGGTGGAGCAGAGAGAGCGGGAGCGGGGTGGGGGACAGAGGATCCAAAGCAGGCTCTATGCTATCAGCAGGGAGCCTGATGCAGGGCTCATACCCATGTACCACACTGTGAGGTCATCATGACCTGAGCTGAAGTTGGATGCTTAACCGACTGAGCCACCCAGACACCCCAACTTAGAAGATGTAGGTCGGGATTAAAATGCTATTACCAGTTTCTAAAAATAAAACTGAGAATTGCTATCTAACTGGATTTAGCTACCCAGAAGCCAAAGATCTTTAGGATAATAAAAGGTGTCCCTCCCTATGCCCCAGACTTAAAAAAAGTTATCGATTTCCCCTTTAACTCTCTCAATGAGAAAGCTTTCTTTTGAACAGGGACTTGTTAGGTTTTTATAATGACGGAGATGACGAAGTTCCAGTTACTGTTATTGTTTGACAGTAGATATAGGATTCATTCATCTTTTGGGGAGCTTTCATGGGTTTTCTCTTACATCCACTCACTGCCCACCATGGGGGAGGGGGCATTGTGGATGTATTAAAAACAAAGGTTGTTTTTTTTTTTATTTTTAAGGAATAGCTGTTCTTTTTTGGTTTTTGTTTATTTTAAAGCGCATGAGTGAGGGAGGAACGGAGAGGGAAACAGAGGATCCAAAGTGGGCTCTGTGCTGACAGCAGAGAGCCCAACATGAGGCTCGAACCCACAAACCAGGAGATCATGAACTGAGCCAAAGTTGGGTGCTTAACCGACTGTGCCATCCAGGTACCCCTAAAAGTAAAGTTTTAGTTAAAAAAATCATTGGTTAAAGATATTTTCATTCTCCCAAGGTAGTGGTATCCTTAGAATTTTTTCTGGGGCTCCCATAGTCAAGATAGTTATAGTAAGTATCCATATGTATTGGTTTTCTAATGCTGCTATAACAAATTACTACAAACTTATTGACTTAAAGCAACACAAATATATGATTTTACAGTTTGGGAGATCAGAAATCTAGAATGGGGTCTTACTGGGCTAACATCAAGGTGTCAGTAGGGCTGTGATTCTTTCTAGAGGTTCTAAGAGAAAATCCATTCTTAACTTTCCCAGTTATTAGAGGCCACCCACATCCCTTGTCTCACATCCACTATGCATGGTCTTCCAAGCCAGCAACCTTGTAGCTCTCTGACCATTCTTCCATGATCACATCTCCCTCTGACTCTTCTACTTTCTAGGACACTTGTGATTATACTGGGACCACCCAGATAATCTAGGGTAATTATCTCATTAACATCTTAATCATATCTGTAAAGTCCCTTTTGCCATGTAAGGTAACAGATTTACAAATTCTTGGGATTAGCACAGGACAACTTTAGGAGACCATTATCATGCCTACCACATTGTGTGTGTGTGTGTGTGTGTGTGTGTGTGTGTTAGGGGAGGAGATTGGGAAGATGGAAATTATAATGCAAAAGAGGCATGGGAATTATTGACTTATTCTCAGCACTCAGCTTGTCTTACAAGGTAGTTCTGGAGAATCTTTGATGGGCCCCTTCTTAATTATTCACCAGACTCTAGGAGCAGAGAGCCCCTGCCAGGGTCATAACAAACACTTTCTCTGCAGTGCTGTAGATCCAGTGGGTGCACCCATTTTGGGAAAAGAGACCCAGAGAAAGGGAGCCATCATTCGTTAAGGGTTTGCTCTGTGCCAGGTTATTTTTATGTATTATTTTGTACAGTCATCATGACAAACAGATGAATTGGGCACTTTTACCCTCATTTCACAGGGAGAAAAGAAAGCCAAAGATGTGAAGTAAACTGGACAAATTAAAAAAAAAAAGCAAGTGGTAGAGCTGGGATTCAAACTCCACTCAGTCTGTTGTAAAATCAGCTCTCTTTCCCTATTTATGTACATATGGTTCCCAGAGGTCAAGAGCACACTAGTAGTTTAAGCAGGAACTTAATTCTAACACCAGTCCTTTGTTGGCTCTGATAAATTTGTGTATCTGGAATGATTAGATGGCTTTGGACCACTGGTGTAGAGTACACCAGCTATAGAAGTACAACGCTCAGGGCACCGGGGTGACTCAGTGGGTTCAGTGTTGGACTTCAGCTCAGGTCATGATCTCAGTTTGTGAGTTTAAGCCCCATGGCGGGATTGCCACTATCAGCCTGTCAGTGCAGAGCCCTCTTCGGATCCCCTGTCCACCTCTTGCCCTCTCCTTCCCCATTTGCACATTCTTTCTCAAAAGTAAACATTAAAAAAAAAAAAAAAGTATGCCAGGCTCTTCAACGTGGCTAACAACCATAAAGAGATAGATTTTAAGTTCTTAAAATTGCTAAAGGCTATGGGAATGTTTCTTCCACATTTGGAGTACATTTGTTTATAGATCTCTAAGCTTTAAAAAAATATTTAACCACACAATGTATTTGGTAGTAACTGAAGTTAGGATCAAATCAGTCTGGTCATGTCTATGACAGACCAAAAGACATGGGAGAGTTTGTAGGTTTGGGGTAGAAGCTGAAGCAATAGGCCTCAGGAAACCTGTGACCGATTTTAAAACCAGGTTGGTAGAGCCTCTGATTTACACTTGCTCAAAGTGCTGAATCCTGATTATCTAAAATGATTAAGCTTTTGGTGACCAAAGCCAAATAGAAGAATCTTTTTATTATGCAAAGAGAATAAGAATATTGACTGTACGCATTCATGCACCTTAGGGGTGTGTGTGTGTGTGCACACACATGCACTTTAGGGTTTTAATGTGCTTTTTCTTTTCAGTTTCCTTTCTTTCTTCCTCTGGGAGCCATTTTATGCTCAGTGGGCACGACAGGAGCAAATAAAAATAAAAAGAGCCACAAGCTTGTTTGGAATTCATTAACTCCAAAGGTTGCCTTTACTACCTGGGTAAGGTAGAGAAATCACCCCCAAAGCCCTCGCTGAATGTATAGCTCTAGAGAATCTGAGCCTAGCCTCTCTCCTGCACCCAAGAACTCCACAATAGTACTTGGAAAGCTACAGAATTTATAATGCCTGTTGACAGGGGCACCTGGGTGTCTCAGTAGGTTAAGCGTCCAACTTTGGCTCAGGTCATGATCTCACAGCCTGTGAGTCTGAGCCCCATAGGAGACTCTCTGCTAACACCTTGGGGCCTGGAGGCTGCTTCAAATTCTGTGTCTCCGTGTCTCTCTGCCCCTCTCCCTCAAAAAGAAACATTAAAAAAAGAATTATAATGCCTGGAGACAGAGCCTGTAAGGGTGGGAGAGTGAAGAGATGGCTTGGGTGAGCAGAGAAGCCAAAAGGTGAAGGTAGCGCAGAGACACTATAGAAGGTATAGGACTTAGTTGCTGAGGGAGAGTGAATAAAAATTATGAAGTACAGGTGGTGCAGATACCCCACTTCCTGGGAAGGCTTGGCAGGACTCTGTGCCTTCACCATGTAGTCTTTGAATTTCTTGAGAATGTACCAGAAAACAGAAGCTTAGCAGGTAGGACATATCAGAGGAGAGCTGATCACACAAAGATGATTCACGTTCTAACCCACTTTGTCCCCAAGTCCTTTGTCCTGCACTTTCCCACACTCTTTCATTATAAAGTTGGCCAACAATCAAAGCTCGAGTTCAACGTGCTTCCGATGTAGCAGATTGAAGATGGCTACAACTTCTTTGACATTCTATTCCTTCTCACCTGAGCAGGCCCTGTCATTGCACTGACCAATAGTCTATGGCAAAAGTGGCCTCGGGTCGGTTTCGAGAGCCAGGTCTGAAGGTATTAGCAGCTTCTACTTGCCATTTCTTGGGACCCAGCCACCATGCTGCGAGGAAATCCAAGCAGCTCCTTAAAGAGGCTCACATGGAGAGGAACGGAGGCTCCCAGCCAATAGGCAGGACCAACAGATAGCCATGTGAGTGAGCCATCTTAGCGAATCCTTCAGCCTCAAATAAGCTGCCCCATGGATGCTGTGCAGATCAGACATGGATAGTCTACTCTGAGCTCTTCCCAGATTGCAGATTCATGAGGAAAATGAACTGCTGATGGAAGCCCTGGTTTTTTATTTTTAAAAAAGTTTTTAAGAGAGCACGAGCAGAGAAAGGGCAGAAAGAGAATCCCAAGCAGGCTCCACACTGTCAGCACAGAGCCCAATGCAGGGCTTGATCTCACAAACCATGAGATCATGCCCTGAGCCAAAATCAAGAGTCAGATGCTTAAGCAACTGAGCCACCCAGGCACAGTCCTTTAAAGTGCTGGACTCTGGCTCAGGTCATGATCTCATGGATCTTGGGTTTGAGCCCCTCATTGGGCTCTGCACTGATGGAATGGGGCCTGCTTAGGATTCTCTCTCCCTCTGCCTCTGTCCCTCCCCCACTTGTGCTTTCTCAAATTAATGAACTTAAAAAAAAAAAAAGGTCATTGACAGTGGTTTGTTGTGCAGTGATGGATAACAACTAAGGAGACTGGGTTAGGGGAGGGATGGAAACTCTGTTCTTTAATGCCCACCCCTCCATGGCAGACATTAATGATCAGTCATTAAATGTTTTGCCTAAGCCCAGAAATCTCATCAGCAGTACTCTGGGCAGCCATTACCAATTCATCAGAGGACTGGGCTAAGTGGTGAATGGCTGAGAAGTATGGTATGATATTAGAGGTGTTAAGCCCTGAACTTGAGAGTTCTTTTGGTCCCTTTCCATTCTTGAGAGACCATACTATCCCCCCTACCCCCATCCATCCACCCCCACCCTGGTCCAGGAGCCTGCTTAGAAACTCATTGCATCAAGAAACCGTAAGTTGCCACTTCTGCCTATTTCATGGCAGAGGTCACTACTGACTGAGTCCCAGTGTCCCTGGAGTCAAGGATGAATGCATTTGCCATGCTCTTCCATCTACCACCTGAAACAGACTACTGGATGTCTAAGATCTTTATACCCAAGTGACCCTAAAAATAATTGCCCTATATTGTCTAGAGATACCCCATTTCCACAGTACCTTGCAGGGTGCCTGACCTGTTAGTGCTGGACAGATTTGTCCAGTGGATGTGGCCAACAGATGGGGTCAGCCCTCTTCGTCTACTCCCACTCCCCAGCTCTTAGGACAGAGCTGAGCACACAATGGGTGCTAAACAAATGCTCATTACATTGATTTTGATGGCTTTATTTCCAAAATAGTTGCTTGATGAACAAGTGGGATCTCTCCCCCTAAAAAATATCAACTCAAAACAGAAGCATAATAGAGCCAGAGCTCAAAGCAAAATTATTCACAAATTCCAAGTGCCTCAATCCATGGGTTTTAATGAAAGTCATTCTGCAGTTGAGAATGTTGTAGTAATTACAGGCAAGCTAATGTCTTCGCCATATGGTTTGAAAGCAGGTCTGAATTTTGAAAGCCACTATCAGCAGTTTTATTTTCTGCTGCAGCTTCTCTGTGCCCCACCCCCTGCCTGCCTTTGTCTCTCTCTTTTTGCTTTTACCTCTTTCTTTCAACCTCATATTCCCTCTGTCCTGCACAATTCTTCCTCATTGGTCTCCCTTTTTCAGCCCAAGTCACATTTTTAAAGCCTTTGATAGGAAGCCTCCAGTAATCCTGAGAAGCAATTGAGTGCCCAGAATGGGTCAGGACATAGCATTGTCTGTGCTGACCCACTCGCTGAGAAAGAGAACCAAGATGTTCTGACCTCTTGCAAATGGACTGTGTCATTCCGTCCCTCAAGTGTAGTTGAATGATTGAAGGGAAAAAAGACTCCAATTAATCTCTCCACTACTGAATCACCTCAGTGCAGTGGTCCTCAACCCTGGCTGCTTAGAGAATCACCTTACGAGCTATTAAGAGTACAGATGCCTAGACCCCACCTCTTCAGGGAGTAAGTTCTGAATTGATTGGTTTGGAATAGAATCCAGATGGTCAGACTAGCCAGAATCTCCCCAAATGATCCCAACATAGAGCCAGGGTTAAGACCCCTGCTCTAGAACCTAAGACTTGGATAGACAGCCATGGGATCTAGAATTTCTTCTCTCATCTACCTGTTACACTCAGAAGGGAGCCAACACAAGCAATCATTGCGAAAGTAATGCCACATTAAAAGGCATCCACTTAGATGTAGCTGTTTAATAATTACACATCTGTTTGACTCAAAACTCATTCACAGATGATTCAGTAATATGTTATAAAAACTCCAAGTGAGTGGAGCTGGAGTCCAGGCCTTTATTTTGCAAATGGCATCTTTGGTACTAAGATCTTCTACAGTAAGCATGCCTTCTCTCAGGTCAGGGCTCTTTCTGGGCTGTGGCACACTGTCCCGTCTGCCGGTCTCTGGGATAATTCCAGGAGTGGTGCCTACCCATCCAGATGTCTAAAGGTCATGACTCTCCTCTAGCCTCCCCTAAAAATTCTTGCTACAGGGATGATTGCCTTGGGATAGCTACAAAAGTGGTGGCCTTTTCTTTATAATGCCACTGTTCCTCTTTCCTCAGCAAATTTGTTGATAAGATTAGCTAATGATCCCATTCATTGGAAGGTCAGAGAGCCTGGAGGCCACAGTGAAAGGAGAGATGTCAGGAGCTCATACAGGAAGGACCAGCTGCTTCCTCAGGCACAACAGAAGGTTGATGGAGCCTGGAGTCACCAGGGGCTCTAGAGTGTGAACATTTGGGATGGGGGCTCATGTTTAGGAGGCATCCTTGCTGATTTAGGACTAGGTGTTGAAAGGCAACTAGGGATATAGAAGAGGCAAATAAGTACCATTTTGTAGTTAAAAACAAAAATTGGCTCAAGTCACCCAAACCGGAGTTGGATTTTTTAAAAAAATCTTTTGGGGTTCCCTCCCATCAGCCTTCTTGGGCCTCGGTATCCTTATCTGTAAAACGAAGGTAATTCCACCTTTGCTGGAGGTCTTTCAATGCTCGGGGAATGAAGTGAGATTACATACGTACTTGGGGGGGGGAAATGGAGGTGCTCTGCCTGTTAGGCATTTTTGTGGAGAGAGAAGATGGGGCGTTAGAAAGAGGTGTGAACTAGCTGTCAGAAGCCTGGCACCATGCCCTCCCCCACCCCACACTCCATCTCTTGCTAGTCATTAGACAACAGACAAAATGATCAACCACTTCCTTTCCTGCAAGCTGGAGTAATGGTTGTAGCGCCATCCTGAGAGGTGTGAAACCCCAATGGAGAGATTTGTGGGAAAGCGCAAACTGAATTACTACCTAAATGGGAAGTAATATTAGAATTATGACCACTATGTCTTTCTAGACTCACCTTTTTGGCTGAATATTGCTTTATTTGTGGACTCAGAGCTCTTCAAAATGACTTTTAAAATGATCTTACTGTTCGGATGCCTGGGTGGCTCCGTCGGTTGAGCATTGGACTCCTGATTTCAGCTCAGGTCATGATCCCAGGGTTGTGGAATTGGGCCCCACGTTGGGCTCTGTGCTGACAGCATAGAACCTGCTTGAGATGCTCTCTCACCCTCTGCCCTTAACCCCTCGTGCTCTCACTCTCTAAAATTAAAAACAAAAAAACAAAAACAAAAAAAAAACTTTTTAAGTGATCTTAATGTTCCTAGCAGCGTACTCTTATTTACGACATGAACAAGAGATCCTGTAGTCTTTGAGGGTGGTTTCCTGATATCTGTTCCATCCCAGGTATTTTGCCTAAGCTATTCATAGCAATGCCATGCTCTTTGCCAATGATTGATTTAAGAATGGGCAGGTCATCAAAGTCCTGGACAGTGAAGCAAGTGGTGAAGTCAGGAAGAGAGGTCCTTGCTCTGCGGGGCAAGACGGAGGGCATAACCCCATTCTACCTCTGGGCACTGTAGTGCATGGCTTGGATGCCTGGACGCATCTTCAAACTATGTGGGAAGCTGCCTTATAGTACGACAGATCCACTGCGGGTAGCGGAGGGAAGACAGTGAGAACCCAAGACTCTTTAAGAATCACTGAGCTAGAACTATCCCTGAAGCCATCCTCTAGACCTTTATTTTAAAAATACATTCCTTTTTGTCCGTTTGAGAAGATTTTAAATATTGCTGTAGCTCAAGGTTTAACTGATTAACCTTATAGTTGTAGCAATGGTAATCTTGATAACTTCCTTTTCCTTATTAATATTTTCCCTTCATGAAAAATAGCTCTCATCGTCCCTATTATAAAAATACTGGTTGTTAATGACCGTAGAGTTGGCAAATCTGGAAATGTTTAATGAATATAAATTCTAACAGCTTTCCCTTGGAGAGGGCCTCAGCTAACATTTTGATCAATTTCTCCTTATTGTTTACATTAACCTATCTTCCTTGCTGGAAAAGATTGGAAAGGGGAGGAGGATACTCACAACAACATTTACAGGGCTCCTGTCCTTCTTATAGAAGAATACTAAAAGTGAAAAAGAAGGGTAGGGGGAAATCCGGGAAACCTTATTGGGAGGAAATACCAAGAAGCGTACGAGGTTTGGGCAAAGGGAAGTAGAGAGGAAATTCTCAAAGTGCCACCTTTAAGATTTCCCCAAAGGTTGCTTGTACCTTGCCTCTCTCTGGCTTTCCTGGCCATGTTAAAGAAAAGAGGTCTTTCCTTTTCCACCATTTTTTCCTTCCCTGTGGGCTAAGCCTGGCAGGAACTAACCCTGACCCCTCTGTCTGGAGGAGGCAAACGCTGGAGCCAGCTGGTACCTTGCATATTTTGAGCAGCTTGTCCAGATGCATCTCAGTGATCTCATTAATCGAGGTGAGAGCTGTGCTTCCAGGAATCAGGGCACGAAGCTTAAACGGATGCTCAGGATTTAGAGCAAGGCAAGGATCACAAGACTTGATCTGTGGCAGAAGTTGCAAACTAAGGGCCTCTGAGCTCTGTGTGACCTATACATGCATTTTATTTAGGCTGCATGGTAGTGAAAAGTTGGGAGATTTTACATGTATGCCCAGATTTCAGAATTTTTTTAAGTATGAAGATACGACATGCAGTTCAACATAGAAGACATTAGCTAAAGGCAACTTGGCTTTTCCTTCGTCCTAGACCTAGACTTGTGTGTTCCCACACTCATGTGGGACACACATAGGTGCACTATTTCCATGACCACACTGGACCCTGCTGAGGGAATTGGAGTTTTCATTCTTTAAGATTTTGTGCCTGGGGGCTAAGAGGTCTCTCCTCACCAGACAGATTTGATCAAGTGGTGATGGCTCCCAAAGGGCTGTGTTGAAAAGATTCTGGGGTTCATTATAAAGAAACTATTGATTGATGATGTCCACTCTGGACACCAGGTGGGGGCCCGTTGTCACCTGTGACCCAAAAGTCAACTCCTGAACATTTGAGTGGCAGGCCAGGTTCCCTGTGTTGTAATTCTGATTCCATCACTTCCTAGCCAGAGTGGAATGATGGATTTTACCAGTTCCCGGTTTTCTCACCAGCAAAATGAGGTTAGCAATCCTTTATCTACATTGTAGGTTTGCTACGAGAATTAAATAAGATGCTATGCATTGAAGGGCTGGATTAACAGTAACCAGTATTGCTTTTGCTATTCTCTTGTACTTATCTGGCTTGAAGTATGCTTGTAATTTAGCAAAATTTGGAAATGGGCTTTTATCCAAAACCACCTATAAGTGTAATTTTTTTTAAGTTTCTGAGTCACTCAGGAAATTCTGTAATACATTTTCTTTTATTCAAATGTAAAACTGAGGGGGATGGGCAGGAATCTATGTAGATGAGCCTCTATCTATGGAGAGCTTGATGTTGGGAGTCTGCTCTGGTGCCGTAACCACCCCTTCCTCACTTCACTTCCCACTAGAAATAATCATCATCTCAGCAATATAATCATAGCAGCTATTTTCTCAGTGTTTACTTGTAGTGATGACACTTCAGTTGGATCATCTCATTTAACTGTTATCATAAACCTAGAAGGTGGTTATGGTCCCAGATTATAGATTGCAAAATGAAGGCTCAGGGTATTTAGAGAACCTGTCCATAGTGCTTGGCTATAAAATGTCAGAGCTAGGATACTTATCACAGCTAATGTTTATGGAGCACTCACTTTGTGCTGGTACTATCCTAAGTGTTGACATGCACTTGGCATGTAATAACTCGATCCTCATGAGTATATTAGGAAGTACTATTATTCCCATTTTACAGATAAAGAGCCTAATGTAGAGACTTATCATTCATGTACTTATCCCGAGAAAACAGAGGCTTGGAGAAGTTCATTAACTTGCCCATGTTTACACAGCTTGTAGAACTCCTAGGTGGGCACACTGACTCCAGAGCCTGCTACACTGTTGTCTTCACTTTGAACACAGGACTGTCAGATGGGAGCCTCTGCTCTGTCCACAACACTGCTCCCTGGCCTGGGAGGACTGTGGCTGCACATTAAACAGCTTCTAGGAGGAGAGGAAGAGAGACCAGGAGCAGGAAGTACCATGGGCAGATCTCCAGAGGAAATGACTGTTTATAGGATCTTTTTGTTTATAAAGATTCTTTGGGAGCTCTACCATATAGGTGCCTCAGACAACTAGATGCCAGAGATAGCTGCACATGGCATGGTGGTTGGGTGGTTTGTTCCTGATAAGAGGGGAAGTTCTGGGAGGCAGAGCCAGATGAGTACTTTTTCCTTTTATGGGATTTTTCTTCAACACCTATTAGGGCCCAGAGGCAAGACAGAAATGTTCTTGACCTATAAGATCCAAACTGTGGATGGGTGGAAACTCCCACAAGGGTCCCCGGCATTCACCACTGCTGCAGCCACTTCCCCGAGAGTATCATCCATTTCAGCTCAGGAATCAGCAACAGTCTCAGAGAGGTTGAGTTTATCAAGAACACGAATCTAGTTGGTGTGAGATTTGGGTCTAGAATCCAGATTTTCTGACATCCTTTTCGGTGTTCATTGCTTCATATGTGTTTAGATCTAATCCAGTAGTATTTGTGGAGTATTTACCACTTGCCTGCATTATCCAACCACTTTGAGTGTAATAACTCCATTCTCATGAGCATGTTAGGAGGTAAGGTTATTCCCATTTTACAGATGAGGAAACTAAGGCTCACAGAGATTAGAAAGTTGGCACAGGAAGAGAGTTTGACTTCAAACCCATGTTCTTAACCATTGTGCTATGTGGCCTCTTGGTTTTTGTGACTGTCACCTGTGAAGTCCCTAACTGGAACACAGTTGAAGCATGGAGTGAGGCAACAGAGCCAAGATGAATGTACCATCTTAGAACTCCTGATAAATGTCTGTAGCTGCCGAAGTGAGAAAGATACCACCATGGGATTTGCTTGAAAAAGAACATGATCCGTCGATTCTCCGGTGGGTGAAATCGGTCAAGTATATCCTCTCAACTAGGATATATATCCATGCAAATGCCTGGATTTTCAGGCCACTGTTGAAAAATATTTTCAATATAGAAATCTACGAAGATTTAGTGGGATGGCATCTGAACATCCATTGAAGTACTTAGCAGAAGATGCTATTTCAGTTCAAGATATAAATAGTCTCAGATGTTTTTCTGTGAAAGGAATTGCATTTTATAATTATGCAGCACACCGCATTAATGGTCTTTGGTGCAGGAAAATGGTACCAGGAAGCTGTGTTCTCAGGAACAGATAGAAATCCTGGTGCTATGCTTCCCTTTCAAAGGCTGAGTGGGAGATTTCACTCAGAGGCTGTGTTTGGAGGAGGGGGGTGACACGTGTCGATGCTCAGAACTCCTGTGGGTCTCCGGCTAGGGCAGGAGGTCTGAGGTGTCCCTGGGACTGGCATGCGTAGTGGTGCAGATGGTACAACTGAGGCTGAGGGATCAGCACAGGCCGAAACATGGGCAGTGTTCCCTCCCTGCCAGTGTTCTTGAACTTTGGGATTGAATTTCTTCTCCTTTTCCTGAGGGAGATCTGCATTCTGTTTACTTATGGGTAACCCTTCATTACTGTGGTCTTCCTGTTCAATTCTATCACCATAACTGACGGAGATAGATTTATTTTATTATTTCCTGAGTCCAGCACATGTGCTGAATCGTTCATAAAGTTAAAAATGAACTCTTTCTTCCTGAGTTTTTACACATTTATAGGGTGTTTTGCTTTAAGTCAATAGGAGTAATTCCAAAATTCCAAAAACAGGCACTTATAGGGTAAGTTATTTGTTTTATAGAAAGCGCTATCTCCAAGTTAAAGGGCATGCGTTTGAGCTGTGTGATGAAAATGGTTTGCTTTACTAAAATTTGATATGCATACGCTTTGCATTGTGGGTGTTCAGCAAGTGTTTTGAGGATGTTAGAACTCCATCTCTGATCCAGGACCAGGTACAGGAGTAGTTAAGTGCTAAAGGAATATTTGTTAAGTGAATGAATCTCCAAGAGCCAGACCTATTTTTCCCCACTATTAATTGGACATCTCGGTCTTGGTATCCTGCAGCAATCCCAAAAGGACATACACATGTGATTGAATTCCTTTGCCTTAAATACACGATCTCCTTCTCTGTGGGCAGTGGATGTGGTGAGTGGCCAGGGAGACGAGACAGCCTCTGGACACTGGCTTCCTCACTCACTCATCTGTGATCTTAGGATATGCACCCAAAGTCTTGTCACCTGTTTTTCATCTATAAAGTGGGTATGATAGTGCCTGTGTCTTATAGGGTTGAATTGTGTGAATTAAAGTGGAATGGTTAGTGTGGATCTCACACCTAGTACCAGGCAATAAATGTTAACTATTTCCTACTTTAGCCAAGCACCTGGTTAGAAACTCTGTTGTCAAGCTTACCTCCTCCTCCCCTCCAAATCTAGTCGGACTTCTTTTCTCCCCTTGCTTTTGCTTCCCCTAGCATGGCCCTAGCTCCAGTGCTCCTTTTTGCAAAATCTTGGTCCTCTTTCTTGTCCAATGCAGTGAATGAAGACTAGTGTGTTCTTTCTCAGCTGGTTACTCCTCTCTAGTACTTGGGGGTTCACCTTCCTTAGCACAGCAATCCCAGCCTCTGATGAGTTGCTTTGGTTTGGTCTTGTTTTAAATGTTTATTTTGAAAGCAAAAGCATGCACATGGACAGGGGAGGAGCAGAGAGAGCTGTTGAGAGACAATCCCAGGCAGGCTCCAAGCTCTCAGCTCAGAGCCCGACATGGGGCTTGATCCCATGAACCTGGAGATCGTGAGCTGAGTCAAAATCAAGAGTCAGACGCTTCACTGACTGAGTCACTCAGGCACCCCCTGGCAAGCTGTTCGTGGCTCCAGACCCACCTTCCCAGCCAGTCTTCAGCCATTCCTGGCCCCTTCCAGTCTCCATATTCTGGCCACACTGGATTTCTGACTGCTTCCAGAAGATACCCCACTTCCATTCCTCAAGGATTCTGTTATGTCTCTCCGGGATTCCCTTACCTTTGTTTCACCAGTTTCATCTAGGTGGAGTTTCCCAGAAACCTTTGCAGTTTTACAGAAATCATTGCTCCTTCCTGTAGACTTGATAACCTGACCGTTTTTGTGCCTCTCTCCACCTTCCTTCCTTCTTTCATTAGAGAAGAGCTCCTTGGGTGAAGGAACCACACACCACGGGATCTTTCTAGATCCCTTGTTGTGTTACTAGGTCCTCACACGGGAATGCAGTTCGGCAAGTTACTTTTTCTATCTTCCTATTTGAAAATTAAGATATTCTCATGGCAAAAGTGGAGGATGTGAAAAGCCCCTGCCCACCGGGTCTGTGCCAAGGTTTATAGACAATGTTTCAGACATTTGCCTTGCCAACATTAACACAGCAAAGGTTTTAAAGTGGAATAGGAACGGTCACAATGACACACTATCAAGAATAGAGGATTCTTTGTATTACAGAGGGCAACTTGTGCGGTGTTTGATGGGCTTTCGAGGAAATCGCATTTCTTGGTTTTAAAAAATACACAGAAGAGACTGGACTTTTGTGAAGAAACAATCCTGTTATTCTGTAATACCTTTTGTTTTTATAGGATGCCTCCTGTCATAATTTTTCGTTTCCACTTGAAAAAGGAAAATACTAATGTGCAGAGAGACGTCAGGGATATTAATTTCTCTTTGGAACCTAAGGGGAAAGCACATGCTTCTACCAAACTTCCATTTGGCTTTGAAGGCAGGACAATTTTTCCTTCGGAACCCAAGCAAAATTTCAAGGGTGTTCAGCACTGGCGCCCCAAGTCACCACTAAAGGCGAGATGTCAATGTCAATGTGGCGGGATGGGAGGGTAGAGTGTAGGGCTGGGCAGGTCCTCTAGCCAGCCCGGGGTTCAGCGCCAACTGCCCTCCTCTATCCCCCACTGCTGGCTTCAGGGCTCTCTTTAAGGACACCGCTTCTGCCTTTCTGCTGTTTCCAGTGCCGGAATCCTCCTCTGATCCTTCACCTGTTCCCACTCCCCTTAATGGTCTCCTTGGAAGCTCCTAGAGATTCATTTTGAAGTCTGGCCCATAGCTGTTTGAAGGTACAGGTTTTAACCTGCTCATTTTTTTTCCTCTCCCTCTGCCCCTCGGAGTTCATGGTTCTTTACAACTACCTTGACCAAATTGCCAGAGTCAAGGGTGCTCCTTGGAGGTTTGGAGCCTCTTCAAGGAATCTGTTCAAAGCTGCCTGGACTCCCTGAATTAATTTAAACCCACCTGCACGGGGCGATCTGCCCAACACGAGCACGCTTTCCCAGGCTGGGGCAGCAGCAGGACATCCTGCTTGAGTTTAGAAATCTCAAGCTTGCTCCTCCTCCTTCCCATTCCTTGTTCTTCTTCCCATCCACCAGTTAAAAAAAGAAGAAAGAAAAAGAAAAAAAAAAGAGGAAAAGAAACCTAAGAAACAGTCTCCAAAAGACGACACTCATGAGCCTTGATTACCATGCTGGCCGCAAGCCAAGCACGAGCCTGCTTCCAAATGAGGCCACTAGGGGAGTTACTGGAAGGCAGTCGAAACCCCCCCAGATCTGAGGTCATTAACCCCCCCCAACTCTCATTTCCTCTGTCTTTTCTCTTAACGGAAAAATTAAGTCTTCTAAGACATTCTCTAGTAATACGACTCCAGAATTTCTTGGTCCTGTACAGAACAGAATTGAGAGGGAACCGGTATACACATGTAAATGTGTGTGTAAGCAGGTTTACAGCTGGCCTTGCAAAATCATCTTAGGTCAAAGGTCTCCTCACTTAACTGAAGGTGATGTTTATCATTCCCAAGTATATTTAAATGTTTCTATTACTCGTATAGGTATGGATCTGTGAAAAGTATCATCTCCTTAGTATAACATTTAGTGAGTAGTACCTCGTTGTATGGATCCAGTACTTCATAGATCTAATCCCATAAAGAAAACCAGTATAGTGGCATTCTGCTTAGGTACTTTTCTGATTATGACAGTCTCATGAAAAGGGGATTTTAATGCCTTCTTGCCTGAAAGGCAGAGGTCAACCATGAGGGACTGAAGGTGCTAATTCATAGTTTTTACAAACTGTGCGAAGAGAAAGTAGAAAGAATGTAAGCACAGCTTAGCAGTAAGGGCAGTGAAAACACAATATAGGGCGGGAGTGGAGTCCTTTCGTCTATAACCAAGGAGGTCTGTAATCAACCACGGAAGCTTCTGCTAATTTGAAATTCCACCAGCTGAGAAATCAAACACTGCTGGGTTATTGAAGAAAGGTCTTGGCACCTTCTGCACGGGAAATGAAACTTTTCATTTTGCAATTGGCTTGTAGATTTGTTAGAACCCCCTTCCTCCATTTTTCCAAGGCTTGCAGAACAGTCTGGAGTTGGAGATGTGGTTTACATACACTGCCTAGTTGACAGCAGATCAATAGTCAAAGACTAATTAACTAAATGAAGGCAGCAAAGAAGTGATGTTTTGGCAAATGACAAAGCCATTCATTGAGCAGTGTTTACTTCCACTTTAGCTAACTTCTGTTTTTAATTAGCATCATCAGGATGTTTTCATTGCAGACATGAGGAGGGAGGGGGTGGGGCTCTTTCTCTTGTCAGGTGTGCTGCATCCCAGAGTCAGATCTGGTGAGAAAAGGGAAACTGAACATGCCCACATGCCCACCCTTGAACTGGAATTGCCCCGTACCTCTCCCACTCCCCTCCCTGCACAGCATTTGAGGTCGAGGCCCTATTGTAGGACAGGGGGCTTCTCCCGCTGGACCAGCTGCAGTTAGTTTACTTGGAGGATGATTCTGAACATATGGAGCAGATTTATCTTGCTGGAGTCCACGCTCTGGATTTGTTCACTTCAGGTTGATTGATAACAATCATTCAAACTTGGAGGTGATCAAACCAACGTACTAACCCACCAAGGTCTTGAGCCAGATGCCTTTCCTCTTTTGCTGTCTATTTCTCTAAGTAGTGTTTCTTCAGCCCGATTTCTTGGGATTTCTTTCTCCTTTTATTGAAATGGCCAAAATGTGTGCTTCTGTTCTATGGGAAGGATAAAGACGGCAAAGAAACATTTTAGCCAAGCTTGTGTTGCAGGTTGTGGGGAGGAAGGATGAAGAATGGTGAAGCTCTTGCAGCTTGGCGGATACTGGCAGTGGACCAGGCTGGAACCTACTGGGTTGGGTGCTTTAGTCCAACCATTCAGTAGAATGGGGGATGGTAGGGCAGAACATGTGTTTGGTGAACAAGGCTGGTCATTAGATTTAGAGTAGACTTTACAGAAGAATGAAGGGGTAAATTTCAACAGTAGTAGCAACTAGATTTGATTTGGAGGGGATTCAATAGCGGTGGAAGAGAGAAAAGACAGCAATAAATGTAGTGACATTTTTAAGAGGCCATCACACTATGGGTCTTGCCCCTATTCTTGCTCCTAGTGGCTGCTAAGTCCAGGCTAATAAGTTGTCAAGGCTTGGCTTGCTTGCCCCAATTTCCTTCAGTTCCCCTCCATCTGGCTCTATACTGGGTTCAAGGGTCCGTGTACCCATGCGTTAATTTTATGGGTCAACCTGAGTGGGCGAAATGATGCCCAGAGAGCTGGTAAAACCATTTATGGGTGTGTCTGTGACACAGTTTCATTTGAATTGGTAGACTGGGTAAAGGTTGCCCTCACCAATGTGGTGGATGCATCATCCAATGTGCCTGATCAAAAAAGGAAGGGAGAATTTGCTCTGTGCTTGAGCTGGGACATCAAACATCTCCTGACTTCAGATGTCAGTGATCCCTGGTCTCTATGGACTTGGGACTGGATCTTACATTAGCTCCCTTGGTTCCTGGGCCCCTGGACCCAGACCAGGATGTCTCAGCTCTGCCCGGTTCTGAGGGCTCTAGGTTAGGGCTGGAGCTACACTGCTGGCTTTTCTGGGCCTCCAGCTTGCAGATGACAGATGTGGGACTCCTCAGCCCCTACGATTATGCAACATGGGCCCATCCCTCATAAATCAACCTTCTATCTATCCTGTTCTGTTTGTTCAGAAAACCCTAATACACCCCCCCTGAAGATAGTGGTACACCCCATTCCCGAGAGAGATGGCAATTTCTGACATTTAAAAAAATTTTTTAATGTTTATTCATTTGAGAGAGAGAGAGAGAGAAAATGAGTGGGGGAGGGAAANCAGCCCCTACGATTATGCAACATGGGCCCATCCCTCATAAATCAACCTTCTATCTATCCTGTTCTGTTTGTTCAGAAAACCCTAATACACCCCCCCCCGAAGATAGTGGTACACCCCATTCCCGAGAGAGATGGCAATTTCTGACATTTAAAAAATTTTTTTAATGTTTATTCATTTGAGAGAGAGAGAGAGAGAGAGAGAGAGAAAATGAGTGGGGGAGGGAAAGGGAGGGAAAGAGAGGGAAACATAGAATCTGAAGCAGGCTCCTGGCTCCAAGCTGTCAGCAGGGAGACTGATGTGGGGTTCGAACCCACAGAACTAGGAGATCATGACCGGAGCCAAAGACAGACGCTTAACAAACTGAGCCACCCAGGTGCCTCTCTGGCTCTTATTCTTACTCAAAGTAGTAAGCACAGAAAGACTGAGGACAGAGACTGTGTGATCATCTTTGTGTTCCCTGGCCAATTTATTGAACAATTACCATATACCAGGCACCATGGATACTTGGCATGTATTATTTCAATTAATCCTCACACTAACTCAATGAAGTAGCACTCTCATAGTTCATATTATGAAGGAGCTAGGCTCAAAGATTAGAGTAGCTTTCTCAAGGTCACACAAGGAGTAGGTGGTGGAGTCCAGATGAAGCCACAGGTGGGGAGGTTCAAGCCCCTGCTCTTAATCATTAGGCTAATGCACTTCCTTAGAGGGCTCTCAATAAACATGTACTAAGTTGAACTGGTTATCTGTCCAGTACTTATTGCATGTAGTGGGTGGTTAATTATCTGACTTCAGAACTCTTTCAAGGTGAAGAGTTTTGTATTCTTCTGGAGTTATTTCTCCGATTCTAATATGAGTAGGTGCAAGGAAACCTCAGTGTTCCCGCCAGGTGAGCAAAACGATAGCTCACTTCTGCAGGCAAGAGTGAATTCCAGAGACCTGGTTTTTCTTGGCTTAGATACCTACGTTATCTCCTACCATTTCTTTATTACTGTAACCTAAAGCTGAAGGAAGAATCCCTTCTTTTAGGAGAAGGGTAGATCTGAAGAGAGGAGGAGGAGAAAGAGAAAGCTCCACTTTTGAAGACTCAATCTATGCCTGGACTTTTCTGTATAGGTCAGAGGGACCACCGATGCAATGGCCTTTCAGGGACAGAGACTCTCCATGCTTGATCATGAGAAACCCTCAGATGTACAGAAGGGGCTGGTGGAAGCGTTAGCACATGAAGCCGCACATTTCCTCCCACACTTGAGGCAATTCCCTCTTCAGAACCCCTCTTCCTGGGATTGTCTTCGCATCTACTTGCCCCTCCATGCAGGGCCACCCTGGCCCAAGTGACAATCCAAGCCCTCTACTGGCTCCAGAGTGGTTTCAGTCCCTTGTTTTAAACCCTGCTATCCTCTGTAAAAGAAAGGAACCAGGATGCCTTAGAGTTAATAATTCTACTCCCATGACCTCTCCTGAGTTAAAAAGGAAGCTGCTCCATGTGGGCTCTGAGCAGGTTTACCCTATACCCCTCCACCCCTTTACTTCTCCCCCTTGGCTTTCAAAGCAGAAACACACCCTGAGTGGTGTTCAGGAATGAAGCTGCAATCAAGAGGATTCTTAGCTTCCCTAAAGTTCCAAGTTCATTTACATCTTTCTTCCAATACTCAGCACTTTGCTTTGGGATGAGCTTTTGGGCCTCCTTTGTATGTACCCCTAGAGCTATGATCACAGGGATTAAATGCTCCTCCAATGCAGGCTCTTTCCTAAATGGAGGAACAAATATGTTACTTAATTAACTACCTCATAGCACCTCTGGCAGGGAAGGGGGCTGCTCTGCTCCCTCCTCTTCCCTACTTCCTTAGAGAGGGGGGTGCCTCACCTTCCTGTGAAGCCCCAGGGACAGGGGTGAATGACAATGAGGGAGAGGAGGGGAGAGGGAGAGGAGGGGAGAGGGAGAGGAGGGGAGAGGGAGAGGAGGGGAGAGGGAGAGAAAGGGATATGGATTTCTTGGAGGGAAGAGTTCAAGTCCTCACTTCTCCTGGAAGGCTCAGCCCCAGCCTCCCTCTCTAAGCTTCCCTGGCCGCTACTACCAAACAGAGGGACACTTTCCTAACCCAGGTGTGGGCAATAGAAACCCCTTCTTCCTGCTCAGTTGAGGCTAAGTAACTCAAGGACAAAAAAAACAAAGCATTTTCCTTCATCACTTTAAGGGAATAATGAAAGCTGCTAGTATTGAGACCTACTACGTGTGGAACACGGGGCTAGGTTTCTTACAATATTAATCCATAGAAATCTTGATTTTACACTTTAGATAACAGAGGTGCAGGGTTGAAGGAACTGTGGCCAAGGCTCATGGTGGAGCCCAAGTCTCTTTGTTCCAATGTCCCAGCTGTTACTGTCATATGTCCCCATCCAAACCTCTTGCTACCAGTGACTGCCTGAAGATCTGAGCAAGAGGGGTCCCTGTCCTGGGCCCAGAGCTTTAGAGAGCCTCTCCCCGCTCCGAGAGGTAAGGAGTCTTGGGAAGCCATGAGGCTCTGCCCAGCCACGGCCTACCTTCCCCCTAACCTGGCCCCCCTTCCATTTTAGGCTCTACTCTGAATACCCAGGCTCCCGGAACTCCCTGACCACAGGGCTC
Organism: Crocuta crocuta; assembly: GCF_008692635.1. NCBI lineage: Eukaryota > Metazoa > Chordata > Mammalia > Carnivora > Hyaenidae > Crocuta > Crocuta crocuta. The sequence continues at coordinate 475,992 of NW_027531909.1, read as the reverse complement.
CTGCTGGGGTTGCCAGATTTATCCAATAAAAATACAGGATGCCCAGTTAAATTTGACTTTCAGATAAAGAGTGAAATAATTTTTCCGTATAAATAGGTTCGATGAAATATTTAGGACATATTTAATACTAAAAATTTATTCATTATTTATCTGAAATTCAAGTTTAACTGGAAATCCTGTAGGTTTGCTGGCAACCTTAGCCTCAGCCCACTTCCAGGACCCGGTGGGCTTTTTCCTGGTAGTAATTTGGGTAGGAGCTGCATAGAGCTTAGATATGTATACTTGGGTGTTCAAAGGCATGTCCCAAGGAGGCAGAGAACGGGGGACTCACACACCCTTCATATGTGGCATTTGTGGGGGGAGGTGCCGGCTCCCTCAGTCTTATAGATGGCTTTATTCTTTAATTTTCATTTGTGATTCCCAAGATACATTGAGCTCACTGAACATGAGCCCCTTTTATTTTGCTTACCTCTGACTTGATCTGCGGAGAGGGGATAGGTGCTAGAATGATCTACTCAGAATCCCAGTCTAAGGGGAATTTAAATGTTGGTGCAGACAGCTTAATGGTTTTCTCAGTCTATGAAATGGAAGAACTGCTGGATATAGGGGTCAAAGCTTTTGGTTTTACTGTGTAAAAGGTGCCTGACTATCAATGGGATGTTTCATCTCAGATCTTTGTCCCCCCATTCATAACATGTGAAATACCCCTGCCTCCTAGACAAATATGAGGGTAAAATGAAACCTATGAAAGCATCAGAGTCCTCGGCAGGTGTCAGACCTCATAAATGTAGTGGAGTCTGAATAGGCAGAAACAGAACCTGGGCCTCTCCTGTTATGGAGGCCCCATTGGACCACCCACACATCTGTTTCCAGCTGGGGGGCCCTGGGATCTTCGGGGAAGCCGAGAGGACTCCTGAATTACAGAGCAGGGGTGCCACTCTTCATCCAAGTCTTCTGGGCCATTTTGATAAATGAACCCAGAGCTATGGGCCTCCAGAACCAACTCAGAATTACTCTACGCCCTGGAAACCAGGAGACTACATTTGTCTAGAGGACGAGGAAGACCCTACCCACAAAGACAGAGCTAAATCATTCATCAGAAGAGAGCTGAGGGGTGCCTGGGTCGCTCAGTCGGTTAAGCGTCAGACTTCGGCTCAGGTCATGAGCTCACAGTTCGTGGGTTCAAGCCCCACGTCAGGCTCTGTGCTCACAGCTCAGAGCCTGGTGCCTGCTTTGGATTCTGTGTCTCCCTCTCTCTGTGCCCCACCATCACCCCCAGCTTGCATTCTGTCTCTTTCTCTCTCAAAGGTAAATAAACATTAAAATTTTTTCAAAAAAGAAAAGGACAGAGCTGAGGGACACCTATGTGGTTCAGTCAGTTAAGTGTCCAATTCTTGATTTTTGGCTCATGTCATGATCTCCATTTGTGGGTTCGAGGTCTGTGTCAGGCTCTGTGCTAAAAGTGTGGAGCCTGTTTGGGATTCTTTCTCCCCGCCCCTCCACTTTCTTTGCTTCTCCCCCACACTTGTGCTTTCTCATGGTCTCGTAATAAACTTAAAACCCAAAAACCAGAGAGCTGAATCATTTCCACAAATAAGACCGCCAAGATCAAGCCTTACTAAAAGTTAAAAACCCAACTCCTTTCCACTGCCAGATAAGTGCACTTTCTTGAGCACAAAAATATGAAAAGAGACATTATTCCCAACATGTGGTACAAAGGTGTGCTTAGTGTTTCCCTAGGCTCTTCTAGTTGGTGTTAACACCTTCCCAATTCCATTCCCATTTACCCCTTTTCTTCCCTTCTTTTCTTGCCTCCCCAAATTAACTTCTAATGGTCTGTTAGCAATCCCCAGGAATAGATGGATGAGGAAGCTGCTACATTGTGATTCAGAAAACATGGACTCAAGTCTGAAAGACGGGTCCCAACACCAGCTCTGCCATCTGTTGGCTAAGCCATCCTGAGTAGGCTACTTAAACTTTCTGAGCCTCAGTTTTTCTTGTAACAGTGAATTATACATCCTGCTCAACTTCACACAATGCCTCATTAAATGGTAGCCACAGCTGAAGGTATTGAATAATTTATGTAAATAAATTATACCTTAGGCTCAATAAAGCATAAGGGGTAGGTGCTCAAAGCATATAAGAATGAATGGAATACTTAGGGAGATGTTCTTTGTAAGATTTACTCAAAAGGAGTCAGCTGAAGGAGTAGACGAAGGGTTTCCTCCTCCTGTGAACCCCAGACTGGAGGGCTCTTTGGGTCTCTAATTTGTGATTCAGTCTCTAGTTTGGCCTGACAGTGTGAGACACACCTCACTTCTGCAACCTTACTGTGCTTGTCCCCACCTCCTCATCCTTCATTGATCTGGGTCACGTTTCCCTGTAACCGTCCCTGATTACCTGCAGGACCAAACAAGTAGGCAGTGGTAATTAAGAAATCATAGGCACATACTTTTCAGATAGCATAATCGCCCTACAGTCTGGGACCAGTGCTCTGACAAGCTTCCTGCCGCAGTCCACTATGCAAACACTTCCACCCACTGCAGGTAAAAACAATTCTACTTTTCAGGGCCGGAGAAGACGACGGGACTTAGTGCAGCAGAAACCTTTCAATTATTCAGGATGCTGGCATCTTTTTTAGTTCAATTATTCAGGGGTTTCTGAGTGCACGATTGTAAATTCAGCATTTGCTGGTCCTAAAACTTGGACTCGATTGGTTTAGATCCAACCTGCTCCATAGACTTCACAGGTAACTGAATATGGACAAGAGAAGTGGACACCCTTTTCGACAGAATCAAGCACAGAGGAAAATTTATCTTGGAAAAATTTTTATTCGGGCACTAGCCAATTCAAGTAGAGTGCTCACATTCATGGTGAACCTTTCTTTCTCTTTCAAGCCAACACCAGAAAGATTTTTGCACCTCAAACAGCAATTTGTGTAAAATAATATTGATAAGTTCTTCCACTCTACCCGCCATTCAACTACTATCTATGTATCCTCTTGAAAATTTCAAGTGGAGGTTCAGTTACCTGCTTGCCTACCAGAATGCCAGGTTTTCCGGTTTCAGAGAAGAAAACAACCTAAGGATACAGTATCAGGGCCTCCAGGTTCTCTTTGGAGAAAGGATTTATTTAGCACTGGGAAACATGTGGTTTAAGAAAGCACACCCTGACTGCTGCTGCTGCTAAGAAATTTAACACTCACTACTGGTCCTCTCTGCTCTGAGTTCTAATGAGAAAATCTAGAAAGTGAATGAATGAACTGAAGGAACTAACTAGGGATCATTCAACCAACATTCTTGGAGCATTTAATATGTTGATTTGGGGGTGGATGATAAGGACACAGTAATAAATAGATCCTAGTCCCTGCTCTTGGAAGGGGAGACAAGGATGCATTCAGAAAAGAAAAATCACACAAAATCTAGGTTTACACACTTTGATGCACAGAGTAAAAGAGAAGCACCTGATTAAGAACCAAAGATTGTGAATGGCTACAGAGATGCAGACAAAGCCATGGAGTTGCATTATGGTGTTTTGTATCTCTAGCGTTTGTCCAGGGTCTGGCATGTTGTCTAATGTGTGAATGAAATCTTTGAGGTCCTTTTTGTTCTGGCATCTGATTTTGACAGATATAACCTGAATCTACTGCTTATGGAGTGCCTTGTATGCACTATGTACTGTTGTATTTCTTTAGGTCTAGTAGCTTATTTGCTACTCCTTCAGAAGTCTGGGGTGGTATTAATGTCATGCTTTCATGATATAGATAAGGCAGGAAGACATGAGGCATTTGATCAAGGTCACATAGTTAGGTGATGGGATTTGCATTTGAATCTTGGCTCGGACCTTAGGATCTCAATTTTTAATCACTGTGCTACTCTGCTTCCTCTAAGTTCATGGGCTGGGTATGGACCATAGGAATGTGAGGGGCTGTGGTTAACAAGAAACAACTAGAAATGAACTTGAGTAGCATGTATTACCCCAAAGATTGGCACACTGGGTGTTACAGGAAAGCAAGAGTGTAGTAATGTGGCTAAATTAACCCCCCCCCCAAACAATCACCTGCACCGGCAAGCATCTTCTTCCATAACTCCACACAAGTCCCTGTCTCCAGGGGTGACTGGCCCTGCTGGTGGCCTTTGGGACTTCTGGGAGAATCCATATGCTCCAACCACCACGATTTCCCCTTTACTGCTGTCAGATGCCCCTTATCTAGAGTAAGCATCTTAGCATCACCCCCTTATCTAGAGCAAGCATCTTAGCATCACCATCTCTCCTTCCTCTGCTGGGGTGGGGTGGGGGCTCTCCTCTTCCACAGGCTTTGAGCCATCCATGGATATTCAGTATCTATGGATTCCTGGGGCCACAAAAAGTTTTGGGGCCAAACTGGATCATACCCACAATTGGGGTCATCACAATCTGCTTCTTCCGAGGCCTCAACCTCTTCCTGGATCAGGGAGAATAGGGCTTTCCCCCTCCCCTCCTTCCTGCTCAGGGCCATAGCAGAGAGGTGAGAAAATTGTCACCTCAAGTGCCACTCTTGGGCAAACCAGTCTACCCCCTTTCTATTTTGAGTTACTCTAATCTCTTGTTCTCCAGACTCCCTGTTTTCGGTTTTTGTTTGTTTTTTAACTTGGGAATTCATACTCCATTTCCTGTTTTGGGTGTATATGTAAGTCCACTGGGTTTATCACACAAGTAGAGAATGGATCTGTGACCCCCACCTCCATCAAAGCCGGTCTCTGAAACTGAGAGCAAGAGCTGCAGAAAAGCTGAGGTCTCCCCAAGGAGAAGAAAAGGAAACCTGAGGGCTAGGAACTTTGAGCACTGAGGTTTGATCCTTGGAGAACATGGTTTAGAATCTCATCCAGTTATGGGGACATTATGTGAAAACAGTTCCAAATTTCATTTGTTCTCAAGTCCTGGGACGAAAATGCTTTGCTTCTAGTATTTGAGAATTGTAAGCTGAGAATGTGCAAGTAAAGGAATTTGGCATTTCAAAGCTTCTAGCATTTCTTTGTGTTACAGGAGGTGGAGATTTGGAGAAAAATATAACCTGTTTTTGAGGATGACTTCATTGGGCCTTTTAATTTTGCAAAGGGAAGTACAGATTGAACTCCAAAAAGAGAAAGTGGGCCTGGTTGTTTTCATGGTGTGTAGAGTGGACTTTCTGTAACTATCTTTTAGGGGGAAAAAGGCGTATTTGATAGCACACATTCCCTGAATATTGTTAGTTGTTGGGAGAGATGTGCAAGGCCTTGCTGGGGCAGTCATCCCACTAGAGGTGTGGGGACACTTTAGGCAGCAATCTTAAGAGATCAAGTCTCCAGCCTGGGCTCAGGTGGTTATTGAGCATAGTTGGCTGCCTAGACTGTTCCAGAATGCCCCAAGATCACACTGATAGCTAGACAAGGGCATGGGAGACACTTTTTGTAATAGAGCTTTACAGAAAGGTATCAGCTTCATGGGCTCAGTCCTCTCTAATTCGTTCTGCTCAGGCTTTTCCTTAGAAATGTGGAAGCGTGTTCAAGGTTAGGCTTTTAGTTCCCCATCAGACCTTCAACTTAAGTGGTTGAGCTGTCAGTAGATATTTGTATGGCTGGCTGGGTATTAAAACACCAGGAAGATGATGCAAATAGGTACGGACCATTTTGCCAGGTAATTACAGAATCATGAGTCTGGTGAAGAGCGAGGTTATACACCATCACATACCAAAGAAACCATAAACAAACCAGAGATTTTCATTGGCAAAGCGTAAAATATTTGAGTCCAGCAGCAGAATCAACAGATCATATTTATATTTTAAAACAATTAAGTCTGTGTGTCCTAGCCCCTATGAAAACCTGACCATTGGCAAGGAGGCAGCATTTCAAGGTTGTTCAGAACCGGAGTCTAAACCGTCTAAAAGTGGCTTACTAATAATGCAGAGATGAAGTTACTGCTGTTGTTTGGATTTCCAGAATGAACAATGTAGTTATTAGAAGAGATTTGGGAATTTCCCTCATGCAAAAGGGCAAAAAAAAAGACCTATTCAAGAAGGTCCTTGCAACTAGGTCCTCCACCCCCTTCTGTTAAGTCAGAGCACATACTCTAGTCCTAAATTACTTCCCTGATGTTGGGGCCCACCTCACTGGCTGGGTGTACGTATTTGCAAATGGTCAGGTTTCCCCCATGGGGCTGTTAGACACACACATGGCTGAGAGAGATTACAAAAGTTGCATAGGCCCATGCAATATATAAACATGTATCTGATGTGTTTAAAATAAAGACAGATGGAAGAATGTGCCCGCTCTATGACGAGACAGGAATATGTATGTATATTGTTCTGGGTCTTTATCAGTATTGGTCCACCTCCATGTCAAGTATAGATCATGGCCTAGAGAATGGGCACATGTACACCCAAGGGAGCCCCAAAGAGAGGAAATTGCAGTAGGCACACAATCCATCTCTAGCCCACCTGCCAAATGTTGGCAGACTGCTCAGGGTCACAACCCACATGTTGTGAACCACGATTTTACTTCCCTGGGTAGCATGTGGTTTTGGAGGCAAAGGCTGTGAGTTTATGTTCCCGGATGCCATATGTATGCAGTTAGCAGACAACTATGGTCTCTTTATATGTACATGGCCACAAATCACTACAGATTGATGCGTGGCTGATGGACTTGATCTCCTGCAAATTCCCCATATGCTTTACCTTACTCCACAATGTGGTAGAGGGAAAAAACAGGATCAGGAGTTTTTGACAGAAAAAATGGGAAGCTTCTACTCCAGCAACGGTATGTGAAGCTAGAATGGGCCATGGTGGCAAGAGACCATTTTTCCTTAATTTCCTTATTCATTCACTAGTTTTTTTTAATATAACTTATTGTCAAGTTGGCTAACAGTGTATATAGTGTGCTCTTGGTTTGGGGGGTAGCTTCCTGTGATTCATCACTTATACACAACACCCAGTTCTCTTCCCAACAAGTGCCCTCCTCAACCCCCATTACCCATTTTCCCCTCTCCCCCCAGCCCCGCCCCCACCAACCCTCAGTTTGTTCTCTGTGCTTAAGAGTGTCTTTTGGTTTGCCTCTCTCCCTCTCTGTAACCATTCTTTCTCACTTCCCCTCCCCCATGGTCTTAAGTTTCTCAAGTTCCACTTAGGAGCGAAAACATAGGATATTGGTCTTTGACTGACTTATTTCACTCAGTATAATACCCTCCAGTTCCATCCACATTGTTGCAAATTCTTTCTCATTGCCAAGTATTATTCCATTGTATATATGAACATCTTTATCCATTCATCACTTGATGGACATTTAGGCTCTTTCCATAATGCACTTTTATTTATTTTTTTATTTTTAATTTTTTGAGAGTGAGCGAGCAAGAAGGGCAGAGAAAGGAAGACAGAGGATCCGAAGTGGACTCTGCACTGCCAGCAGAGAGCAGGATGTGAGGCCTGATCTCACCAACTGCGAGGTCATGATCTGAGCTGAAGTTGGACTCTTAAACAGCTGAGCCACCCAGGCGCCCCCAATATGACCCATTCAAAAAGCAACTAAACAACCTGCAATCAAAACTATAATTGGCCACTGGGGCTTTCTCCTGTTTTTTTTAAATAGTTTATTGTCAAGTTGGTTTCCATACAAGTGCCCTCCTCCATGCCCATCACCCCCTTTCAATCTCTCTCCCATCCCCATCAGTCCTGTTTGTTCTCAGCATTCAAGAGTCTCTCATGGTTAGTTCTGATTCAACCTTAAAAACTGAAAGGTATTTGACAACATTAGTGTCAAGTTTTTCCCTGACAAATGTTGCAATTCCAGTTTGTTTTTTCTAACTTTCCTTTTGTTCTTTTCTTCTCTCCCGGTCTTCTTCCCTTCTGCCTGTATATGTACACATTTTGCTCACTTCATAAAAAGATTTGGGAGCACAAACAGGAACACATGAGATCAATAACCTCAGCACCATAGCAATTGGGAGCACAAGCTGACCATGAAGACCAATGCAGTTTAGGATTGAGCCTCCATATAATTTAGTTCTCCTGTGAGTGACCTTAGACTGAAGATCAAAGGAGGGAAACCTATCTTACATAAGGTTTTGTTGTCAAGAGAGGAGCAACTTGCTTCCTCACTTATACGTATCCATGGGAAATGTACCGGGGGAAGGGTATAGGATGGGTTTGAGTGAGGATTTTTTTTAATTTTGAGAGAGACAAAGAGGTGGTGGAAGTGTAAGAAGAGAGGAAGAGGGAGAATCCCAAGAAGGCTTTGCACCGCCAGCACAGAGCCCAATGCGGGGCTCAAACACATGAACTGGGAGATCACGAACTGAGCAGGTATTGAGTTGACACTTAACCGACTGAGCCTCCCAGGTAACCCTGAACGATTGAGAGCCCCTAGTTTTTATCTTCGTGAAATATTTTGAGTTAACAAATATGCATAGAGAATATCAGAAAAAGCAGTTTTAAAGTTTTAAAGATACCAGCTGTACAGCCCAGCTTCAGTAAAGCCTAAACTTTCCCAAATTTCTTCAGCATTTGTGAAGACACTAGTTCAGAGAGGAGTGAAAATTCCTGCCACTTCTCACTTCATTTCCCTCTCCTCCTCTCCTTTGCATAATTCTCCCTGGAGTGGAAGCACCCAAACTTTTAACAATATACTTTAGGCAATTAGTCGCTACATGCACACTGACACAAGTATTTACCCCTCTGTCTTAAATTCCCTAGCAGCAGATCCTTGCACAGAACTGCTAGGGGAAGAGAAAAACCATAAGAAAGTGAGGGAAGCAAGACACAGGACGGGAGGAGGCTAAGGAGAGATGTGATTTCTGCCTCAGCCCAGCCTCAGTCTGACCGCTTAGGGAATTCTGGGCTGTAAAGACACCACAGACTGACCTCACCGAGCCGAAGGTGCTTGCCTTCTCATGCCCCTTATTTATAAGCCGTTGGCTGTAGGCCACGTGGTGGTAGGGGTTTGGGGAAGACCACAACCTCTCAGGCATTTACAGTTGATGTGGTTCCTTCTCATCAGCCAATGGTAGGTTTCTGGAAGAACGCAGTTGTGAGCACTTAGCAGTACTTGGGGGTACTTGAGTGCACGAGCGCGCAAAGGCGTTTGGGCAGGTCATCATTGGCATTGACTACACCTTCCAACCTGTGATTCTTTCTGATGCGTTTTTCCTCTCTCTTCCCCTCCCCCTTCCTTCTGTTTTTTGCTTACTAAACTGATTTCATTAATTTAGTGAATTAGTGAGGATAAAATGGATTATTCAATAAATGGTGCTAGAATAATTGGCTATTTGTGTAGAAAACAAAGCAGAATTGTATTCCTAATCTACACACACACACACACACACACACACACACACACTCATGGATGAATAAAGATCTCAATGTGTTGTGTCTTTCCTTCCCTCTCTTTCCCTACCCTCCCTTCTGTTTGGTGCCCACTAAAATTGATTCTGTTATTTGTTAAGGAGGGCACAATGTAAAGTTTTAAAAACACTGTTCTAGGCTATACTGAGAAAGGGAATTGCTGGAGTATGAATATCCACATTGGTAGATACTCTCACATGGCCCGTCCAAGCAGTTTAATGTAGATCTATATCTATCTGTCTAAATACATTTACATTAAATATGTCGCAAATACCTTTTCCCTGTGCTTAACTTTTTACATTGCAGTGTCTTTTGATATGCAAAAGTTTTACATTTTTATAAAGCCAACTTCATAGTTTTCTTTAGGTTTTGTGTATTTTTTTGGTGCAATTAGTATGAAATTATTTTCTCACTTAGAAACATAAGACATACTTCACTTTCTCCTAAACAGTTGAAGTTCTTATTTTTCATATTTAGATCTTTATTCATCCATGAATTTTGGAGGGCTGTAGATTAGAGAATATAATTTTAGTTTCTGCATAAATAGCTCATTATTCCAACACCATTTGTTGAATAATCCATCTTATTGCCACTAATTTGCAATGTGCCAATTTTTTCTATATACCCAGGTCTGTTTTTAGGTCTTGCTATCCTATCCCATTGATCTATGTGTGTATTCACCTGTCCCAGTATCCCGCTCTTTGAATTGCTACAGCTTTGTGATAAATCATGAAATTTGATAGGGCCAAACTACGAATTTTGTTCTTCAGAGTTTTCTGGGATATTTTCTGTCTTTCCTTTTCCCCCATATAAATTTTAGGATCAGCCTTGTAAGTTTCATGAAGATTTCTGGTGGATTTTGATTGGAATTTTATTAATACGTTAATTTGAGACTAGATATTTTTCTGTTATTCAATTTTTCCATGAATGAATATGGCATATCCCTATATTTATTCAGGTCTTCATCTATGTCCTTCAATGCTATTTTTAAGCCTTCCTCATAAAATTGTAGCATATCTTTCCTTAGTTTATCCCTAGATTATTTTTTTTACACTTCACTGATATTTGAGTGGTACTTTTTTCTATTACATTATCTTTCTTTAAAACGCTTTTTCTAATGTTTTTTTTTTTTTTTTTGAGAGAGACAAAGACAGAGCGCAGGAGTCAGGGGATAAGACAGAGACAGAGACACAGAATCCAAAGCAGGGTCCAGGCTCTGAACTGTCAGCACGGAGTCCCACGCGGTTTCAAACTCACAGGCTGTGAGATCATGACCTGAGCTGAAGTCACTTAACCGACTGATCCACCCAGGTGCTCCTTCTTTCCTATGTGGTTATTGCTAATAACCGTAGGAACACTCCTAATGTTTATATATCTTAAACTCTCTTACTGCTTTTAACTTTGTGTAGACTTTTATTTTCTTAGACAATCAAACTCATCAGCAAATATAGAGACGTTTGTTTGTTTCTTCCCTAGTTTTATGCTTCTTCTTACTTGTTTTCTTATTTTATCAGTTACGGCTTTCACTGCAATATTGAAGCGAATCAGTCACAGCAGGTGAAATGTTTTATTAAGATAATGCTTGCTATAGATTTATGGTGTTAAGGAAGTTCCCTTATAATTCTGGTTTGCAGAGATTTTTAAAAATATTGACAAATATTGCATTTTATCAAATGATTTTTCCTGCATCTCTTAAGATAATTATATACTTAATTCCCTTAGTCTGTTCAGGTTTATGAGTGATTTCCTTACATTGAACCATCCTGAACCTTCCTGAGACAAACTGTTTGGCTTTTATACAGTGCTTAACGATTTGCTAATATTTTATTTAGGATTTTGCATCTCTTTGCAACTATGTCTTTTTCTTTTACAATCCTTTCCTGGTTTTAATCTCAATGTTATAGTAAGTTTACAAAATGAGATGGAAATGCTACCTTTTCTTTTATTCTCTGAAGCAGAGATTACCATATGGGCTACAAAGACAAAGTCTAGTTTTAAATTGCTTACAAAAGAGTCACAAAGCTAAGCTGTGTTTTTTATTAGGTAGATTGGAATACTTAACATTGATTGTATTTTCTGATGTATTTGAGTTTATTTCTGCCCTTTTATTTTAGGTTTTCTGATTGCCTTCTTTATTCTTGGTTATTTTCTTTTACTTCTCATGAACTGATAGGATACCTGCATTCTTTTCTCCCTTCTGCTGTTCTATAAGGTAGATTGTGTTCTATTTTAGCTGCCACTCTTATTTACCAGAATATTTAATCATATCTTTTTCTACCAGCTTTCATCTCTTTAATATTTCTGTCTTCCTGCTAAATATAACATGATCCATAACCTGCCTTTATTACCAATGAACAAGCCCCCCCCCCCATTTCTCATCTTTTAATTTTGTTTAGAGCTTTTGTTGTATCCTTAAAAATTCAAGAGGAGAGGTTCCTGGGTGGCTCAGCTGGTTCAGCATAGGACTCTTGATTTAGGTTCAGATCATGATCTCGTAGATCATATTTTTGATCAGGCTATGCACTAGCAGTACAGCTCAGAGCCTGACTGAGATTCTCTCTCTCCCTCTCTCTCTCTGCCCTCCACTGCTCATGCTCTGTCTCAAAATAAATAAAAATTTTTTAATCAAAGGGCACTTGGGTGGCTCAGATGAGCATCCACCTTTGATTTTGGTTCAATTCATGATCCCAGGGTCATGGGATTGAGCCTGGTGTTGGGCTCCACACTGAATGTAGAGCCTGCTTGAGATTCTTCTCTCCCTCTGCGTGCCCCCCCCCCACCATTTGCATGCACATTCTCTCTCTACAATAAAAAATTTTTTCAAAGTAAATGGTTATTTTTCTTTCTTTTAGTTTGTACTCACTGTTTCATTTCTTCCTTCTGGGTTTTTCTTCTTGAGATAATCATTTAATAGTTTCCGTTGTGAGGGTCTCTGGGTAGTAAACACTTTATATCTTTGTGTGGTGACAAATGACATTATTTGTCCATTCGGTTGAAAGATTGTTTGGACATAAAATTGTGGACTGATAGTTATTTCCTGTCAACCCTGAATATCTTATTCTGTTATTTTCTGGCATTGATTGCAATGAAGGAAAAGTCTGCTCTTTGAGCGCTTTAAATGGCCTCTACTTTTCCTTGATTATGATGTGTCCAGATATGAATTTATTTTCACATATTCGCTTCAAGACTTGGGGATGCAATTCTGATCTGAGAATTTATGTCTTTTTTTCAATTTTAGAAAATGACTATTTATTATGGTGTTGGGTCATTCTTTTCGCCTTTCTGTTCTTTCCTAAATTTCTATTTCATACTTTCTCCTCTTTCTTCGAGTATCTAACACCTCCTCTACCTTCGCCATTCAAAACAAATCCCTCTCTTTCTTCTCCAAGTTAGATTCTCTCATGTTAACTGTCTTTCCTTTCTCTCCAATTCAATGTATTAACAATCCTTTGGGGGCTAATTTAAAAATAAATCCAGAGACACCTGGGTGGCTCAGTTGGATAAGCATCCCACTCTTGATCTCAGCTTAGGTCTTAATCTCAGAGTTGTGACTTCAAGCCCCACACGGGACTCTGTGCTGGGCATGAGGCCTGCTTAAAAATTTTTAAATAATAAATAACCCATAAAAATGATATCTCCCCATGGTCACTGTCACCACTCTTCCCTGAACCACCATTGTTTCTGTTTCTACCTCATCCCCAGAATCTATTCTTAGCATTTAAAATTCCAAATGTTATCCCCACCCCTGTTGTTCTTTTTTCCTCCATGGTACATATCACAATTAAAATGTTTTCTTCTTTCTTTCTTCTCCTTCTCCTCCTTCTCACAAGTATATAAGTTCCAGTGAGATAAGAATAAGAAGGCTTCGAAGGATCAGGATTTTTGTCTATTTTGTTACACTGCTCAGCCCCTAGAAGAATGTCATATACATAGTAAGAATTCATTACATATTTGTTAAATAAATGTCTGTATTTAAAATAAAATTTATCTATGATTTAGCAAGTCTTGGGGCATTTCCTTTTGTGTTGAAACTTTTCAGATGGGGTGTTTTCCACTTAGGTAGATGAGAGCTGATGAACTCAAATACATGACGAGAAATATATTTCAAATAATTAAGAAAATGACACTATTTCAGAGAATTGACATTCCATCCTGGAATGTGTTTTTTACAAAGAAACATTCCATCCTTAACAGTCATGTGTTTTCTTATAAGAGCATCATGACTGCATTCTAACTTAGGAGAGGAAGAGGCATGCAGAAGAAAAAGAAATAGGAAACTTTGCAACCAACTGCCCAAGTGAAAGCTACATAAACAAACAAACCAACCAACTGTCTTTCTGGGCTTATGATAGAGGTGCTGGAAATCACAGGAGACTTTCCTGAGACATGTGTTGTGTAACAAATCCCGGCAAATCCATGGATCATCAAAGAGCTTTCTATTTTATATACTGAGAAGCTTTATGATCCAGGAAGTGGTCAGGCCATCTGGGATCTCCCTGCTTACCCATATGGAGCTCTGATGGAATATGTGAGAATAAGAGGAAAGTGAAATTTTAGTGAACATGAGCTGTTTGGAGTCAGCATGGGAGTGCATCAAAGGTGGTGCTGAAACAAAGGGATTACTTTTCCACCCAGCCCTCAGAAGAGAGAGCAGAGGGTAGTCAGAGTCTTGTCGATTGAAGAAGGAATGACAAGGAAGGGAAGAATGAAGCTCCATTTCTCTAGGTGACCATGTTACAGGATGCTGTCACTGACCTAAAGAGACAGACATTTGGGAGAGATAGGGAATTGGTGAAAAATACATGGAAGCTTCATGCTGTCAGGAAAAAAACATATTTTTTTAAGTATTGGAACTAGCATATTTTCTTCATAATCAAGAAGGAATAAATTGCATTTCTATAGCACGTTACCCTTTTTCAAAGCATACAAGCCACTTCACTTGATATTTTCAACCCTGTGAGGTAGACAGGAGATCCGTTTGAAAGCAAGAACTGAGGGGCACCTGGTGGCTCAGTGGTTGAGTGCCCGACTTCAGCTCTGGTCAGGATCGTGTGGCTTGTGAGTTCGAGCCCCACATTGGGCTCACTGCTTTCAGTGCAGAACCCACTTGGAATCCTCTGTCCCTCTCTCTCTGACCCTCCCCAGCTTGCATTCTCTCTCTTTCAAAAATAAATGAACATTTAAAAAAAGGCATTTGAAACAAGAACTGAGCCATAATTCTTTAACCGTGTTTTCCTCCCCTCTTCATCCCACCAGGATCTAGTACATTGTTAGATGAACAAAGTGCTTTAAATCACCCGTTGTTACATCAAGTCCCATTTTACAGTTAAGATCAAGAGGAATTATGAAGTTGTTAGTTGCCAAACATCACATAGCAAGTCTAGTAATTTTACATCTTGTGCACTCAATATTCTGTCATGGGCCCTGCCAAGTTTGCCAAGATCCAAAGACCACACAGATGCAGGAACAGGAAATACAAGTTCATGGCAATTATCCTGTGCCAAGGGTCATTGATCTTCTTGATGAAGAGCTCCTGCTGATTTACCTAAAGTTTATAATCGACCAACGAGGGCGCCATTAAGAATTGCTTAACATAAGCACAAGTCACCAATTAAGAGGACCTTGGCAGAGTCAATGTATTGGCTAGAATGTCCAAGTCCATTCGACCCAGGAAGTTTTATTAAAATCTCCAAGATTGGTGGAGCCTCAAAGAAGCAGTTGCCAAAGAAGTTGAAGAAGAACAAAACAGTGTTTCCTTCAGTCCTTGGTGCTCTCCTCGGGAAGTCTCATTTGTTTCAAGTCAATCTCTGGCTCCGTCACTGACGAGGTAACAGACCTCTTCATCGAGCCTTCCCTCGTGTTCCTGCGTCTAGGTGGAAATCTGCTACACACTGGGAATATCCACCTGCTAACAGGAGGCTTCCCCTTCAGTTCACTTCACCAGCGAGTGTACGCAGTCTTCTCCATATTTCTGCTATGTATATCAACGATGTGTCCACAAAGCCATCTATTAATGGGAATGTTCTGGAGTCTACGAAACCCTACTGAGTAACTCTGTTTCCTAGCTTTCAGGAAAACGGGGCTGTATGGTCAGTTACCCAGCTCTTGATAGCAGAATGGAGAAAGCCTAGGAGATCCACAGGACGATACATTTTTATTTTAGCAAAGAAAATGTTTCTTTCTGATTAGAAAATGAACAAGTTCTGAGACCTAATTTATTATAGCTAATATTACTCTATTATATACTTAAAAGTTGCTAGGAGAGTAGGTCTTATGTGTTCTTTACCACAAAGAAGAAATGCTAATTTTGTGACAGGATAGAGTTGTTAGTTAATGTGATCTTGGTAATCATTTTGCAATATGTAAGTGTATTAAATCAGCATGTTGTATACATCCTAAACATATACAATATTGTATGTCAATTATATCTCAATAAAACTGGAGATAAAAAAGTATCTCTCCACTGTTGGCTTTGAAGAAGTAAGCTATCATATTCCAAGAGGGCCCATGGGGAGAGCCACATGATAAGGAACTCTGAGCAGACTCTCAGAGTTGGGAATAGCCAACAGCCAGCAGCCAGCAAGATGGCAACCTCAGTCCTGCAAGTGCAAATGGAAGAATTCTGCAAATGACATGAGAGCTTAGAAGCAGATCTCTCCCTAGTTGATCCTCTGATGAGACCTCAGCTCTGGCTAATAGTCAGGCCACAGCCTGATTAATGAGAACCAGAGGTGGAGAACCCAATTAAGCTGTGCCTGGACTTCTGAACTACAGAAACCATGCGATAATGCATGTGTGTGTTGATTTTAAGTGGTTAAATTTGTAGTAATTTGTTACACAGCATAGAAAACTAATACAACTGGGTATTAAAAGACATGGATCTCTTTTCTTGAGCCAATCCTGTATGAACTTGAATAAGTTATTTACCATATCCAGAATCAGAACTTGAACTTATAGGATATTAAAACTCCAGAGAATAATCCTGTGATGGTTAGCCCTGTTATATTTGTTTCTTTATTGATCCATAAAATCTAAGCCTAAAAATCCCTGGATTGAAGACATTCTAAATATGGAGTATAGACCCTTCTGGAGTGGTTTACAATGTTCCCAACACAAGCTTGAATGTGTGTGTGAGGAAGAGCTTAGTGTGTGGGTGTGTGTGTGTTGTGGTGGTGGGAAAGCCACTTATTTAATGGGGCCAAAAGGGTTGGATGGAGCTTTAGAAACCCAAGGACATGTAGAATGGAATAGTAAAATCTGATCATAGATCAATGATACAGAAACAATTCAATTACCAGGAGTTGAATTAGCATTGTCAGTGACTGGACAAATATAAGAGGTAGAATTAATAGAGATTTTGGTGTGAAAAACAATTGGAGTAAATGAGTGGATAGATTTGGAGATTTAAGTTTTAATGATGATGGCCTGTGGTGACTTCCTGGTTTAGAATTAATTTTCTTCTTCTTTTTTTAATGTTTATTCATCTTTGAGACAGAGAGAGGCAGAGCACGAGCTGGGAAGGGGCAGAGAGAGAGGGAGACACAGAATCTGAAACAGGCTCCGAGCTGTCAGCACAGAGCCTGATGCGGGGCTCAAACCCACGGACAGACTGCGAGATCATGACCTGAGCTGAAGACAGTCGCCCAACCGACTGAGCCACCCAGATGCCCCTAATTTTCTTTTTGAATACATTTTCGAATCTTAAGGCTCAACGTTATAGGTATTTCTCTGTTGGAAACCTAGGAAAATGATTACCTCAATTCACAGATCATACCCAGAGAAGGCAAAGAAACCACATAGCATCATCTCAGGAAATAAATCTGGGGCTTCGAATTTCCAGCTGACTGTTTTCTTTGAGATCCTTGAAAAATGGATATAATAGATTTAACAAAATGCTTGGAGGATGCAAAAATGGGAGGTGTTGAAAGTTCCAGTGAAGATAGAAAAGCACTACCAACAGCAGCCAAGATCAGGAATATAAGCAGGAAATAACCAGATGTGATTCAAATTGGAGAAAGGGAACCCAAAACATCTGGAGAACAATAATTTGAAACAGATACTCTCCAGGAGAAAGCAGTTTGGAAAGCATTAGCGTGGGATAGCACTGTAAAGACAAATGGGGTCTCTAATGCCTGTGCAGTGACCACAACTGGCCACATTGGGGTTGGAAGCCACAGATGGAGAGGGTCAATGGGTAAGGAGGGAGGATGCACTTCTGCAGGTCTAAGTATCTGAAGCCATGCTCTTCCAGTCCTTCCTGGCTGTGTACCCAGATCGGTCTGGCAGAAGGGAAAGTCACAGATGATGTACTACTAGTGGAGACAAGGGAAAGTTCTAAGAAATTGATCATCTCAGCCCACAGGGCAGCTGGAGGCCCTGGGCCAGTTCTTCAGGTTTGACCAATCTCTTTTTTTACCCCAATATGCATTCAAATATTATCATGGTCTCTCTGTGCCATAAATTTTAAAAAGTTAGGATTCACTGGCTGAGAAAAACCACCCCCACCCTCCGCCTGTTCTTTCTAAATACTATCAATGAAAAGTTTTCATATCAGGAGCAAGTGGCTCAGTTGGTTGGGTGTCTGGCTCTTGATTTCAGCTCAGGTCATGATCCCAGGGTTGGGAGATCGAGCCCCATGTTGGGCTCTGTGCTAAGTGTGGAGCCTGCTTAGGATTCTTTCTCTCCCTCTCTCCTCTCCCCCTGCTCATGCTTGCGTGCACTCTCTCTCTCAAAAAAAAAATTTGTATCAAAGTAAAGTGCGCATATAGAGAAGAACAAATAGTAGGATTCCAACTCAGTAAATTATTAAAACTGAACACACCTTTGTAACCAGCACCCAGATTAAGATGTTGAACACCAAAGAACTCCAGAAGTACCTTTCCCTCATCCCCAAGGTGACCATTTTCTGATCACTACTCACCCTCTAACAGCATAGATCAATTTTGTCTGAACTTGAACTTTATATACAGTTGGCAATATTTTCTTTTTCCATTCCAGTATAAATAACATACAGTGTAATATTAGGTTCAGGTGTACAATATAGCATTCAACAATTCTTCTTTAAAATTTCCAAGTGTAAACTATTGAGCAGTTTGTATTTTTTTATAGTTTTTATTTGTTTACTTTGAAAGAGAGATAGAGAATACAACCAGGGGAGGAACAGAGAGAGAGGGAGAGAGAGAATCCTAAGCAGCCCCTTCCCCCCATTGTCAGCATGGAGCCCAATTAGGGGCTCAAACCCATGAACCATGAGATCATGAACTGGACTGAAATCAAGAATTGGATGCTTAACTGAATGAGCCACTCAGGCTCTCCTAAAGCATTTTGTATTTTTGTTTTTGTTTTTTTTTTTAATTAAGTTTTTAATTTTAATTCTAGTATAGTTAACAGTTATATTAATTTCAGGTATACAATATAGTAATTCAAAAATTCTATACATTATTCAGTGCTCATCACAAGTGTACTTTTTAATCTCTGTCACCTATTTCACTCATCCTCCTCCCCACCTCCCTTCTGGTAACCATAAGCTCTCCATAATTAAGAATCTGTTCCTTAACTATGAGGAACATAGTTTGGAACTGAACTATGTGATTCAAATTGGAATCTCTCTCTCTCTCTTCTTCCTTTGCTTGTTTATTTTGTTTCTTAAATTCCACATATGAGTGAAATCATATGGTATTAGTCTTTCTCTGATCTCACTTAGCATTATACTTTCTAGCTCCATCCATGTTGTTGTAAATGACATGATTACATTCTTTTTTATGTCTGTATAATATTCCTCTGTGTGTGTGTGTGTGTGTGTGTGTGTCTGTGTGTCTGTGTGTCTGTATGTACACACCACTCTTCTTTATTCATTCGTTATTGATGGACACTTGGGCTGCTTCCATAATTTCGCTGTTGTAAATAATGCTGAAATAAGCATAGGGGTGCATGTATCCCTCTGAATTAGTATTTTTGTATTTGGGGGGTAAATACCCAGTAGTGTGATTACTGGATCTTATGGTAGTTCTATTTTTCACTTTTTGAGGAACCTCCATGTTGTTTTCCAGAGTAGCTGCACCAGTTTGCATTGCCACTACCAGTGCATGAAGGTTCTACACTCTCATCAACATTTGTTGTTTCTTGTGTTTTTGACTTTAGCCATTCTGACAGGTGTGAAGTGATATCTCATTGTAGTTTTGATTTGCATTTCCCTAATGATAAGTCATGTTGAAGATCTTTCTATGTGTCTGTTGGCCATCTGTATGTCTTCTTTGGAGAAATGTCTGTTCATGTCTTCTGCCCATTTTTTAATTGGATTATTTGTTTTTGGGGGTTGTATCAGTTCTTTATATATTTTGGATATGATTCAACAATTCTATATATTTCTCAATGCTCATGAAAATAAATGTACTCTTAATCCCCTTTCTCTATTTCACCCATGCCCCCACCCACCTCTCCTCTTGCAGCCACCAGCTTATTCTCTGCATTTAAGAATTTAGCTTATTGTTTGTCTCTTTCTTCTTTGTTTATTTTGTTTCTTAAATTCCACACATGAGTGAAATCATATGGCATTTGTCTTTGTCTGACTTATTTCACTTAGCATTATACTTTCTAGTTCCATTCATGTTGTTGCAAATGGCAAGGTATCACTCTTTCTTTATGGATGACTAATATTATATATGTCATATCTTCTTTATCCATTCATGTATCGATGGACACTTGAGTTGCTTCCATATCCTGGCTATTGTAAACAATGCTGCAATAAACAGGGGTATGCATACCTTTTTGAAATCTTGTTTTTGCTTTCTTTGGGTAAATACCCAGCAGTGAGATTACTGGAACAGATGGTAATTCTATTTTTAATCTTTTGAGGAACCTCCATACTGTTTTCCAGAGTGGCTGCAACACTTTGCATTCCTACCAACAGTGCACGAGGGTTCCTTTTTCTCCATATCCTTGCCATACAGGTAGCAATTTTTATGTCTGCCTTCTTTTGCTCAACATTAGGATTTTGAGTTTCTTGCACCTCATTGCATGTAGTTCTACATTTTTCACTTTCATTGTTATATAGTATTCCATGGTGTGAATGTATTTATGCATTCTATTGGTGATGAACATTGGGTTGTTTCAGTTTGTCTATCATGAAAGTTTTTGTTTCCTTGGTGAGTATATGTACACATTTCTTTTAGTTTTAATCAGCTTTTATTATTATTATTTTAAAATTTTTTATGTCTTTATTTTATTTTGAGAGACAGAGAGTGAATGGGGGAGGGACAGAGAGAGGGAGACACAGACTCTGAAGCAGGCTCCAGGCTCTGAGCTGTCAGCACAGAGTCTGATGCAGGGCTTGAACCTACGGACTGTGAGATCATGACCTGAGCCGAAGTTGGACACTTAGCCAACTGAGCCACCCAGGCGCCCCAGTCTTAATCAGCTTTTAAGAGTCTTTTGAGATAACATTCTCCAAATTCCTTTATGTGCCGGAGGTCCCCATAAGCTCAAAACACATTTAATTCTCTTTTCTCCTCTCTCTTCGTTGGGAAAAAATGGAAACAACCAATTGTGAATATTAACTATTATCCTCAACTAAGGCACATCAAGATCTCTGTATAATATTTCTCTGAAGCACAATTACAAGTGGAATACGCAGTGTTTACAAGCATTCTGTGAGAAACCTTTGTTCAAAATTTGGGTCAGCTTTCTGTCTAATGGCACAGCTAAAAAACAGACGGATACCTGTAGATTGAACTTAACCACAAACAAGGCATTGGATGTTATCACTGTCCCAGGAGAGATAACAAAAGAGGGTCAGAATCAAGATTGTTTCTTGGGAACCCCCTAACCTACCTCCTCTTTGTTTACCTCAGTGTGCATTCAAATAATATCATGGTCTGTGTGTGCCATTAAATCAGAAAGGAATGCTCTTTTTTAATGGAAACGCTTGACAACTCTCCCTTCTCTGGTAGACAACAGAGCTTATTACCTAAGGGAGGCCAAGACTGCTATATCATAAGCTTCTTAAATCTGCCTATCCCCCACCCCTCCCCCGCTTTTCTCTTAGAAGGAATTCGTTTTCCAAGGAAGACCAAGGCTGCCCTCCGTTTCCTCTTTGGGAGAGGACAGAAGCACAAATCAAATGTAATCTCCGACAGGTTATCCTGTTCTAGTGCTGGCATTTCCTTACAGCACACATTTTCCTGAGGCAAAACGGATACAATATGATGTATTATTTAGAAAACACATTTTGCATTAAACTGACTGCCTAAGGCACCACTGATACCAGGAACTAACACTACCGTAGAAAATAGAAGAGAAAACCTTTTATTCTGTTGGAATGGCTTCGTGATTTAGCATTAAAAAATGGATCTATCAATTAAGGGGTGTTTTCCTCCCCTGTAACAGAACTGGACTCAGGGTAATTTGAAAAACAAGAAGAGGATTTATTGGAAGAAGATGAGGAACACTGCCGACTTGAAGTGACGGCTCACTAGTAAGAACTCAGGACCAGGAACTAGCACTAGAAAACTGGTGTGTCTTCTCTCTAGGGTGATGGACTCACGTATTTTGGATTAGTGCTCATTCCTGGGGCTCATCATTGTGGCTGGGATTGGTGTGGGCTGAGGCAGTCCCAGAGCCCAGCCTGGGTCAACGGCCCTCCACCTCAGGGGCAGGCTTGTTACCAGAAAAGGGTCAGAGGAGGTGCTGGCAGACAAAAGCAATAGCCTACTACTTCAAGGGTGACAGCTGAAGGTATCAGCTTACTGATGGAAATAGTACACGAGAAAAGGAAAAGTGGTCTGATAAAGATGATGACGTTGTTAAGTGTGTATAAGAAGTCCTGGGCTAATGACAGTACTGGAAGATTCGGGAAAAGGCTTTACTTAAGGACATAACGAAATCAAAGGCCTGATTTGCTCAGTATATGTTTGCTATAACTACACGGGTTTTTTTTTTCTGTCAAAAAGTATTATTAAATTTCCTGCAGGAGAGTAACTTTGTTATTGTGACTCTTCTCATTCTTCCCATCAAAAGAATTGTTTTTATAACACAGCTCTCAATAATATGAGTTTTCTTAGGAATGTAACCATTACATTATACTTGAACATATATATATGTTCTTATATATATATATAAGGATACAAGATCTATAGGATCTATCATCTATCGATCTATCAGATAGGATATATAGGTTAGGATCTTTCCATCCATATATATGAATGACACAGAACTATAATTTGTCCATACTATACTTTCCATGCAATGATCTCCAAGAGTTCTTATTCTTTCAATAAATAGTTATTTGAGTTACTCTGTGTAACAGGCTCTATACAAATATAGGTGCTGGGGACATGGAGATGCTTATGGTGGACACAAAACACCCACCACTGTCCTGGTGGAGCTTAGAGTTTAGTAGGGAAGACAAATGATAACAACGGAATTTAGTGAGTTTTTTGATAACAGAAATGCAGGGTGGGGTGGAGACAGAGCACTATAGATAGTAATACCTACCTTATAAGGTTATTATATCAGGGACAATGAATAAGGCCCCTGATACAAGAGAGAGCACATAGTAGGCACTAAAAAATATTATTACTATTATTTGACCACCCTTTGTTAATNAGCATCTCGAGTTCTCTGATTTGCTCATTTTAGCCGCTCTGACTGGCGTGAGGTGGTATCTCAGTGTGGTTTTGATTTGTATTTCCCTGATGAGGAGGGATGCTGAGCATCGTTTCATGTGTGTTAATTTTTAAATAATTATTAGATTGTATACGTTTCCAAGTTCCTCAGACAATTTTGGTAATTCCTATTTCTTAAGAATATTGTCCACTTCACCATTATATTAGCATAAAATAATACTATTATAATTTTAAAATCTACATGTCTGTGGTTACCTATACTTTTTTCTTGCAATTTATTTTTTCTCTTTTTTAGATTTAAGAGGCTGGTAAATTCCATTAGCTTTTTAAAGTTTTATTTTATGCTTGAATGTATTTATTGAGTCTGCTTTTTTAAAAATCCTCTTCAATCCCTTCCCGCAGTTGTTTTTTTTTTTCTAAACAAATTGTTGTTCTTTCTCTGGTATCTATGTTTTCTTTTTTGTATATGTTGAATGCAATGAGTTTCTTGTATATAAAATTTGTTAACTCATATCTTTGTTATGAATTGAACCACATATCAACCTGAACTCATACTTTGTCTCATGCATATGCTTTGAACTTACATTTTTTTCTGTATCGGTATAATGAGACCTATTTGTAAGGGAGAAGGAGTACATTTAACATTTTGTATCTTTATAATATAGGTTTATTAGTTTGATTAAACTATCATTGAATTTTAAAAGCATATTTTGAAATTCTTTGCACTTTTCAACCCATTTATTGATGTAAATATTTTGATTTTATTTCTAATGTCATATTTTAATTATTCGCTCTAGGCTTCTTTGTTGTTTCCAGTTTTTTCCCTTCAGAGAGAAAGTTTTTTTTCCCTTCTGGTATCTTCTACAGTGCTCTAGAAAGTTCATTTCATATCTTAATTCTATTTCTTTTTAAGTTAAAAAAATGGGTCCTTGACCAATGTCTCTTTAATTATTAAAGTAAAAAATACACACAAATCTTTTGAGACCCCTTTTCTAGACAAAGAATTTAATATTCTTATATTTATGTAAGCTCCACCCTTCCCACTTTTTGACAATATAATTTGGGGCTTAGCACTAAATTATTTTTATTCAGTTATGGTTATAATTTTTTGTGTTTTATATCTAATCCTTTAAGACCAATTTATAGAAACCCTTTCATTAGCAACGATACAGTTATTTGGAATGACGTCTGTGTCTAACTGGATTCAATACTCACTCTGAGCCCCTTAGTTTGCAATTAACACCTATTATTTTCACAATCACAAAAATAAAGATATTTTTTAAAAGGTAGAAAAGTCAAATGCCAATACCAATCAGGAGAGCAAA
The DNA here is from genome assembly GCF_008692635.1 of Crocuta crocuta. Classification (NCBI taxonomy): domain Eukaryota; kingdom Metazoa; phylum Chordata; class Mammalia; order Carnivora; family Hyaenidae; genus Crocuta; species Crocuta crocuta. Next base: position 451,696 of record NW_027531909.1, on the reverse strand, counting down.
TGCTTGTTAAAACTTTGCACATTGTTTTCTTGAATTTAGCCCCAGCAGCTGTTTTTGAGGGCTCTCCAAGAATTAGATGTATGTTTAATGGCCGTAATATGAGGATTTTTCCGCCCCTTCCTCTTTCTAACGCCAAAGTCAAGTTTCTCCTCATAAAACCTAAAGTTCTGCCTCTTCCAGGACACATTCTAAACCCAAAGGGTCTTACTTTGACTGTTCTGACTGAGGTAGAACTGAAGAATCTGGGCACAGCCATGCGATTGTGACTATAGCCTTATTCAGACTTCTGTTCTCAGTACTTACGAGCCCTACCCCGCGGCACTGTAAGATGCACAAAACTTTCTGCATGGTGATTTTGTCCATCCTTTCCTCTCTTCTTTTAAATACTATTTTGCCAAATGTTTGTCTTTTGTCCCTGCTTTCTATCACCTGGCAGATTTTTTTTTTGAGAACCATTTGTTTACTGTCATAAATTACTTTTCTGGTTGCCCGCACTTGCTTGAAATTTTGTATGTGATGTTAGCATGGCCCCAACCGTGGGAGGCCACCTGTGTTTCTGCCATCTGCCAGGTACTGGGTTTGGGTGTGTGTGTGTATGGGTGTTAAACTGTCCCTCACAGAAAACCACATCAAATACTTTATCCCTTTTAATGCTGTGGTGGGTTTGTTCATCCCATATGAATGTAAACTTCAGAGTACTTGGTTCTTGGAATTCAGGAAGAAATAACAGTTGTTAGAAACTCCTGACAACGAACTGTTCACAAGACCCCTTAAATTGAGCTGTCTGCATGTTTTAAAACATGTTTCAAGGTTCTAAGTACTGCCTTTCATTTGAGATGCTGCGATACTACTGTGAAAGTCTTCATGCAAAAGTCAAGGGTGTTGTTTTAGTTATTTCGTATTTCGTATGCTTGTGAAAGTCTTTTCTCCTTCTTAGAATCTTGATGTGGTTTCTATTGATCCTTGTTCCACTGTGGATTAGGTAAGAAAGAGTCACTTTTCTCTCACGGACACATTGGACTTTGGGGGAGGGGGGCTTTGGGTTGGAAAAATATCAAGGTCTGTGATTACTTTATGCTTTGCCCAGTCTTAGGGTAAGTGTGGCAGGCATTTGGTTTCAAGGTGTCGCCAGATGTGAAATGAGTACTTGTGAAGTGCCCACGTCTGGGTGGGGGTTCAGGGTGGTGAATGACAGTACCAGGGAACTGCCATTCTCAAACTGCAGTGTCTGTTGAGAGCATAAAGGAGGCGGTTGGCAAATCCAATGAAGAAAGGGCTCTTTGGAATCATGTTTTAGATATTAATAGAGAGGGCTTTCTTAGAGTGTTTTTAACAGGATATAAAGGTTCTGAGCAATAAGGAAGGGGGAAAAACATGTAGTTTGCTTACATGGCTAGTTGGCTAGGGTTCCATAAAATGAGTGTTATATCTGCAAGAACACTGAAACAGGGTGATTCATTACAAAAATCGTGTCCGTAAGATGCCAAACAAGTGGTTACAGATGGAGATAAAACAGGCAGTTATGCTAGTCTTGAGGCCTGGCGTGGCGAGTCTTGGAAAAACTCTTAACTGGTTATGGGCAGCCATGATAAAAGCTGACATTTAACGAACGCTTTGCTAAGCTTTGGTTTACATTATCTCATTTAATGCTCACACTAATCTATGAAATCGGTATTACTTCATTTTACAGAGGAGGAAGTAAGTGACAGGGAGGTCAAATAACATAACCAAGGTCACAGAGCTAGTAGACGGTTGGGCTTGGGTTTGAACTTAGGCAGTGCACCTCAAGTAACCAACGGGACATATGCTCCTAACGAGCTGGCCTTAATTTCCTCCCTCCCCATGTCTAACAGAGCAGCTGAAGAAATTCATGGAGATTTGCTAGTATTCCTCCCAGGAGAGAGGCTGACCCTTAAGTAGGAGCTAGTCTCGGTTCCAGGATGGGTGTTCCCATAACATTGGCCATGACTCTCTTGAGTTATGTTTCAGCTTTGAGCAGTAGCCTGAGCAGGGGTCTGTCTACTCATTCTGGAAACTATAGCCAGGCTATTTTTTCCCCTTTATTTGTGGTTTGCGATCACTGCCAGCAAATTTCTCTGAGGAGCGCATTTAAATATGCCACATTTGTATTACTGTGTGCATTCTGGGTGAAACATTTATGATAAATCAAGTTTTTAGGTGCCCTATGGGGAAAGTGCTGATGGAGAAATACATCTAAGGAAAACTTTTCTCTTAGCAGTAGTTACTTGAGGAAACAGGCGCCATTTATCTTGTGAGGCTTATGTGAGGTGAATGTAGGCCACCCAGAATTGTGGCTCCACATATCATAAGAGGAGAAGGAAGTCTCTGAACTGAGCTGGAGGCTTCTCAAGCTGTACCATGCCACCCCTCTCCCATTCTCCGGACTTCACTCTCTAGCTTTCCGGCCTGGTGAAGCCGGCAAATGCGTACATTCATGTCAAGCCTTCTGCCCTGGCCAAATGAACTGCCTGGCCCACTGCATGGAATGCTTTTCTCAGGGCTTCTGTGGGCATCTTACAGACCCCTATACATGCCCACACTCTGTGTATTTAAATCACTTCCTCAGAAACACCTATTCTCATCCCTTTCCCCTCCTCAATCTAAATTTGACCCCTAGTAATGGTACTGTTGTACGATTTTTCCTCCTTGGCCCTGCACACCACTTGTCACTAAATACTTATTTATGTGACATTTGCATATTGTTTGTCTCCTACACAAGACCTGACTTGAAGTTCACTTGGTGACACACACTTCCATCAGCGTTTTGCACAATGTCTTGCCACATAGAAGGTGTCCTAGGTATTTGCTGAGTAATGTGATTTTCCTGGGCTCTCTAGAAACATGTGCATGTAGCTTGTGTATTATATGCTGCCATTTCTGTCTCTCTCTCCTCTCCCTCCCCATTGATATAAATATTTGTAATCCCCAATGCCAATCATAGTGGCTAGCACTTATAAATGATCAATAAAAGTGAAGTTGAATGGGCTTTGCATGATTTACACCTAAACTTTAACATTGTGGATGGGAAACATTTCAGTTCAGCTAAGTAATATTATTAAGCACTCATTAAAGTGTCAGGCTTTATGTATGGTACTGAAGACACAAAAATGTGTGAGCTGACAGTCTAGAAAGGAGGACAGACACACAGAAGGATAATTATAGGCAAAACGTTGCTTGAGCAATTAAAAGATATGCATACTGTATTATAATAGCCCAGGGGATAGAGCCTCATTGGCTAGCCTGATCTGAATCTTCCAAGTTCAGAGTTAGAACGGTGAAGAGTGTGTATGTGTGAAGAGCTGTCAGATCCTGGGCATGCGGAGCAATGATAAAGAATGATTCAATAGCAGTTTGATGCTCTGCAGAAACCCGAAGCATAAGGCAGGGGGTGGTGATGGTGAGGCTGGAAGGGTAAGTCATGTATGATCTTAGAAGATCTACAAGAGAAGATATGGTTTTCCTTTATATTTTTCTCTGTGACCTGAACATTGTAACTGCTGAAGTTTTTCCTGGTCAGGGAGACCAAGGACAATATCACGAAATACAGGAAAATTTCAGACACGAAGTTTGAATAATTTATTCATTCATTCCTCCAGTGAATGTTTCTTTAGTATCTGGTGAGAAGTAGGCACTGAAGGTAGTTACAGATTCAAATAAGACACAGTGTTTATCCTATCTGAGGAGTTCGGTATAATGAGGGAGACAGAAGAATAAACAAGAGTAAACTACAAGAAGTATTGAAGTATAAATCAGCAGTAGTCAAATATTTTGGTCTTCAGACTTGTTTATTTTCTCCTGAATAGTATTGAAGATCCCAAACGACTTTTGTTGATGAGATACGTAGTACTACATACATGTAGAATTAGAAATTAAAACAGAAAAATTTGTAAAGATTATAAAAAATCATAAACCAATGACATATTAACATAAATAATGTATTTTAATGAAAATAACTGTATCTTATTATTTTTCTTTCACAAAAAAATTAGTGAAAAAAAGTACCATTGTTTGACATTTTCACACATCTCCATGCCTAGCTTAGTAAGTGTTAGATTCTCATATTTGTTTTCTGCATTTGGTCTGTTGCAAGATGTTATTTGCTTGAAGTACATGAAGAAGATCCAGGCTATGTAGTTGGAAAAGGGGGGGAATATTTCAATAGCCTTTTCCAATAATTATGATATTCCTCTATGACATGATACCAACACTTGACAAAAGTGATAGTTTCTTAAAATTAGTTGCAATGTAAAATCTGAAATTAATTAACAAACTTTTGGTATTCTGTCAGATAAAAATTTATTGGTCTACCTTGCACTTTGAATGGATCTTTTAACTGTGTGTGATTTTGTCACATCAGGTGTTAGGGATTTGGAAAACATTGGTTCTCTGAATGGTCTGCAGATGCATTTTACTATAAAACATCAGATAATAATATAAACATACTAACATAATGAAACATCATAAGTAAATGTAAATGTTTTAAGAACTGTGGACCTCATCAGAAGAGTCTTTAAAAAGGAGGGAAGCTATAAAGCTCATGGTGATAAGTTTAGCAAAATTCTAAGTTGCATTTGAAAGTTCAAATTCCATCACTCGAAATACTGTCAGCTGTTTTCTTTAAAGTGACAAATGGCTGGCTCCCTTTATTAATTTTCTAGAAAATGTTGGCTAAATACTCAAGTCTAAATAGCCACAGTTTTAACAGAAGTCATTCATTCAAGGAAAAATAGCATTCCATGAACAAATTCAGCCTGCAACTCAATCACACAAGTGCTTTTCTTCAAGACGTCCAGAGGAGCAAATCCTCATACTCCAATATGTGGAAGTGCTTTGTCCCATGCCATCATGTAGAGTTAAAGAATGTGTACTGAAGAGCCAAGTCTAATAAACGTAATACTATCTCTTGTTTTACCAAGTATAATATTAAGTAGAACAAGTGTTTGTTTTCACTTTATGCATGTGATGGTGGGTGAACTCAGTGACTCCCGGCCCCGTTTGGAGCTACAGCCACGATTTGCGCCCAGATGCTATGCCAGCATATATGGTGTTTATCTATCTAAAGAGTCCCTTTTGCGCCATCAGCACAGTGCTCGTGTGGTGGTTCCAGGAAGAATCAATAGACTTTTGAAAAGGTATTGAGCACTTTGGATATTTCAGCACCACTCATGTTTGCTATCAAACGTTCACATAAAAAGATGATCTTCTTTGATGATTGCTTGGTGTGCTATTGGATAAATGCAAGCAAAATAGCCATGTTTGTAGATTCTTCCATTTATAAGGCAAGAGTACAGTTCTGCAGAAGAGAGAACAGCTCAGTCTTCTTGTTTCCAGCCAGATCTTTAATTCAACAAGTGACTGCATTGTTGAAAAGTGGTAGTGCTCTGAATTCTTTGTATTGACTTTTCTTCCAGCAGGCATCCAGCACTTCAACTAAAGGAAACTGCATTTTCTCACAGCTACCGGGTATATTTCTCTAGTCAGTGCAATTTGATGATTTACCTGTGAAGTACCTCTTGGGGCTTCTTCATTTGTAGTTCGAAAGATACAAGGAGAATTTTTTTTTGTTGTTTGCATTTAAGAAGTCATTACATCTATGTTTAAAGTGTTTTCAAGTCATTCATCTTTTCCCACTGTATTTTGTTGAGTTTTATTTTGTATATTCAGCCTAATTCAGCCAAGGAGAGTAAATTGGTAACACGAATTAATTTCTGAAAACAATTTTTTGTTACTAGGAAAAAAGGTTTGTTTTTTTTTTCCAACTCCACATTTCAAATAAATACCCCAAGAATATTGGCTTGAAGGGGTGTCACATTGTGAGTGTACATACCATAGGTCATCCCAAAAGGCATGAACAAGAAGGGTCACTGCCCCAGAGTTTGGATTGAGATGTATTTTTTTTCCAGTTAGTAATAATGTATTTGCCCGTTGTCATCAAGTAATCACTGAGCCCCAAGGTCCAAGACTGCAGGTGTCCAATCAGTGTGGAGAGCAGCTTCTGGCTCTGGAACAGAGCCACATTGGCTGTCCCATACGCTGATGACCTTCCCCTACGTGAGTGACGCTGTCACTGACCTAATGTATGGCATACAGTTAAAACCCAGTTTGATGCTATGAGCCTGAAGATGAGATTTTAACTGCAGAGTATAGTTAGTCTATACTAACTATAGTTAGTCCTCATGGGATTTAGAAGCCGTGTAGTCCACAAATACAAAAAAGTTACTTGCCTGAGTTCACCTGCTACTTAATGGTAGTGCTGAGCCAACAAGTTAATGCTTTGATGCACAGTGGAGCTGAATTAGGAGCAGAGTCACATGCCAACTTTATGGGCCACTCCCTCCTGGAAGGAGGAACTAAATGACCTAGCTGAACTGTCACAACAACGAACAAATCATAGCATGCATGAAGGTAGTAGGGACTCCATGCTAAAAGGGACAGGAAGAAACCCTATCACTGAGCACAGCAGAGATCTTTTCTATTAGCCCAATCACACCTGGGTTTGGTAGTGCTGTTAAAGGAAAAACAACATTCTAACCCAGTCTTTCTTTTCTTTGCTTCTCCTTTTAGGTCAATGGTTCTCCAGTTTTATCATGGAAAAGAATTATTCTTCAGAGATGTGTGTAGTTAATGTGAGATTTAAAGATATTCAAGGCAACTTTGCTAATAAGCAATATTTGCCAACCTTGAAATCTAAGCCTGGGTGAGATGGAAATCAACTTTCCTCCAGTGCATTAGAAATGCAGTATTTAGTACATTCGAGTTATTTCCTAAATTAAAATTTTAATAAAAATTTCAAAAAGTGAGAGTGGTATGTTTTGGGAAAACGCTGGAAACTACTGCTCTCTATGTTAATTCCTCCTAAACCCATTCCTGGTTTCCATGCCAGTTATCAAGGGGCTCTACTAGAATTATGTTTTGTAAATGTCCAACTTCACTCCCTTTTCTTTTTCTGTAATCCAACGATACATCCCACTTGCCTTTCTCCCCTCCTCTTCCTGGCCCCAAACACTCCTTTTTGGAGCATTCAAATTCCAGAGAACAGTGAACTCTAACCCACCAATCCAAGCCAACTTTTACAGCATCTTATTCTGTATTTTTATGGGCCTCTCTGTCTTTCCTCTGTCCCCACCCCACAATTGTCCCCTCCGGCCCCCACCATCCCTGTGTTTTCCCACCTGGCAAATAGCCTCAGTGAATTCTGGGTGGCGGGCATTGACTAGACTTCAATACAAATGCTCCTGTCGAAAACCGCACCAACTTAGGTGAAGAACAAAGGCACTCCAGCTTCAAAGCGGAAGCTCCAGTTTCTGCACAGAAGGGGTTTCACACAACTCCGGTTAACAACAACAACCACCTCAGGGGGAAGAAAAGTCCCCAACTACAAAGAAATGCCAAACAAGCAGTCATCAGCCCTTCTTTTTTCTTCCTCGGGTGTGTTTAGCACAAAACCTGATCAGGAGAGCAGTTCTTTGATAATTGGTTGGACCGTGACGGCTGCTAGTAGCATTTCTTCAGCCTCCTGTATCCCAGAAGTGTATGGAGATCTGAGTGGTCTGTACTCACCCAGGCTTAGAGATGTGAGAGATGTGCAGCACCTATGTGCGCGTGTGCACGCGCATATGTGCGTGCCATGGCATAAAACTGGTTTGCTGGAGAAGGAATCTGGCAACCCAAAGGTAACAGGCCAAGTCATGGTTTTCCTCTCCTCTCCTCTCCTCTCCTCTCCTNCCCCTCCCCTCCCCTCCCCTCTCCTCTCCTCCCCTCTTTTTCCTCCCCATTCTAGGCAAGTGTTGGAGTGTGGCCACACAGCAATGGCAAATACTTACTTCCTTTAATTGCCATGTTTCTGAGGAAAAGAAATTGAGAAGAATGAGAAAGGGGGGCTTGAGTATGTAGGGGAAGAGACAGAATGAAGGTTGAAGATAATAAGCAATGTTTAAATGTTACCTTTCCTCTCTCCATAAACACAAGAAGAGAATGAAAAAGAATGTTTTCAGGTTGATGGAGACCCGACTCAAAATAAAAGATGGCTTCAGTCCTTTGTGGATTGAGGCATTAAAGTAAACAAAGCTGACACACTATATGCTTAAGTTCCCACTCTTGTTCTGTTAAGATACTTCTCCAAGCTTATAACATGAGAGATCTCTTTTTTCCTTCAATCCCTCTGTTCCCTTTCCCTTCCTCCACCCCAAACTCCTCTGTTGTCTCTATCTCCCTGTTGGTCTCTGTTATCCAGGAGGTGGACAAGAGCCAGGCTTAGCTGTGGTTCTTTGCCATGTCACCAGCGACACCAGTTGTTGATGAAAATCTGGCACAGAGAGATGAGACCATCTGTGGTGAAGTTTAAACCTATTTACCTCTCTGGCAAGCTGGTCGAAGCCTCTCTTTCTCTGTATTCAGTGAGGCTGAAGATGACAAATACAGTGGGATTAAAGCCATGGGATGAAGTTTGGGCAAAACAAAACCCTTCCCCAAAGACAGCTCAGAGTAGTTGTTAGCTGTAAGGATAAGCAAATCCCTAGTGTCTGGAGTGTGTAGCCAAGGGGCACTTCTGCCTTGGGTTCCACTGTCTGTGCACTTGAAGGAGGCAGACAACTGACTGCATTACTGTCTGGGCTCTGAGTCTTAGGAGATGCAAAGTGGAATCTGCTTCTTTGTTGAGTGATCTTGGACTAATCCTGGGCTATGCTTTGTGATGTTTCAGGGCAAACACCCCGCCTCAAGAGAACTGTTCTCAGATTCAGTTAATGATCTGCAGAAGAACACCACCAGAGTTCTGACCCGACAACAGGACTCAGCAGCTTGACCGATTACCTGAACCACAACACTCGGGTCCAGAGGATTTTGGCTGCTTCAAAAGTCCAATCAGCCCTTAAAGCTACCAGTGAGGCTATTAAGACAAGCATGAAGTGAGCTCTGAAGTCAATGCCAAATGCTTTGGACAATGGCAGGATCCCTGGGCAGAGGCCAATTTACCATGAAGCTAATAAAGCTTGAGCTTCTGGGCTCCTTGTGAGGCCCTGAGAGGGGTCCTAGCAATGTGTTCACATAGTTGCATTTTTGTTGTGAAATTTGCAAAGGTAAGGCTCAATAAGTCAACCGTTCTCTCTGTTTCAGCTTCTCCTCTGCTGTATTTCCTTGCCTGTTGCATGGGGTTGGAGTAATCCAAGGCAGTTGAGTTACAGATACGTTTAATCTGAATTTAGTGAAAGAAACTTATGAAGATCAAAGTCACTATGGCTTCCAGGTACACACCTACAGCTCATAGGGCTGACCCATCTGGCATCGTGACACAAAACGGCAGGGCTGGAAGTTGACCCCCGAAAGTGCTCGTGGTGCTTGGCACTGGAAATCGACGGGCAGTAGAGGAGAAACAGGTTTTAAAATGTGTACAGCCAGAGGCTAGTCTGTGAAATGGGCATAGAATACATCATGAGGTTAAAATAAAGATTAAACAAAATAATGTTGGAAGTGTTAAACAGTGTCTAGTACTGATTGGTAAATAAGTGTACTGTTATTTCTTACTCAGAGCATCTTGGTATCATCTCCATGAAAACCAGGTATCAGAATACCTGGGAGATTGTGATAGCTCTTGGAACCTATTATTTTTTTTAAAAGAAAATGTTTTAATGTTTATTTTTGAGAGAGAGATAGACAGAGTGCAAGTGGGGAGGGGCAGAGAGAGAGATGGAGACACAGAATCTGAGCAGGCTCCAGGATCTGAGCTATCAGCACAGAGCCCCACACAGGGCTCGAACTCACAAACCATGAGATCATGACCTGAGCTGAAGTTGGACACTTAACCGACTGAGCCACCCAGGCACCCCTGAAACCTATTTTTTTTTAAATGTTACTTTTTCTTTTCCCCTTTTTTTCTCTTTGCCTTGTTACTCTCAAAATGACCCATGGGAGAAAACACTGAGGATGCTGTTTATCTGGATCCTAGGTAAAAGAACTGCACTCACTCTAAATGATTAAAATTTCAAACATCCTCAAGGTGCTTTGTTCAGAGGACATTAACAGGAATCAAGACCTTCCAAATGCTACTAGTAAGAAGCAAAGTTCACCTGATATTATTAAGCAGATCTTTGCTCAACTTATTGCTAGATTCTCTGAGGATAGGAAGGACATATTTGGGCTTAACAATATGTGGTGCCTGTCCCATGAATAGGTCCCCAACAGCTACTGTTATACATATCTGATTGTTCATTTTTATTGGTTCATAGTGCATGGCCTCGATCCAGTCTGAATTTTAAAGATGAAGTTGAAATGGACCATTTCCTCTGTATTTGTTACCATTTCTAAAGTAATGGTTGAAATCATCTCTAACGAGAGAGATAAGAAATAAAATGACACGTGAAACATTTTTGTCAGTTACTAAACAATCAGCAGGCCAGAAACAAGCTTTTTTGCTGCAGAAAAAGGCCACAGGTCCGTGTCCTCTGCCTACCCTACATTCTGTTACACATTTTTCAGCTTTTTCCACCACCCCCCACCCCGGCCCCACAACATCCAAAAGAAAAGAGGTGCCGCATTTAACTGAAAGCAACTCTCCCCACATTGGAGAACCAGATCCCTGGCCCTTTTAGCCCCGGCATCACCTTGGTGAACCTTCAAGAATGTGCCCATACACAAAAGAGAATTTGCTCCTCCTTCTGGGAAACTGCTTCCTTTGGGCCCCATAAGGTTTGCCAGAACCAGTTGAAAGTTCAGCAATCTTAACTGTACTTCAGGGAGGACAGATCTTGCTGAGATCCAGGCTATGAGGTGTTAGCAGGTAGAAGTGGACTACAGTGCAGAGAGAGAGACAGAGACAGAGAGAGAGAGAGAGGAAGACAGGGACACAGAGAGAGAGATGGGGGGGAACCCCGCGTGTTCTGTGAAGTGCCTCTCTCTTGCACCCAGCCATGAGTGTATGAAATAATTCCTCCTTTGTCCACCAGCTGGCTTTCAAAGCTGTGGGGATGAGCCTGCTCGACCTGTCTGGGAAGCTTGTTAAACTGCACCAAGTAAGTCAGGGAGAGGGAGGGGTGGGGAAAAGATGAAAGAGCGAACACAATCTGTGTGAGGCAGTGGCCCTGACTCCAAAGAAACAGCTGATCTAAGGAAAGGAAGAGCTTCCTCTAAAACCAGAGACTGCATGCAATGCAAATGACCCCGTGTGCAGCTGCCTCTGGCAGACAGCCACCCGCCTCCCAAAGAATAAAGTCAGAGCAACAATTCCCTCCTGAACCCTGAAGCTTAATGACTTCAAACAAGAAAAAAGAAAAGTGACATGTTTTTTTTTTTCTTTTCCCAGTGAACTCATCTCTTCCCCCAAATTGTGCTGATGACCTCATCATCTGCAGCTGTGTGCTCTAAGCTCGCCCACCCTTCAACTCCCCGGGGATCACATCTGGTGTGGAGCCTTGGTACCTGCGGCGGATACATCTGGAGGTGACTGTCTTTGGAAATGGAGTATTTTGCAACCCCCTTTCACTCTTATTGACGCGACCACGTGGCAGAGAAGTCTTCAGCAATTTTCTTCCTTGGGAGATAGCACTCTGGTCTTCATAAAATAAGGATTTGCAGGGGAAAACAGTGAGGTCCAGGTTAGCACTTCAGATACCTTTTCATTTTTTATGTTTACATTCATCAGTCATTGCAGAGTTGACCTTAGAAATGATATTGGGGGGTGCCTGGGTGCCTCTTTCTGTTAAGCTTCCAACTCTTGGTTTCGGCTCAGGTCATGATCTCGCGGTTCAGGAGTTCAAGCCCTGCATCTGTGCTGAAAGTATGGATTCAGCTTGGGATTCTCTCTCCCCCTCTTTCTCTGCCCCCTCCGCTGCTCATGCTCCCTCTCTTTCTCTCTCGAAATAAGTTAACCAAACAAAAAAAGAAATGATATTGGTCTTTTGAATCAATTCTGCCTGTGTTCCTTCTATAGTCTGGCAAAGCCCTGATTGACAAAAATGATTAACGTGTAAATGGATATGGATAATGACCCCAATCAACAGAATTAAATTGACTTTGGAAGCCTTCATGGTAAAAAAGACTACATAGTATTTGTATCTAGAGGAAAACATACACACTCAGGAAGGGGCCCTTTGCCCTATTGTGAGAATATCAACTGACCAAACAAGCCCTCCTAAAAGCCATTTGGCAATCCTCTGTATATCAAGGGACTTAAAAATGCTCATACACTTTACCCAGAAGTTCTATTTCTGGAACTCTCTCATGCCAATAATACAGAAATGCACTAAACCATAGCGACAATCTTGACTCCAGCATTATTTATTACAGTAAAGAGAAAAATTAAACAACATTATCTCCCCTCCCCCAACAAATCATAAAGAATCTAATTAAATGCCCAACAATAGCTGTGTGACAACTGTGTAAATTATGTTACCTTTATACTATGGGACATTATACAGTCATCAAAAATGGTGGGAAACGATTTACAATGCAATGCCTTGGCCATGTTATGCTGGAAAATACCAGAATACAAAACGATTTCAACTTTGTATATGATAAGACATGCATGGACAAAATAATGAAAAGAGTTATTTTTAGGAGGGGATAATATAATTGATATCTGTTTCTTTTGTATGAATTTCTGTGCTTTAAAATTTTATCTCTTAAGTACGCCTTACTTTTATAATTAGGAAGGAGAAGTCATTTGAAAAGGGGGAAAAATCAAATCCTTGGCAGATCAGTACCCTTGGTAAGATGTAATGAATTATTAGCCTGGGGATTGTAAACAAAATGGCACAAATACTAGGTAGGTAGTATAAATGAGTGAGCCAGAACTGATACTGGAAAATGGCAAACTGCCGGTAAGCTTGTATTCAATCCTGCTGATGTTTATCATGTGGAAATATAAGTGGCTCAGAGATAATGAATCAGATTTTTCTAGAGACTCCTAAGTCAATATTTTTAAGTGAAATTGACTAAGCTTTAAATGAAGGCAACAATCTCATGTTAAACAGAAATCAGCTATATGTGCTGGGCCAACAAGATATCCAGCCTACTGAGCGTCCTTCTGAAACCTACTCGTTAGCCAATGAAAGCAAACTCCTGGGGAGCCACCCACCAGCCTGGGGGAGTTTCCAGGAATTTCACTTTTCATTACTGTAAATAATGCTGCAATAAAAAGCTTTCTGCATCTATCTTTATATCTAGGCAATTATCTCCTTAAAGTAAACGTTAAGAAAGTAGATTTGAGATTCAAAAGTTATGAGGGAAAAAAAGAGTCATGGACATTATGTGTTGGGTGTTTTTTTTGGCACATATCATCAAAGCATTTTTCAGTAAGTTTAAACAAATTTGTATTTCCATTGACTCTTCCTAAGAGCCTTCGTTTCTCACACTCTTACCAGGACAGTTTGCTTGAGCTTTTTCGTACCACTGATCTTAGAGATGAATGTTTATATCAAATTATATCAACTTGCATTTATTTAATTAATGGTATTCAACAGATGTCATATGTTTATTGGCCTTTGATATTTTTCTCTTTTATGAATTGCCTGTTCATAGTTTTTGCCCATTTAAGAATTGTCTTGGACTTTTACTTATGGTTTTATATAAGCTTTTTCTCTTTTGTATATGACGGATATTGACTTTCTCTCCTATGAATTACATTTTTAGAAATGTTGTCATTTGTCTCTTAACCTTGTATCATGAGGTGAAAATTTTTATTATTTTACCACTTGTCATGAGAGGTATTTCAAGTGGGAAATTAATTTGGCTTAGGGGACCACCTTACAGAATCACTTAGATCATAGACAACTTAAGTGCAGTTTGTACAAAAACAGTGAAACAAAAGTACAGCGGAACTCAGTAGAGTGCTGGCAAATGTTTAACAAAAGACACAATAAAAAGAGAGGCATAGGAGAAGATTTTTGCAGCACATGTAATTCATAAAGTATTAGTATTCAGTTTATATTAAGCAATGCTACCAACTGAGAGGGAAACAGCAGACAACCAATAAAAGAATGGACAAAAGATTTAAATAGATATCTCATAAGAGACTCCAGTGACCAATAAATACATGTAAGTTTCCTAAAACCTAATCAGTAATCAGATAACTACAGATTCAAATATCAATAAAAACACACCTATAGGATCTTTGCTGCCACCAAATGTTTTTGAGGATATGGAATATCAGGAATTCATCTAATAATTGGAACTTTTTGGAAAAGCTTCTAGTGTAGTGATCCCAGTGTAGACATGCCTACCCTATGCCCCAGGGATTTTCCATGCTTTTGTGTGTGTGTGTGTGTGTGTGTGTGTGTATATATGTATATATATAATATATGTATATGTATAATTGAATATATATTATCGAATATATATATTTCAGTAATGCTTATTGAAGTCTTGTTTACAATTTCGCCAAAGTAGAAACAACTCAAATAGCCATCAACAAATAAATTGTGATGTGGAAAACTATATATCTGTGACTATTAACACATTAAAGCCCAACATGTGTTGGGCAAGAAAAGTGAGACAGAACATTCACAAAGACTATTGCATGTGTAAAAAGTTCAGAAAGAAACTAAACGATATGGTTCAAAGGTGTATGCTCAGGTGGTAAAACTATAAAGGAAAACAAAGGTGTGATTACTACCTTAGAATCTTGGTTGTTTTTAGCAGGTGGATTGGTGGTTGTGATAGGAACGTGTGTGTGTGTAATCCTAGGGTATTGGCAATATTGTCTTTCTTGACATAAGTATTTACTATTTCACGTTTATGCATTTTGCTAACTTCTGTTAGATTTAAAAATAAAATAGAAATTGGGGGAGTTAGAAAAAGCAAGGAAGTGAGGATACAGGAAATAAAAAGGAATAATGTGGTAGAAAGGCCAGCACAACATAACATATGGGGCTGAGAGCTGCAGAGAAATACTAATTATTTATTTCGAAGAAGAGTGGGTACAAGGGGTGGGGGTTTAGGACAAAACTATCCAATATTCAATTTGATGTTGTTGGCATATGTTTTCTCACTGTAGACCTTCAATAAAATTTGTTAAACATGTAAATATTTTATCTGAGATTTTGGGGGAAATAAAAGTAGCAGTGAGTTGGCCTGAAAATGGAAGGGAGGTGTAGGTAAGTTTAGATGGAGAATTTTTTGAGAGAGGTGAGGGGTAGCCATGAGAATATGAGCCCTTGGATATGTACAGAAAGCTTGGCCAGGGGTGGAGAGTTCACAAGATCTGCAATAGGGGCTTAAACCAAAAGGATTTAAATGTACAAAGAATGATATCTTACTCGATGACTATAGATATTGGTTTGTGGCAGGATTTTTCTCTTCTTCCTTCTTCTACTTTTTAAAAGTTTATGTATTTTTCAGACAGAGAGAGAGAGAGTGAAAGTGCAAGTGACTTGGGGAGGGACAGAGAGGGAGGGATAGAGAATCCCAACCAGGCTCCCCACTGTCAAGGCAGAACCCGATGTGGCGCTCAGACCCAAGAACCATGAGATCATGACATGAGCTGAAACCAAGGACTGAAGGTCTAACTGACCGAGCCACCCAGGCTCCCCTTCTATTTCGTTATTCCCTACAGAAATTTAAAACTTACAATCAAGTCTATTAGTGTTTACTTTTTGATTTCTGGCTTTTCATAATAGGCTTGAAAAACACTTTCTTGTTTTTAAACATTTAAATTCTTGATTTGCCTAGGATTCTACTTTGGTGTGAAGATAGAGGGAGAGCTCGATTTTCTTTTCCCAGAAAGCTGGCTCAACCTTTTTCTCTGATAATTGTAAATGCTTCATAAAATCATGTTAGATTTCACAATCATATCCTCTCTACACTATTCCATTGATTCTATTTTGGTGCTACTACTATCTTTCAAACTACCATAGTTTGATGATAAATTTAAAAATCTTATAAGGCAAGTCTTCCCTGTCAGTATTCTCTTGACATTTCCCCTCTGATGATTCATTTTGCCACATTACAAAACAAAACAAGACAAAACTTTGGGACTTTGATAGAGAACTCACTGAAATCATATATTACTTTCAGGAGCAATACAAAGTATTCTTTTTTAAATGTTTGTTTATTTTTGAGAGAGAGAGGGGGCGAGTGTGGAAGGGGCAGAGAGAAATGGAGACAAAGAATCTGATGTAGGCTCCAGGCTCTGAGCTGTCAGTGCCTCGACCTCAGCAGGGAGCCCTGATCAGGCTGAAACTCATGAACTGTGAGATCATGACCTGAGTCTAAGTTGTACATTTAACCGACTAAGCCCCGTCCCCCCNTCAGGCTGAAACTCATGAACTGTGAGATCATGACCTGAGTCTAAGTTGTACATTTAACCGACCCAGCCCCGTCCCCCCACCCCACCCCCGGCGCCCCAAAATATTCTTACTCAAAAAATTTGCGTCTCTAATTATTTACTTATTTTTTTATGTTTCTCTATTGGGTTTTTATTTTTATCAATATTTATTTATTTATTATCAGTATTTAGTTCTCTAAATAAACTATCTTATTGATCAATTTCAACATTCAGCATTAATTTTATGTTATTGTTTTTAAGTTTGTTTCTTTACTTTGAGAAAGAGAGCAAGCAAGTGTAAACAGGAGAGGGGCAGAGAGAGGGAGAGAGAGAATCCCAAGCAGGTTCCACACTGTCTTCACAGAGTTCGAACTCACGAACCGTGAGATCATGACCTGAGCTGAAATCCAGAGTCAGATGCTTAAATGACTGAGCCACCCAGGTGCCCATCAGCATTAATTTTAACACCTACTTTGATAGTTATTTGCTTCTACATTAAACGAATACCTACATTTCATTGGAGGATTTCAGTTGGTTTTTTTTTTTTTTTAATACATTATATTTCCTTCTATTTAATGGAAAGTCGTCCCGGAACCTGGCATTGTATTGACAGTTAGTCTCTGTTTTGGGTGGTGTGAGTTTTCAAGTTTCCTTGTTTTTCTGTGTTTCCACAGATATTTTAGCAGAAAGCTGGGAGGAAACACCAGGAAACTCTAGCCAGGCACAATTTTAAATGAGAAATCTGCTCACCGACTAATAAATAATGGACTTTCAGGCATAATTTAAGTGCCTTAGTGCTGCTCAAATTTACAAACTTAGTCTGTTGCTTTCTTTATTTCAAACCCATTCCTGTCATGTTAATTGATATATGCATGTAATATCTGGATGTTTGAGCTTTAAATGTGTATGATTTCATGGTGTACTTAATATACAAAGTATGTGGCATGTTCCAGCATCTGTCATTATTGCTTTTCATCAGACCCATGCAGGGCAGGGATCTTACTACTTTTATTTAATTCCAACTTTAGTCCTTTTATAATAATCAAATGCCAATTGCCCAGGACTGGGGGTGGAAAAAAGCACTGTACTGTTTGCCTGGGGGTTCTCAAATAAAAGGGTGGGTAATTTATATTTTTAATATAAGTGATTTAGAGCCTTAGGCTTTGATCCAATTAAGTAGAGGATCACATTAGCTGGAGATTAAATGAAGATGGAATGAGGGTAAGTTTTGCTGGCTCCTGAGTTTTCTAAAGAAGACTTGTTGGAGTGCAATGGTTCTCAGCCTTGGCTGCAGAATTACTTGTGGATTTTTTTTTTAAGTTTACTTTTCATTTTTGAGAGAGAGACAGAGAGAAAGAGAGGAGAGGGATGGGAGTAACAGAGACAGAGAGAGAAAGAATCCCAAGCAAGCTCCACGCCATCAGCAGAGCTTGATGCGGGGCTCGAACTCACCACTGTGATATCATGACCTGAGCAAAACTCAAGAGTTGGATGCTTAGCCGACTGAGCCCCCCAGGCCACCCTACTTGTGGAGTTTTAAAAACATACTGATGCCTAGACCCACCCCTGGAGAGTTCAATTTGGTCTAATGAACCTAGCATTAGACCTAGGCAACAGGAATTTAAAAATCTCCCCAACTAGTATGATTCTCATATGCAGTCATGGTTGAAAATGACATAGTCCTCAATCCCAAATAAGGTAAGGGTAACTTTGGCACTAGTTTAAAAAAGAGATCCTAGGGCTCTACCTAGACACCTTCTGATACAGTGAATTGAGATAGAGTGTAAAAATTCACATTTCTAATATGTCTAAATGATTGTGCTCTAAAGGATTCCCACTCTACCTAAGGATGGGACTGTCAGACTGTAGTCTGTTCTCTCCCCTTCTACCTTTAACTTGGCTCTCAGAATATCTTTCTTAAATACCTATCCCTTCCCCAATCTAAATCATTCATTGGTTGCCCATTGTATTCAAATGCAGTCTTTACTGTGGCCTTGAAGCTCTCCCCTGTAGCTTTCATCCATCTACTTGACCTTCTCAGTCATTCTGTCCGAACCTTCTCTTTTTATTTATTTTATTATTACTTTTTTTTATAGCTTATTGTCAAGTTGGTTTCCATATAACACCCAGTACTCATCCCAACAAGTGTCCTCCTCCATGCCCATAACCCCCTTCCCCTCTCCCCTACCCCCATCAGCCCTCAGTTTGNATGCACCTCATTTATAGCATTTTTTTTTAACTAATCACAACTCTTTTTAAGGTCCATAATCTTTGTAGCAATGGCTTCTCCGGTGTCTTCCATGGCTTGAATCCCAGCTAAGCCACCACCTGTGTGACCTGAGGGACAGTCTAAGTTATAAATGTTTTGCAAAGTTCCTCAAAAGGAAAAAAGCAAGAACCTATCTGTCATGAAGGGAGGTCTTGGGGCGCAGTATCTGGTCAGGTCAGGGTTTGGCGACAACTTTGAAACTGGTGCTGTCTGGAGGGTGATGCCGAAAGCCAGGGCAGCCCTAGTGAAGATACAGCTGGCTGGAACTGGGAAAGGCGGGCCACTCTCTCTCAGCATTGGGAGGTCCCCAGCGCTCGTCTTTCTTGGGGGAAAGGCTGGCGAACACATGGAGGCACTGAGGGGCCAGACAACCACCGCACTCCCCTCCAGTCTCCATGCTGTGGCCTTGCTGGTTGTCTACACATGCCACTGGGGGCACTGGCCAAGGGTAGCAGGCAGCCTATACACCGTCACCCGCGACCGGAAGTCCCAGGCACTGGAGCCTAACGGGGGGGCTCTGGGGCCTCCCCTTTGCCCTGTGCTGGGGCCTCCTGCTGCGCTGCACGTGCGCGCCCTTCTTTGTGACATGTCCTTCTTTGTGACGTGTCCCAGGGATGCATCACTAGGGCCAGGCTGGGCCGCCCAGGCTCAGTGCGTGTTTGACCACGAGAAGAGTAGGAAGCTCCGGAGGGGCTCTAGACTCCAACCTCGCGATCGTTTGACGCACAACGAGCTCACTATGGGCAATCTGCTGAGAAAATGTCTACGTCTCCCACTCCGCCGCCGCCGTCCCCTGCCTGGCCGGGATCGGGCCCTGGTCCGCCCCGCCCATGATCCCCATCCACCACCCGGCAGGGGCCACCCCGCTGCTCCTTCACCTGCCCTGCTCCCTGGGCGCAGGCTCTTCCACCAGGTACGTAGGCCTTTACCAGCCACCTTTCATATCGAGCCGAGGAGGCGGTACCCCATCCCGCAGGCTGCATGGACCTCTCTGGGCATCCTCCCCTTGGTGAACTGGAGTAACCCTCTGAAAAAACCTGTCCTATCTTCTGGTAATTCAGTAATGTTTGGGCACTCCAGAGCCATCAGAATCCCTCCTACAGGGCGCAAATTAACTCTCCAGCGTTCGCCATCTAAGCCTGGAGAGGGGGCTACGGATCCGGTCCCATCCAGGGGTCTCCCACTTTCTTGCCCAAAATGGGAGGGAGGAGAAGACCCAAAAAGAACCTACAGGAAAGATGGGGGATCCTCTGGAGACCAAAGGGCGGGATGGTGGGAGCAGAGCCCCCCATAGCTACGGGGATATACAGTTAACATCTAGTCCCCTGGAGGCCAGTGAACTTAGCTCCAGGCAGTGCAGCCCTGCGCCTTTGGACCTCCGTCCTGGTCCTTCAGAAGACAGTCGGAGGAAGGACACCCACCAGGATCAGATTCACTCCTCCCCTGAAGGCCATGTCACCGCCTTGCATGGCCCTGCCAGAGATGTCTGGCCTCACACAGATGCAGCCGTGCTCTCCCACCCAGCCCCATGCTGCCCCTAACTGCAGGAGACATCCACCAAAGAATTGTCGGTGGAAACCATCAGCCTGTCGGCAAGAAAGAGAAACAGACTAAGGAGCCTTCAGACACATCATCAAGGAGCTCCTTGCCCCCCGTAGCTGCCAGCAGCAGGGCCTGCAAACGGAAGAGATCCATGCCACCTTCTCTGCTGCTGCCACCACCACAGCCACTGTTGTGGCTTCGTGGGGAGTTGCCCCCACCTCCTAAGCTTCCTTGCATTGCTCTGGACAAAAACCTAGACACCGTGAAGAATACCACATGTCACAGGAACAACATCTTGGGGGACAGAAGAGACATCGAAGCAGCCTGCTCGGACCCTCTGCCTGCCCCTGCATTCTCCATACTTGCAACAGGGACTGCTAACTGTCTCCCGTCCAGCATGAACACTGTGCAAGTCCCTATTGCTACAGCGGGCTTGGCTGACCAACCTGCCAGGCCCCCAATCCCATCTGTTTCTCCATCTTTACCTCCAAGTGTTGCAGTTTCCACTAGCTTGCCCCTTGGGGGTTCTGGTGTCACCTCCACTCCAGTAGGGAAGCCCCCTGCAAACTGCCACTCAGCTTCTGACAGTGAAGCCATGGACACTACATCTCCATCTCAGGCTTCTATCATCTGTTCCTCCCCTGTGTCTGGGGACACCCATGTGCCACCTTACATAGTGGTTCCAGGATCTGAGAAGACACCATCCAGTAGCACTACTGTTGTGGCCCAGGTAACATTTGGACACAATCCTGGTTCCAGCTTCAATCCAGGCACTGGGGGTCCACCCATATATCCAGTTAGTGGAGCAGTGGGCCAGGACAGCAGCATGCCCACAGGTGGAGACTCTACAGTCTCCATGACTGGTAAGTGTACTCAGGGCCCATCCAGGCAGAGAAAACAACCCCCATCTGAATGTGTTGCCATCCTGGAGAAGAGGTGCCAGTCAGGAGATCAGGCAGCCTCCCCCTTTAATCCGAGCAGCAAGGGGCCAACCCTCAAAAACCCAGGTGGTAGAGTAGGGGGAGACGGGCACGCTTCTTCCAGAGATGGAGCTTCAGCTGTTCCTGGCAGCCATAAACCTACTTGGGACCCATCTATACAATGTAAACCTGACCCACGTGAAAGAGCCACCACTCTGGACAAGAGAGGTGTATCAGGAGACATGTTAGTCTCCTCCTCAAATCTGAGCAGCAGGGGGCCAACTGTCAACAACACAGGTGGTGGAGTCGTGGGAGGCGGCCATGGTTCTCCCAGAGACGGAGTCTCAGCTGTTCCTGGCACCCATAAGTGCTCCCGGGACCCAGCTACACAAAAACAAATCGCTCCATGTGGAAGAGCCACTGTGTTGGAGAAGACAGGCATGTCAAGAGACGTGTGCGTTTACCAGACACAGATCCCCTGCAGCTTGCCAGGCCACACTGCCTCTGTTGCATTTGCAAGTGGCAGCACCAGCTCTGTGCTTAGACCCACTTGTAGTTCCACAGTCCTTCCCAGTAATGGCGGTCCACCTGCCCAGTAGACAGTCAGTAAACACGGAGGGGACAAGGTCATTCTCACCATGGTAGGACCTGGTTCTCCTGCTTCACAGAAGAATAATTGTGGAAGGCCCAAGGCAGATCCAGCAAGAGCTGTCGCAGATGTAGACACTATCACATCTATGATGGCAGGCCTCTTTGTCACAGACTCACCTAATCAAAGTAAACTAGACCCACGTGAAGGAGCCACCACTCTGGACAAGAGAGGTGTGTCAGGAGGCATGTCAGTCTCCTCAAATTAGAGCAGTAGGAGGCCAACCATCAACAACTCACTTGGTGGAATAGTGGGAGACGGCCATGCTGTTCCCAGGAATGGAGACTCAGCTATTCCTCGTACCCATAAACGTACCTGTGACCCTTCTACACAAAATACACTTGACCCACATGGAAGAGCCACTACTCTGGGGAAAAAAGGTGTGTCAGGAGACATGGCAGTCTCCTCTTCAAATCCAAGCAGCAGAGGGCCAACCGTCAACAACGCAGGTGGTGGAGCAGTGGGAAATGACCACGATCCTCCCAGAGACGGAGACTCAGCTGTTCCTGGGACCCGTAAGCGGTCCCGGGATTTATCTACACAAAAACAAATCGCTCCATGTGGAAGAGCCACTATGTTGGAGAAGACACGCGTGTCAAGAGACATGTGCATTCACCCCCCACAGAGCCCCTGCAGCTTGCCGGGCCACACTGCCTCTGTCGCAGTTGCAAGTGGCAGCACCAACTCTGTGCTTGGAGCCACTTGCCATTCCACATTCCTTCCCAGTAACCACAGTCCACCTGCTCAGCAAACAGTAAGCATGGAGGGGACAAGGTCATTCTCAAGATTGTAGGTCCTGGTACTCTTGCTTCAGGGCAGAATAATTGTGGAGGACCCAAGGCAGATCCAGCAAGAGCTGTCACAGATGTAGACACTATCACATCTATGATGGCAGGCCTCTCTGTCAACACCCCCCCTAAGAACACGGGGAGCCCACTTACCCCTAACACAGGTGGTGCTCGGGAAAGAACCCCACACCTGCTATGACCGGATACACTTACAGTCCCTCATCCGCACACAGCACATGTGCCCCCCCGCCCCCAAGCACAGTGCTGGTCGTGCGATGGGGCATAGCACCAAGAAATTTTAAACAGAAGTTTGGCTCGCCCTAGTCAGCTACTCCTCTGGAGGAGCAGCACTGTGTTTATCCTGGTCAACTGTACCTGTGCTCTGGGCATGACTAGAACACTTTCATAACCTGCCTAGGGATTCATCAGAGCCACCAAACAATTCCTTCCTCTCATCATGAGTCTCCACAAATAAGGACCAAATATTCCTCTGCAAATTGTATATAACCGGAAATGAACTTTGTCGCACCAGAAGGAAGCCCAACATCTTTAAGTGAAACTTAACCTGATCTCTTCATACAGCAAGTGTGTACCTTGTGTGAACATGTGTATTTTTGTGTTGTTCTGTGCATGTGTGTGTTTTGGAGGGCAAGGGGCACATGAGCCCCAGTTTAGAACTACTCCAGAATGACACCGGATTCAAGAAGTTCCAATGGTGGAAAATAGAAGAAAGTTGCATAAATCATCAACTGTGCCATCCCTGGTGTGACCATGAACGCGGCTGACCCAAGCTCCTGTCCAGTTTTCTCTGGTCTTGGAACAGGCAGGACACCCCTATTTGCCTCAATGGGCTTCTATCATTCCCACATTGTGTACTTATACACATATGTGTATAAAACTTTGTTTTTATTGATCTGCTTTCACTCGTGTGAAGAGAGAAAGAATTAACCTGTGTAAATGGTGATGGGTTGAGCCACACTTAAGGATGCAGAATTTCCCATGTCACAGTGACTGGGATGTGGAAGTGGCTGCATGTTCTACCTGCATGCGCTGACGTCTGCAGTCTGCATTTTGAATGTAAGGGATGACAGTCCAGGAGGAAGTAAGGTACAAACGAGGGACAGATGAGGTGACTACCCTTGCCTCTTCCCTCTGTCTTTTGCTCTTCTCTCACCCCGCTCTGACCTTACTAGAGGCTAGATATCCCTGATGTATCAAAGGAAACCACTCAATGATTTTTTTAAAAGAAATGTTTAAATGTTTTCTTGTATGTCTTCATATTTAATTTAGACTTAGGCCAGTCATTCTTACACATTCCCTCATCGCCCAGGGAGGATAGATTTGTGCCTGGAGGAACGAAGGGAGAAAGAGCACACACCTGCTCTGTAATTGCTGGAAGTTTAAGTTTCTTTGAATTTATTGTGCTACTTAAATGTAGTAGAAGAGATCTTCTTCAGTAACTGGCCCGGGTCTGATCTAACTCTCTAAAGTTTCAAATCACAGAAGTTAGAATCGTGCCCAGTTCTGGTTGACCCTAGACCTTTTTTTGCTGGATCTCCACTGGATGTAAAAAAGGAAAAATTCTTGTCTGTGTAGAGCCTACATTCTAGGTGCAGAGGAGCAGAGATACAAACATGCAAATTATCTAATAGGTTAGCCAGTGACTAATGTTATGGAGAATAAAGCAGCATATGGAGCATTGACATTACAGGCAGAACCACTGCATTCAATTTAAACGGTGTACAGGATAAGCCTCACTAGGAAGGTGGGATGTGAACAGGCCAGAGGGAGGTGAATGAAACAAATGTCTGAGGGAAGAGCATTCCAGGTAACGGGAATAACCACTGCAAAAGCTCAGAGGAAAGGTACCTGATATCCTCAGGGAGCAATTATAAACTAATATGCTGGAATAGAATCCGCAAAGGGAGGTAAGAGAGGAGGACAGAGAAGATGGGGGTGGAATTCCCTGCACCATTTCTTGGTTGCACAAGACAAACAGTAGAGCCATCTTTCAAGTGTCTTGGTGAACTCAATGCTTTTTCCATGGCCTAGTTTCCTTGCAAGATTTTGGGAAAGCTAAAATAAAATAAGGTATGGAATTAATTTAAATTGTTGTTGTTTTTTCTATTAATAAGGATAGTAGATAGATACATACATACATACATACTTACAGACATGGATGGAGATAGGAGAGCTATATATCTACACTTAATGAGTTCCTTAGGCAATAATGCTTTAGTTGCCTTCACCAGGCAATTCAAATAGGAGATTCCATTTTAACAGGAGCATAAAAGTGCCTACTTTTATGAAGTACACACATGTAAAAATACAATAACTGAGCCTAAAAATGCACGGCATTGCTCCTGCTCTGTGACTGCAGAGAATTGCCGGCCCTTTGTAGTCAGAGCTGCCTCTCAGAAGCAGGGTTGAAATCCAGTTTGCTTCTAATAGTCCTGCACCCTCTCTCAGCCATGCCTGGTGATATTACCAGAGACAACTTTTAAACATTCATACCAACTGGCTTTTTTAAAGGCTTCAAGCTAAAAGTAATATCCTGATAAGACAAACATTTAACAAATATGTGGTAGATGTAAAGAAGATTTTGAATTTCATGTTTGTTTAAGTATTTATTTTTGAGAGACAACACGAGTTGGGAGGGGCCAAGAGACAGGGACACAGAAGATCTGAAGCGGGCTCCGAGCTGACAGCAGAGAGCCTGATACGGAGCTTGAACTCAAACTGTGAGATCATGACCCGAGCCGACGTTGGACACTCAACTGACTGAGCCACCCAAGTGCCCCTTGAATTTTATGTTTTGATGCACTTACACAGTAAGTGTAATTTCTATTTTTTAAATTTTGTTTTAATGTTTATTTTGTGGGGGAAGTACAGAAAGAGAGGGGGATACAGAATCCGAAGAAGGCTTCAGGCTCTGAGCCATCAGCATAGAGCCCGACATGGGTCTCGAACCCACCAACTGTGAGATCATGACCTTAGCTGAAGTTGGATGCTTAATCTACTGAGCCACCCAGGCGTGCCCTAGAAGCAATTTCTAAATGAACAGAAATATTTTATTGGCATGAAAATAATACAGAAGCATAATAACAACTTGAATCATACTGAAATGTAGCCCTTTTCCTCTGAGTTCTCCTCTCCAGAGACAGGTTTTTGCTACTTTGATGTCATCCCCTTAATTCTAAACATGATGCTTATCTTGGTGTATCATGACATATTCACTTGAAACAATATTTTTACCACTCTGCCATGATGGAGGAAGACAAAACTCCACTCCCCCTGTTTCCCCTCGCTCTTCCTTTCCAATACATCATAATTAATTTGGCTGCTTCTCTCTTACAACTTCATGTAATTTTGCTGAGACTGTCAGTGAGAGAAGTGGTAGCAGAGGCCTCACAGCACTGGTCCTTGGGATGGACTGCTTGATTTAGAGTCCTTCTTGTTCTTCAACTTTTATCACCTCTGTACCCCTGAGAAATATCTACTTCCTACCCGTGCCCATTGTTTTCTCATCCATAAACCAGGGGAAAGGGTTCTTTGCTAACTAATGGTGTTGCTTGTGATAATGTAACTAATAATGCGTTTGTAGCCTTCAGTGTCTAACACACAGGAGAGCTCAAGAAACATAAGCAATTATTATTTATATCTTGTGTTATTAACTTTCACCTTAATCTCATGATTCTCTCAGTGCATGAGGCTGTGCTCTGGAGCTCCTCTGCCTTTCCTTTCCCCTCGTACAAATCACCTTCTGGGAATACGTTTTTGCTTTTATTTGTGCTGTTAGCATTTACATTTTACCATACAGTTGTAGCAAAGTGTTCTGTGTTTTATCCACAGCTTGGCTCTAAGGGTTGAAAACTGATCAACTGTATTGAGAAAGTATCGCTTAGTCCTGGGAAAAAGAATGTGATTGGACTGTATGTCCTACTCTGCCAGGATAGTGCTCCTCCTTGTCGTTAACATCAGTTGTTCAAAATCATGCTACATTTTAGATTGATTTATGCTTCTCATATATTTTAAATTATTTTTCCTAACATGTGAACTATTTTCCTCTTTTAATCCTTGCACTGTTTGGACATTAAAAATATTTTATTTTCAAACTTGATATTCTTTTATTTACTTGGTTGGGTCACTTCCTTTTCTAGAACGCATGCACCTCCCCTCCTTAGTTTGGAAGCTATAACACTGAAAGATAGGATCCAAGAAGACAGGGGGCCAGAGGGCCTCCTCAGACTGCCTTTAGGGTAGGCCAGAAATGCTCATTAATCACTAATTATGAAAAATGCATAATTCTGGCCCCATCATCCTAATTGGGTAGCTTTGTAGGAGAAACAGCCATATGGATTTCAGCCAGTACTCCGGGTAGTCCCCATTCCACGTTGTACCAAACACTGGACTAGGCTTTAAGTGAGAGCCCACCAAAGGCCCCAAACATTTGATAAGATTAAAAATTTTGTACAGCTATTTGGGCTAAAACTCTTAGCAATAAGCAGGACATTTCCCCTTACATCTATTTCTCAAGAACCAAAAGGCAGCTTGTGAAAATTTCCAATAGTTCAGACTCCTGGATGCATGTCTTTCTTGCCCTAAATATGTTCATTTTCGAGACCTAGAAACCACCTGACTGTGATAAGCCTGCTCAGGCCCTTCCTGACACAATCCCTTCTAGGATCCCAGGGTGATGTGATGTAACCAGGCTTCCTGGCAGCAGCTCACACCTGAGCTGGAAATGTTCTTTGTAGCAGTCCCAACGACAGCGCGTTGCCCTCAGTTACCCCTTCCAGGGAGGGGAACTGAGGCTCACATAATCAAAGAGGTGCTGAGAATTAGAGCCACGACATGGATCTCTGGGTATGGTCCGAGGCGGCCGCTGTGAGGAGGGCAGCCAAACAAAGCAAGACAAAGCCAGTCCTGAAAACTCATCTCTCTCAGGTAAACAGTGTCTTTGTCTTAAATCCATGCTAAGCTGGACATCAGAGACTTCCTTAGAAGTAGATTTTCATGCCATGAAGGACAAATGAAAGTTAAGGGGCAAAGTGATGAGGGTGGGAGGCTTAAGGTAAAGGTTTAAAACAAAAGCTCACATTTCTAATTTTTCACTGGACTAAACCCGGGTTCTGTCGTATAGAAATTTGGAAACACTGAGGTGAAACACCTAAACTAGCCACATAGACACTCATTGAAAACTATTTTCCTGGATAGAAATACCTTTGTGTTTCCCTTGAAAAGACTTATATTGATGTCACCAAATACATATCTCGAAGTTAGGACAGAAAGCTGAGAAAGTTGTATGTTTGAACTTTGCATCTATCGTTGCTGGCAGGCACATTTGTAGTGCTTGCACAGTGACTAGCACTGTTCTAAGGACATAGCAAATATCACCTCAGTTCTCTTCATAATAACAGTAGGTATCACTTCTAATAGCCACGTCTGGGGGGAAACCAGAGAGGTTGAATAGCTTGTCCAGTGTCACACAAGAAGTAGATGGCAAAACCCAAGATTTGAAACCAGGCCCTCTAGACTTTTCTCGCTTTGCTGTGTGACCTGATTAAAAGCTGTGTTTAGGGAAAGGACTAAGTTGTCAGGAATGAACTAAAAGCAGAAGGGAGAAATGAGAAAACGAATGACAGCAGAAACTGAAGAGGAGCTACGTTCAGAAATTTCTGGTAACAAGGCTTAGAAATAATAAGATGCTGGTTGGGATGTTCATTTAAGAGAGCACCTGAATCTATTCAGAAATGACTTGGTTTTCTTTAAAGTTCAGAAAGACTGGTCGAATGAAGAGTAATGAAAACAGAAAGTGGAAAGGAAAATAATAATGGGACTTAAGTTAGGAGAAGGAATCTTTCCCCTCTGAGGAGTAGGAGAAGCATGGGGTTGTGGGGGGGTAGAGATCTTCCTAGTAGGTGTCTAGGCATTTTGACCAGGATGAACACAGACAAAAAATGATGACCATTGAGGGTGAGCGGTGGCTCAGTCGGTTAAGCTTCTGACTTCA
Organism: Crocuta crocuta; assembly: GCF_008692635.1. Lineage (NCBI taxonomy): Eukaryota > Metazoa > Chordata > Mammalia > Carnivora > Hyaenidae > Crocuta > Crocuta crocuta. The sequence goes on along the minus strand of NW_027531909.1, from coordinate 423,239 downwards.
GCTCAGGTCAGGTTCTCACAGTTTGTGGGTTTGAGCCCCACCATAGGCTCTGTGCTGACTGGAGCCTACTTTGGATTCTGTGTCTCCCTCTCTCGCTTCCCTCCCCTGTTCTCACTGTCTCTCTCTGTCTCTCAAAAATAACTAAAACATTAAAAAACATATATTTTAAAAAATGGTGACCATTGTACTAGTTTCAATGATCCCTCAAACCAGACTTCAGTTTCAAAACAGGACATACATTTTAAGGCATCTCTGCTGTGTGTTAGACATATTACTAAGTGTATTTCCAAGTACACATTTTTTTTTAAAGTTTATTTTGAGAGTGGGGTGGGGCAAATAGGGAGACAGAGAATCCCAAGCAGACCCTGTGCTGTCAGCACGGAGTCCAGTGCAGGGCTTGAACTCACAAACCACCAGTCACACATTTTATCTGGAGTATCAGTTCTGTGAGGTACGAGTTGCCTATGGCTGCTATAACAAGTCACAACAAACATGGTGGCTTTTTAAGCTACATTTATTCTCTTAGAATTCTCAAAGTCAGAGGTCCAAAACCATTTTTGCTAGGCTGAATCAGGAGTTGGCAGGGCTGTGCTCCCTCTAGAAGCTCCATTTCCTTACCTTTTCTAACTTCTGGCCGCTGCTACCCTCCTGTTTTGGACCACATTAATCTAATCTCTCTTTCATGAACATATTCTCTTTACTTGTAGTAAAATCTCCTTCCACTTTTCTTGTAGAACACTTGGGATTACTTTTGGGGCCCATCAGATAATCCCAAATAAAATCTCCCTCTTAAGATCCTTAATTCCATCTACAAGATCCCTTTTGCCCTCTCAGATTCTGGGGATTAAGACATGGACATTTTGGGCAAGGGTATTATTTCTCTAAGATGCAGGGAAAAAAGATTAGGGAAATAGTTTGTCCCAGGGTCGTATGATGTTTCAGAGTGGCAATTTAATTTCGGGCATGCTCAGACACCTGGGTAGCTTGGTCGGTTAAGCATCTGACTTCAGGTCATGGCCTCACAGTTCGTGGGTTCGAGCCCCGTGTCGGGCTCTTTGCTGACAGCTCAGAGCCTGGAGCCTGCTTCAGATTCTGTGTCTCCTTCATCTCCCTTTCCTTCTGCCCCTCCCCCGCTCATGCCTTCTCTCCCTCAAAAAATACCACTCTGGGAAGGAGGGCTTAACCACTACACTGACTCACTGAATCTATCTTTCTTACGTGGAATCTAGAAACCTGAATGTATTCCCTAAAAAAAGCTTATTCTGGCATAAATTTCAGATAGCAAGAAGAAAACCTCAAGAGGTTCAGAACTTTAGTTCATTGAAGCAACCAGAAATTCAGATGATTACCTGACATTGGAAGGACTTGCTTGACATGAAAACAGACCTGTAAATCTCACAAGATTACATGATCTTGTAAAAATGTCAAACCTTCCTGCTATTAATTTGCAATCCCATAAGAGTAGTCTCCTTTAAACACTGATAATATGCCTCACAGCTTAATATTCAGCGGCCTATGTTTTGGCTAAATGGGCTTCAGAAGAAAAAAATAAAGGAACGTTGTGGCTTAGTTACATCTACTTTGGAGCCTCTGATTAAATAATCTGCTTCTGCAGTGTCTTCTTATCATTGTAATATGGAGGCGGTTTGAAAACCACAGTCATAGAAAGGATGCACAGTTTTATGCACACGGTTGCCTTCATTTGTTTAGAGTACCAGTAACCTTAAAACTATTACTCAAAGAGTACACATGCTATTTTGAATCATCTAGGACAAAACTCTTTCAAAATAAAGAAAAGGAAAGGGGCCCAAAATATCTGTGATTTTCTCAAGGGCACAAATACTTTATGGTAAATGTGGGATCAGAATCCCGATACCATCGATCCAACTCCATCGTTCTTTAATTGGATTTTTAATGATACAGAGAAATAAAACTCCTGTGTTATATGTAACCGGTACAGGACTTGGCAAGATTGGAATTTGAGCACTGCATATTAAGAAGAATCTGGAAAATTCTTTTTTCAAAAAAATATTTTAATAGTTATTCATTTTTGAGAGAAACAGAGCATAAGTCGTGGAGGGCAGAGAGGGAGGGAGACACAGAATCCGAAGCAAGTTCCAGGCTCTGAGCTGTCGGAACAGAGCCTGATGCGGGGCTTGAACCCACAGACCATGAGATCATTACTTGAGCCAAAGTCAGATGCTTAACCCACTGAGCCACCCAGGTGCCCTGAATCTGGAAAATTCTTGAAACTAAGTCAGATATATACTGGATACATCAAAAAGAGTGGTACCGAAGATGATTCTACAGGAAGAGCAAAAAGAGTAGTTGAAGGTGTGTAGGGGCTGCAGTTACACAAAGATAGGTGAGTTCCTGTTCCCTGGCACTTTGGAGGTTCCAACCCAAGATACAGTATTAAAATAAAATAAACATTTGAATTAGGTCATATTTAATTCTGCATGTTCATGTAAGGCAACAAAATATCCCAGGTAACATCTATGTTGTCATTTAGCTTCTATCTTGAGTTTTCATTTCTAAAAGTCTTTCCAAACACAAAACAGAGGTTGGAGAAAGGTCTATGGGAGGCGGCAGAGATAAAATAAGCCCATTTCACTTACCATGAAAATTAAAATCCAAACAAATTTTTCACAGCTGAAAATGTCCAAACAATTTTCATTTTATGGCAAGGCTTCTGGAAAAATCATGCTAAATGACTCAGAATTACCCAAATGTCCCTTATCTGTTTCAATACATATCACTATATATTCTGGGACTTCAAGGGGCAGAGAAACATATCCTGGCTACACATCTCCACACCCATAATGCAGATAAGATGGTCTCAAACCAACCTGAGGACGTTAGAGCCCATTTTTCCCATTACTAATATTAACAGAGGACAAAACTTCATATGCTTTTGCTTGTACAACCTAAGTCAATTCTCCATTAAAATGGATGGCCCATGAAGAAGTCTGTAGGATAGGCATCAATGGGTGCTGAAGGTATTTTTGTGGGTTTTATTCATGTCATGGGTTTCTAGGGAGGATCTACTAAAAAACTCTGAGTTTCGTTTGACATTTACATTGAAATTATTATATAACCTTGAGCAATATGAGCTTATCATCATTAAGGAAGGATATTAATACTTTCTATCCCTACTTTGAGGAGCTCTTGTAAGGTATCAAAGTAATAAAGGGGTATACGAATGCACATATTTTCAATGATAGTTGTACATGCTTGAAAATAACTCTACAGAATGCACTACAAAAACCTTGATGATACGCGTCTTGAAACTAGTTACCAGTTCTCCCATTAAAACTACAGAAATTAACAAACACCTGGGGAGGCAAGATGGCGGAGAAGTAGGGAGCTCTGTACTTTTCACCCGCCCACATTTCTCAAACAAGGAAAGGCTGAAGCCATAGGACACTGAACTGCAAGAGTCTGGGAGGAAAAGAGACAGAGTCCACTAAGAAGACAGCCTCATAGGTGCGTGATTGCGAACTGGGGAAGATAAAAACAGGCAGGGACCCAGAGGCACAGAGGGGAGAGCCGCAGAGAGACAAGGGGAAGAGAAAGAGCAGCTGAAACTGCTCACGGAACTGTTTCTGGAGAAGAGTAAAACCTCGACCACGGAGGAGAGGGATCCTATCATCCCATCTCTAACCCCAGGGCCTTGGGAGAGAGATCCTATCTCTAGCTGTGGCACTTTCTTTGGGCTGGGTGCCCCAGTTCCAGGTGGCGCCAGGAGAAACTGCTCCTTCACTCAACCTACTCAAATCCCCAGCTAGGAAGCGGCCCAGCCTGTGGGATTACATTTTGGGCAGTATCATTAAAGTGCTGAGACTAAGATCTGGAAAGGAGCTGGGGCTTGGGACATAGAACAGGGCCCACCTTGGCTACGCCCAAGGCACAAGGAGATTAGACACAAAAGAGTGATTTGCAACACTTGGTTCGAGAAGGGACTGGGGCGACGACGCCAGTTTTCTCCCCACAACCACCAAGGCGTGGCCTCAGGGAGCAGCCACGGGACTGCAGTGGAGGCTAAGACCTGCCTACCCCAAACCACGCCCATCCCCACTAGAGAGCTGCTTTTTTCTTACCAGAACCTGGGGCAAGACCAACATTGGTGCATTGCTATGGGTAACTCTAGACAAATTCTTGCTATTCAGATCTATTTTCCCTTATCTCATTCTTATCTCTCCCCTCCACTGGACTGGGCACTCTCCTCATTGGTTTGCTTAAACAGTCACATTTAATCCATTCTCTTGATGCATACCCTACACCTTTGTCATTACCTTCCTTTCTTTCTCTCTCTCTCTCTCTGGAATAACCAGACTATATAGTTTCTTTGGGTAACATTATCTTTGTTTCTTTCCCCTCGCCTCCTACCATATTCTCCTCTTTTCTCTCTGAATTAAGCCTTTTAGTCTCTCTGCCTGGTCAATGTTCAATTTCACTTTCTCCAACCCCTCTCATTTCTCTCTTTGTATATGCTCTTCCATGAGCACTGCCTCCACCCTGCTCTTTATTTGTAGCTAGGATTTCTGGTTTTATGCTTTTAGAGTGTCCTTTGTCTTTTGTTGTTGCTGTTGTTGGGTGTTTTCTTTTTCTCCCTTTCAGCTTGCTTGTATGTTTGATTTGTATGTGTGTTTGCATGCTTTTGTTCCCTGTGTGTTTGTCTGTCTGTTTTCCTTTTCAGGGCTACCTCAAGAAACAAGCCAAAGTACACATGGTGGAGAGTCCTAAATATCACTACGAGTAGGGAAATAAAATAATCAAAGGCACAAGAAGAGAGGCCAAGGGACTCCATTAAAAGAACACTTCCTGAATGGACAGGCCATGGACAGTCAATGAGCCTCCTTTAATAGAGCAGAACTCGCAGGTGCAGAGTGCATAACAAGCTTTTAAAACTTACAAGAGACAGAAAGCTAGCCAAAATGATACAACGGAAGAACTCTCCTCTAAAGATATTCCAGGAAGAAATGACAGCTAAAGAATTGCTCAACACAGCCACATAGCTGGCCAAGAATTTAGAACAATAGTCATCAAATTAATCGCTGGGCTTGAAAATGGCATGGAAGACCCCAGAGAAGCCATTGCTACAAAGATTATGGACCTTAAAAAGAGTTGTGATTAGTTAAAAAAAAATGCTANTGGATTTGACAGATATATTTAGAACTCTACATCCTGAGACTATGGAATTCACTTTCTTCTCAAGTGTACATGGCACATTCTCCAAGGTAGATCACATACTGGGTCATAAAGCAGCCCTCAATAAATATAAAAGAATTGAGATCGTACCATGCACACTTTCAGATCACAATGCTATGACACTTGAAACCAATCACAGGAAAAAGTCTGGAAAACCTCCAAAAACATGGAGGTTAAAGAACTCCCTATTAAAGATCGAATGGTCCAATCAGGCAATTAGAGAAGAATGAAACAAATGAAAATGAAAACACAACAATCCAAATTCTTTGAGATGCAGCAAAGGCAGTCTTTTTTTTACAAATAGTTTATTGTCAAATTAGTTTCCACATAACACCCAGTACTCATCCCCACAAGTGCCCTCCTCCATGCCCCTTCCCCTTCCCCCCTCACATCCATCAGTCCTCAGTTTTTGTCAGCATTCAAGAGTCTCTCATGGTTTGCCTCTCTCCCTCTCCCCAACTATTTTTCCCCTTCTTCTCCCCCATGGTCCTCCGTTAAGTTCCTCCTAATCCTCCTATACGTGCAAACATATGATATTTGTCCTTCTCTGCCTGACTTATTTCGCTCAGCATAACACCCTCAAGGTCCATCCATGTTGCTACACATGGCCAGATTTCATTGTTTCTCATTGCCATGTAGTATTCCATGGTATAGATAAATCACATCTTCCTGATCCATTCGTCCGTTGATGGACACTTAGGCTCTTTCCATGTTTTAGCTATTGTTGAGAGTTCAGCAAAGGCAGTCTTAAGAGGTAAGTACATTGCACTCCAGGCCTACTTCAAGAAACTCGAGAAAGCACAAATACGAAATCTAACATTGCACCTAAAGGAACTAGAAGCAGAGCAGCAAGAGCACCCCTAACCCAGTAGAAGAAGAGAAATAATAAAGATCAGGGCAGAAATAAACAATATAGACCCCAAAAAACAGTTGAACAGATCAGTGGAACCAAGAGTTGGGTTTTTGGAAAAAAAACAACCAAGAAAAACAAAACAAAATTTATAAACCTGTAGCCAGACTTCTCAAAAAGAAAAGTGAGAGCTCCCAAATAGACAAAATCATGAATGATAATGGATTTATTACAAACAATCTCTCAGAAATAGAAGTAATTATAAAGGAATACTATGAAAAATTATATGCCAGCAAACTGGACAACCTAGAAGAAATGGACAAATTCCTAAACACACATGCACTACCAAAATTCAAATGGGAAGAGATAGAAAATCTGAACAGACTCATAACTAGTGAAGAAATGGTATCAATTATCAAAAATCTCTCAACAAATAAGAGCCCTGGGCTAGATTGCTTCCCTGGGGAATTCTACCAGACATTTAAATCAGAGTTAATACCCATTCTTCTAAGCTGTTCCAAAAAAAATAGAAATGTAAGGAAAGTTTCTGGACTCATTCTATGAAGCTAGCATCGCTTTGATTCCCAAGCCAGACAGAGACCCAGCAACAGAAGAGAACTATAGGCCAATATCCTTGATGAATACGGATGCAAAAATCCTCAACAAGATACTTGCTAATCGAATTCAACAGCACATAAAAAGAATTATCCACCATGATCAACTGGGATTCATTCCTGGGTTACAGGGCTCGTTCAATATTTGCAAATCAATGTGATACATCACATTAACAAAAGAAAAGATAAAAATCATACGATCCTGTTGATAGATGCAGAAAAAGTATTTGACAAAAATACAACATTCTTTCTTAATAAAGACCCTCGAGAAAGTCGGGGTAGAAGCAGCTTCCTTAAACATCATAAAAGCCATTCATGAGCAGCCCACAGCTAACATCATCGTCAAGGGAAAAACTGAGAGCTTTCCCCATGAGATCAGAAACACGACAGTATTTCCACTCTAAACATTGTTGTTTAACACAGTGCTGGAAGTCCTAGCATCAGCAATCAGACAACAAAAGGAAATAAAAGGCATCAAAATTGGCAAAGATGAAGTCAAACTTTCACTTTTCGCAGAGGACATGATACTCTACATGGAAAACCTGAACAGACTCCACCAGAAGCCTACTAGAACTGATCCATGAAGGCCTGATCCATGAATTCAGCAAAGTCGCAGGGTACAAAATCAACCGAACCTTCTCTTAACATGCACATCAGACCCTTTCCTGAATTGCTTTCTGTCTTCTTTTAGAGTCTTGGCTTATGCAGTCACCTTTACCTTCAAAAGTCTTTCCCATCTTGACCCACTTAAATCCTGCTCTCCAGCAGCTACAATGTCATGACTTTCATGAAGCTTGATCTTTTCCAATTAGGACACTTCATGCTTTCTCTATAGGCCTATTGTGATTGATCTGCATCTCTCTCTTATTTTGTTTGGCTTGGTTGGACTTGAGCTGTAGAAAACTGAGTTCATCATATCCCTCCATGCATAAAACATTCTCTTCATTAGTTAATGGAATGCCCCTCTAATATGTGTGAACAGTATCTGAAAATATGTGTGTATCCTCCTAATATAAGTCATGTTATCCTATATATAGATGTTTTTAATTTACATAAATAGTTTTATGCTGGAAACCTCACTCTTTTTTTCACCCAAGTTTCTTATGATCTATCCACATTGCTAAAATTGTGTCAAATTCATTACTTCTGCTTGCTTCATAGTATTCCTTAAGGGGCGTTCATCACATTTTGCTTGTCTGTTCCCTTTCTTAAAGGATGCCAGTTTGCTGCCAACGCTCTATTATCTCAAGGAGACCCCCGTGAAAATTTTCAGGGGTGGCCTCTGATGGGCCTGGGTGAGAATTTCTCTGAAACACGGACTAAAGAATGGGGTTACCTGGTCACAGGACATAGGCTGTCTTAGTTTCACCAGTCAATATTAGAACACCTCCAGGTGGCTGTGTGGTTGCACTTCCTGTCTGGGCTCAGACACTCACCTCCTAGAGTGTACTTAATCTTTGTTTCTCTAAACCACCCTGGCAAGGGGAGTTACTATGTATGAACTCAAAACCTTATAGAAAAAGTGAGTCAGGATCTTGAGGCTGTAATTTCACAAAAACCCTTTGAGATATTTTTATGTCTGCTATGACAATAGTTACAAAAACCATATACATATGCAGGAGATCATCAATGATATTTTACAAACTAAAGCCTATACTAGATATTTTTATGAGGGGGAGTGAGAGAGCCAAAGGTCTGGTCTGTTCCAAGACAGGAAACAGTGGTCTAGAAAACATAGTGACTACAGTTTGATTAAATCCATTTTATGATCTTGAACAACTCAAGATCACTCAATCTGAGATATTTGCCACTGGAGGAACAGTCTTCAAAAGTCACTTCACAAATATGAAAATTTTAGAAAAAAGTACATGGGTTGGTGAGGAAATTACCATCCCAAGATAAGTTCCTTGAGAATAGCATGGAAAAATCGTCATGTATGGTGAACATGTTTTGAGAACTTCTTATGTACCAAGTACTGTACGAAATAATACACAAACATTATCCTATTTAATCCTCATTAATCCTATGTAATAGATACTATTTTATCAATCCTTTTTAAGGATGAAAACACTCAAGCTTAAAAAATGTAAGAATTTAGCCACGTCATACAGCCACTAAATAACAAAGCCAAGATTTGAACCTAGATTTCTAAATTTCTTTTGTTTTCAATTTCAGATTTCTAGCACATAGCTAAGTACAGAAAAAGAACAGACTTAAGAGTCAGACAGACTAGATTCATTTCTTGTTTGTCCACAACTTACTAGTTATAAGATGCTGGGTAAATTATTTCATTTTTCTGAGCCTCGCGTTTTCTCATCTGTAAAAAGGGGCCAGGACTCTGTACCTCACAGAATAGTGAGTATAAATGAACACGACGTGCGGCCCATAGTAGATGCTTAGTAAATGTAAATGTTATTTCCCTTATGAGATCTCTTCTTTCTAGGCTTTGGCACAGAGTAGATATATACATATTGAATAACTATAATTGGTGACTTAAACATTTCAGATATGATCTGAAGTTTCCCCTAGATTCATTTGGCAGAGCAAAGATCTGAGAGAGGTGAGAGGAAGAGGCTCTAAAAGGGTTACCTAGAAAAGTCAGTGGCAACTGTATCCATTTTGTGGTTAGTTTCCCTGAAGACTGCCCTGGCTGCAGCCCCTTCTAAGCACAGTCAATGAACTACCTGACTCACTTCCAGCGATAGAGAAACAAAGATACCAATGAGCAAAAAGCTCGTTTTGCCAGACCCCATGCAGGGAGTGTTGTGGGTTTGCACAGCTATGAACGAAGGCAAACTCTCCCAGGGAACTGCTAGAGAGGAAATTAATTAGCCCCTGCTATGGCTTCTTGGTGGGGGGCAGGGAATTAAGCTGTCATTCCTCCTGGATGTGTGGATCGGCCCCTTTCTGAGGCTGTCTTACCTTCTGAATGGCAGCTCATCTTCCCTCCCCTCATAGGTGCCCTGAACAGAGAATACTGCCCTGAGCAGGTAAGCTGGGCATCCCCTTACAGAAGCAAAATTGTGCAGTGACTGTCACTTTTTTTTAGGGCTGGAAACTCCAGAGAGACCTCTTCCAGGGAGCTCAGAGTCAGTTACCCGTAGCTAAAGTAATGCGATTTGCAGAGATCTTGAGAAAGTAGCTTTAGCTGTGGACACCAAGGAAACTGTTCAGCATTTGGGATTCTCCGGCATCTAGACCATTGTTAGTTCTCCAAAGGGAGGCTCATTCCATGTGAATTCAAAGCTGCTGAGAGTTCCACTTTTAATGAGATCTTTCAAAGGGTATAGCTCAAATGGTCCCTAAGAATCATAATGTCAGGTGGATTTCATGGTCTAGACAGATCTGACATTCCCCTCCTTTTTTTCTTTAAGGTTTCTCCATAAACCAAGAGTAATAAAAAAACCTAAAGTTCTGGGAAGGGATTGATTTATTAATAGAAGCTACTGGTTTTCTGCATCGATGGCCCCAGGGACTTTTGCTACATGGTTATGATGACTGGCTTTCCCCACCAAGCCTCCAGAGCTCCCAGCAGTCAATTTATCAAGACAGGATGACAAGTTCATTGTTGTTCTCTGGAAGCTTTGGCTCTCAAGAACTACTTGGGATTTTAGGCTAGGAAGTTGCCTTTGGGAGAGCATTCTTGTATGAAGTAGTGCGTCCGCTTGAAAAATGCTGGATTTTTGAAATTGTGATAGAACCAGCATCTTAGTCCTCCCCCTCAGCCAAGGGAGTATGTTTCTTTCTAGAGCTTTCCAAGAGCTGATCAGCTGAAAATAAAACCAATTTTTGGCAGCCCAGGACTGCAGGAGTTCAGTCTGAGTAACCCAGATATTACCACATGTCCCAGCTTGTGTAAAAAAAGGGAATCCACATTCGTATGAATAACTGAGATTTCCTACTTTTACTAGCTTTCCAATACTGTTGTAACAAATTACCCCACATTCGGTAGTTTTAAAAAAAACACACATTTTTTTCTCTTGTAGTTCTGTAAGGTACAAGCCCATTACAGGTATCACTGGGCTAAAATCAAGGTGCAGGCAGGGTGATTTCTTTAGGAAGCTGTAGAAGAGAATCTCTTTCCTTGCTTTCTTCACTTTCTGGAGACCGTCCTCATTCCTTGGCTAATGGTGCTGTCTTCCATCATTCCAACTTCTGTTTCTGTTGTCACTTCTCCTGCTCCTCTGGCTTGGATTCCTCCTGCATCTCTCTTATCGGGATTCTTGTGATCCCATCAAGTCCACCTGGACAATGCAGGACAATCTCCTTACTTCAAGATCCTTAATAGCATTCACCAGTCCCTTTTGCCATGTAAGGTCATATTCACAGATTCTGGGGACTAGGGCATGGATATATTGGGAGGGCACTATTTCACCTGCCATGTTATCTTGCTCCTATTTATGAAGGACCTTTGGCCCCCTGCAGTTGTGCCTTTAGTGTTATTTGGGGTTCCTTAGGAGTGCCTCACCCCCTCCTGTTAAGGTTGCTCACAACAGATTCCCTCTTGTTAAGGTTGCCTGTTCTTCAGAAAGTGAGTGAGGAGGCTTCCCCATGGCCCCAAAAGGAGAACTCCAAGGCCTTGACCTAGAATGTGGACCTCCCAGAGCAGCGCTGGATCCCATGGGAGAGATGAGTGTCTCTCTCTCTGATTTTGGGCTGCGCCTTGTCACGTGGGCCCCACAAACTGTCGTGACAAGAGTTCTACAAGGCCTCTCTGGAAAACAGCTCTGGCTTCAACCCTCTCTTGACAGGGGTGCAGAACAAACCCAAGAGGTCCGGTGGGTTCAGGTAGAGGCACAGCACCAAATTCAGCTCCGATGACAGACCAGAACCATGGCAGGGTAAGGGAAGCCTGCTCACATTTCAGTGAGCATAGGAATCATGAGAGAATCTTGTTAAAATGAAAATTCTGATTCTGTGGGTTAGGTGCACCTGGAGATTCTGCATTTCTGATACTTCGAGTAGCAAGGGTCTTGGGGAGACTGATCTCATGTCAATGATTAACCATGATACGATCTGGTGAGTATTCTGTAGTAAGTGTTTTGCTGCCAAATCCACAAATGTGGACACAAGGGAGTATATCTAGCCAAGGGCCAGTGAAAGGCAGGCCATGATTTCTAGAGGAAAGGAGAAGTTTGAGTAGAAGTTTTCCAGGCAAAGAATTGGAGGAAAGGATGCAGACAGAGAGAACAGCATGTACAAAATGGAAGGAGACAGGAGCATTCTAGAACCTTAAGAGGCACACAATGCCAAGTGCAGAGATGAAGGATGCGAGTGGCATGAGATGAGTGATCATGTAGGACCTTGTACCCCAGGCTAAGAAATTTGGGCTTCATTGAATGGTCAGTGGGGGGATTTTTTTTTTAATTAAGGAAAAAGGAGAAAACGGACACAGAAAATTCTCTCTGTACTACCCATTCTGGGAAATGTGCACTTTGTTTTGATTGGCAAATCACAAGGCAATTAAGTGAATGACAGGAAACTTTGCCTTTGAAAAATAGACCTTATTTAGAGCCTATGGGCATATCAGGGCACTGCCAGCTTTGAGGTCAGCCAAGCTCTGTTCTGTTACAGAATAGTGGTAAAGGCCGAACATGGCCCTGACCATTGGAAATCAGCCTGGGTGCATGGATAGGGCGGGGGTGACGGAGAACAGGACCAGCTCTGTCTCAAGGTCTTGCTTTCACACTGGTTCCCCTCATGTCTTTCCTGTTAGTCTCCACAGTAATCTAGTCAGCATATCTCCTCTTTAAACGTGCCACGTCTGGAGCGTGTGAATGGGACCAGCACTCAGAACTCAGCTTCCATCCCCCACCCCACCCCTGCCCAATGATCAGAATGCAAGCGTGGGGACAGCCCTGGATGTAGGTACTAGGAGAAAATTACAGCGCCACCTGACTCTACCCCCCTCCCTGCAGGCCTGCCTCTAGCTCTCAGGACCAATCCCTACCCTAGATATGATGTCTTGAGTCTGCTTTCACTCCCAGAGGATTCTTTCCATCCATCCTCTGCTCATCCTAGAGTTATCCTTTCTCCAAGAGCATAGTAAGTGTGTATCCTGCATGACTCTGTTTCTGGTAACATTATCTCTGAGGAGGGGCAATTCCGCAAGACGCTAAAGTTAGTCCCTGAAAAAGGAGCTCTATTGGGAAATATCTTTGGGTAATGATAGTATTCAAAGTTGAACAGTTCTCCAAACTGCAGACTTCAGAAGCTTAAATATGCTAACATGCAATATGACTCTCCAAGAAGGGGATCCCTTGTGTTTCTGTAGGGGACAGTTTGGTGCATATTGTTCCATCCATGCACACTTTCCTTGCCTCTGAATTTCTTTCTTATACTCATATTCTTAATGTAAAATAGGACACTTATTTATATTACAGCTAATCTTCTTTTTTTCAGACTAGCCAAATGCTCCTTGAGATTGGGAATCGGGGATTATACTTAGCCTCTCATTTCCCCACCTATCGTAGGGCTGATCACATAATAAGAAATCAATAAATGCTCAAGTGAAAATAAAATTTCTTTTCCCGAGTCCAGCTGTGAGTCACTAAAATGGATCTAGATTTTAATTGAGTCCAATATTGCAGTCTCTCCAGAGACAATTTCTTTTAAGTAACTTCATTTATTTATTTATTTTTAAAGTTTATTTATTTTGAGAGAGAGAGAGTGAATGAGCAGGGGAGGGGCAGAGAGAAAGAGAATCCCAAGCAGGCTCCACACTGTGAGCATGGAGCCCGATGCAGGGGCTCTAACTCCCAAACTGTGAGATCATGACCTGAGCCAAAATCAAGAGTCGGACACTTAACTGACTGAGACATTCAAGTGCCCCTGTACATAACTTTTTAAAACATGGTAGTTAAAACAAAACAGAACACCAAAAAACTTCTGTCTTATCACCATTGTATTGAGAGAACTGAACTATTACACTGGATACAGTTTGAAAACGAATTCTTTCCTCTTACAGATATCTTAGAACACTCAAGCAGGTAGTAAGAAGAACAGAAGGCTGTGACATAAGTACCTCAATTGCTAAGATTTTGGTTATTTACTTAAAAGTTATCCCTATTTTTCTAGTGACATAATTTTTTTTTAAGTTTTAAAGAAATTTTTAATGTTTATTTATTCTTGAGAGAGAGACAGAGCACAAGCAGGGGAGGGTCAGAGAGAGAGGGAGACACGGAATCCAAAGCAGGCTCCAGGCTCCGAGCTGTCAGCACAAAGCCCAACGCGAGACTCTAACCCACGAACCGTGAGATCATGACCTGAGCTGAATCAGGCACTCAACTGACTGAGCTACCCAGGTACACACACCCCCCCCCTTTTTTTAAAAATCAAGCTTTTTTCTGTGCCCAGCAGGGCAAGGTGACTTGGTGCTGCTGGAAGCAGTTGGGGCTGTACTGGTCCTGCAAGTTGGCACTAATGGCTGCACATTACTCTACTTCTTACTTGTCTTCAATCTTTGTTTTAGGTTTTTAAATTTATTTCTTTTTATTTTGAGAGAGAGAGAGTGGGTAGGAGTTGGGGAGGAGTCAGAGGAAAAGAGAAAGGGGGAGAAAGAGAGAGAGAGAATCTCAAGCAGACTCCACACTCAGTGTAGAGCCAGATGCGGGGCTTGATCCCACAACTCTGGGATCAGGACCTGAGCTGAAATCAGGAGTCAGGCATTCAACCAACTGAGCCACCCAGGCATCTCACTTGTTTCCCCTTCTTAGAAAGATTGTCTTCAAATTGGGAAGGAGCAACCCAATACGGTGGAGAGATTTGTGTGTTCCACTTGACATAGGAAGAGAATAGGTTAGATGAGGAGTGAAAAGAAGGATGGTAATTATGTACAAGTCTTTAAGGCTCTGACTATTAAGGTCTCAGGAAATTTAAAAGAACCGTGAACATGATCATTGAACCATGCCAGTAATCTTCACTGAATCACAGAAACCTGGAGAGATGGCAAAACAATCCTTATTTCCAGAAAGCAGATAGATATACACTATCCGCTGGGTATGAAAGGACAAGGGATGTCTGAAACTGTCCTTGGCAAAATTTCTGGGTGAATTTTTTTTTAAATGAATGGCTTATAACTAATTGAGAAATTAAATGGAAACCACCAGGAGTCAACATAGGCTCATTACAAAGATACAGTCTAAATCACCCATTTCTTTTGAAATAATGAGATTTAAATACAATTCATCCCTATGTCAAGAGATAATAACCAAAATCTGTGTCCTGATGAATATTCAGTATATATGTGACCTCAGTTGATCCTCATATCTATCATAACAGGTCTTAAGTCAGGTATTATTGGTGAATTTGACCCTCATTTTACAGACAATAAAGCTTTTAAAAATGGAATATTAGAGAAGTTAAGTGATTTATACAACCTTTTTTGTCTAGTAAATGATGGAATTTAAAGAGATTTTCTGACTCTGAGGCCTATACATATTTCTTATGCACACTTACTCATATCTTACTTCATACTCTCTAAAGATGCTGTGTATCTTGATTTCAGCTCGACAATGGCCAAATCTTTATCGATATCCTCATGAAAAGTATGGGGCATAATGGTATATTGCATTGTGTTTGGTTGAACCAGTGTTATCAATAGGTATTGATTTACAGATTGATGTCATCTTAGAAAGAATTCTTTGGTCATATATATGCCAAGCTCTCTCCTTTCTCCACTTTTGTTCAATACCTTTAAGCAATAGATAGAAACATGTGAACAACACGTGTAATGCCCACTCTGCAACTCACATGTACCAAAATACAACTTTCTTCTTTTTCTATCTTTGAATTCAACTTTTAAGTACTAAGGCATACAACCTATTCTATTCCATTTTGTTACACTGATTTCTTTCCTAGTCAATTTAAGTGTTATATCAGTCTCAACTGATTCACTGTGGAGTAAAGCACACTTTTTAAGCACAGCTTCCCCTTCTCTCTCTTCCTTCATTTCTTCCAGAAGATGTCTGTGTACAAAGGGAAGCTCTCCCAAATAACACCATGGCCACAAGCGGAGAGTTGTCTGGCCTCTATATCCTTGTCCCATCTCTGTTTGTGATAAAATGGGTCCCTTCTGGTCTCTGGTGGTGTTTGAAAATCCTACCACAGCCTTCATTTGTGATGACCTCATAATTTGGGCTTTCTGTCCATACACCAGGCCACTTCATTCCCGTTGTCATCTTTTTGGGGCGTGTGGGGGCTTCTCAATTTCCCATGTGCTCTGCTCACGCTGTAGGGAATTGGATGACTGCTCAGAGCCATTGCGCTGTTCTGCAGCACAGGACAAGCTATGAGGGTTTGCATACCTATCAAGCAAGACACGAAACTTCTGTGTCCCAAAAGCCTTCCCCTACCTACTCAGCCTTTATATGGTCTTCCCTATCTTCCAGCTGCCCTCAAATCTTGAGCTTCTCAGTTGAGATTTTCTAATCAGAAAACCTGGTAGGAAATGAAGGAATGGAGGTGGTCACCAAAGTTCTCTTCACCTAGCTGGAGGTCTGCCATTTGGAAATAATTTTTCCAAACTATAAAAGAAAATCCCCAAGTGATAGAAATTATGATTTTGGATACAGATCTGTCTAACCTTGAAACTGGTCTTTCAGTGTCCTAGACGTGTATTACTTGTTCAATTTTGAGGATGATTGAGAAAATATACATAAAGTACTTGACACATGCTTGCCCCTCAATGGTTGTTATTCTGAGACTTTGGTTAGGTATTTGGGTTGAGAATACACATGCTGACTTGCTTGCCTGGGGTAAGAAATCTCCCAACTTGCTGAAGAACTTGAGACCTCCCTGACACATTTCCTCACACATACATTCTATAAAAGACTTCTGGAAGCACCAGCTGTTTCTTTCTTATGAGTGATGCAATGTCCATGTCCCTGAATGTCAGCAGCATGCCTGGTACTGAAAAGGTAGAGGCAGGGGTCAATGTCAGACAGGCTGGGAAAGCTCTGCTAAGTTTACCTCCTGGGCATAAGACTATTCCTCTTTATCAGCAGTTTTTCATGTTGAGTTTGCCATTTTGCAGAGGGTGGCTGCAGAAAGTGAGCTCCTGAGGGGTGAGGTAGCGGAAGATGGATAAAGGAAACCTATGGCTAGCATTTGTCTCATTAAAATCTGTCAAAGCCAGAGGAACAGAAGGCAGCAGAGAGCTAAAATCAGATGTCACTAGCTTTCAGAGTATGTTGACATGTGGGGGAGCAAACTGTAGTGACAACATGCCCTTCAGCTGCCTTGGCTCTCAGCTGGTAATAATAAGCCCTTTGCAGGCTGCACTGGGGAGGCAGACAGCAGTCTGGCACCCGAGGACAGGAGGTGCAAAGGACAGTTATGGCTGATGGGCGGCAGGACCCGTACAATGACTTTATTGCCTTTGAGGAAACATTTTGTCCTGCCAAAATTGGCATAGGAAACCCAGTGTGCTTTTGTTCATAAGCAGGGCTGTGGATCTGGGTGCGCAACGACCAGTTCACTTCCTGTACCTGTTAAGCCTATACTAAAGAGATAAACAGAACCGTATCAATCTAGACTCTAACACTGGGTGCTATACAGGATAGAGTAATCCATTACTTAGAATGGATGAAGGAAATAGCCTACGGGCTTGCAAAAAGGTAATAGAGTGTCGTGGGAGAGTATGGACTCTTGAGGTAAACAGGCTCCAATCCTGGCTCTTCACTTACTGCATGTGTCTCCTTGGGTCATCTATGTAATTTCTCTGTGACTCAGTTTCTCTAGTCTTCAAAATAGGAAGGGTTATTGTGAACATGTACTGTATATGGTATAATTGGCACTCAATAAATGTTAGTTTTCTTACCTTGCCCTGAATATTTTAGAATATATATATGTACATATATATAAAAGTTTATATTGAGAGAGAGAGAGAGAGAGAGACAGAGGGAGAGAAAGAGAGAATGAGTGGGGGAGGGGCAGCAAGAGGCGGGGACAAAGGAGTCAAAGCGGGCTCTGTGCTGACAGCAGAGAGCCTGATGTGGGGCTCAAACTCATGAACCATGAGACCATGAGCTGAACTGAAGTTGGATGCTCAACTGATTGAGCCACCCAAGTGCCCAATTTTTTTTTTTTTTTTTGGTCTAGGTCTTTATTCAGAATGTTTTTGAGATTTATCCATGTTGTTAAATGATTTAGTGGTTTGTCCTTTTTTTATTGCTGAGTAGTACTCTGTTACATGAATATTCCAGTTTGTTTATCCATTCTCCTTGTTGATGAACATCTAGTCTGTTTCCAGTTGTGGTTATTATGAATAAAGTAATTATTGACATTCTCATACAAGTCTATTTGTAGACATATATTTCAACTTCTCTTGGCTAAATACCAAAGAATGGGATTGCTGGGTCATAGCATAGGTATACACTTAGTTTTGAACCCATTTTTTAGAATATATTTTAATTAATCTATTACCTGAAGAAGTTTGAAGGAGCAACTGACAACTTGGAGCTATTCTAGGTTAGAATCTGGTTCCTAGTCTCACATCTTAGTCTGCAGGTTCCAAACACACAATATACTTCCTCTCAAGATCTGATTAGATCCTATAACCGGAGCTGACAGTTCTTCCTAAGCCCCTGCTCCTCAGGAAAAAGGTCATTTGTACTTCTTTGCCTCCTCCAATCTGAGCCTTTAGAGTCGGCATTGTTCTGTTACTGCAGAGAAGACAAAGTAGCTCCTTGGGGAGAAATAATTTAGAGAAAGGAAATGAATATTTCCTTCTGAAGACAGTGGTCAGGGAAACAGGTGAAGTCAATATCATAGTAGTGTAGCTTTATGGTGACCACTGAAAAAATTGGAAGCTGGGAAATGTGGTCTGATAAGGTATTTTTTTATTTTTGGAAGTTTATACAGAAAAGTCTTAGGAAAATATAAAACTTAAATTCACACATCTATATTTAACAAATGGCTATGTTATGAAGAATGGGAGTAAATGGAAAAAGTAAAGCACTTCACAGAAATGAGTCAAATATAAATATGTTAATCTAATATTTGCTATGGAGACATATGTTAAAATAACTATGCCAATGGTTCAAAATAGAAGTTTCTGTGAATCAGCTGAGACCATGATCTCACAGTTCATGGGTTCAAGCCACGTGTCGGGCTCTGTGCTGATAGTGCGAGCTTGGAGCCTACTTCGAATTCTGTGTTCCTTTTCCCTCTGCCCCTCTCCTGCTCATGCTCTGTCTCTCTCTCTCAAAAATAAATATTAAACATTTTTAAAAAACTAAACTGAACGTACATTTTTCTTTGTTCTCTGAGCATATTGCATGAAACCTACTTAGCCTCAAAAGTTGAAATTCTGGGCCCTTGAGCAAAATATCAAAATGGTTCCCTTTCCCCTCGATTAATATGAATTTATTGTTGCTACATCCAATAGCCAGAACAAATTAGTTGAGGCAAAAACATTTATTTAAATTTTTTAAAATGTTTTATTTATTTTTGAGACAGAGAGAGACACAGCATGAGCAGGGGAGGGGCAGAGAGAGAGGGAGACACAGAATCTGAAGCAGGCTCCAGGCTGTAAAGGCTCGAACCCACGAACGGGAGATCATGACCTGAGCAAAGTTGAACACGTAACCACTGAGCCACCCAGGTGCCGGAAGGCAAAAAACATTTAAAACTCAGGTCAAAATAGCAGATGCAAAACAAGGCAATGGATTGAAAGGATAATGGAGGGTCTCTAATACTAATATGCGAGCAGAATGGGCAAGTGGTAGGCGGGCAGGCTTGTAGCTTGGCTTTCAGGACAATCATAGCCAGTGACTTAGGCCATCACTGCCCATGCTCTCCCCGTCCCGTCCGACTCTTCTCCCTGTTTGCTGATTTGTTTATCACCCACTGAGAGTCATCCACAGGGAGAGAAACATAGCTGCCAGCACTTCCTGAGCCTTACAGCCCAAGGCTCCCACCACCTGAGACAGTCTGCCACGCCCCCTCCAGGTCTAGCCCAAGAAATTCAGAAGGACAGTTCTGATTGGACAGCTTGGGTCAGGTGCTGTTGCTTCCTCCCTCTCCCCGCCCCCAGCCCTACCCAAACCTGCTCTAGGCTCAGCCAATGGTGACAGGGTCAAGAAATACAACGGGTCCCAAATGAAAGGAAGTGGTTCTGGGCACGAGGACTAGAACGGATATGGTCCAGATAGTAATAGTTCTTTAAAGGGAGTGCCATGCTCCCTTCATGAGTTATAATTTTCTCTCTTCTCTAAGATTGTTGCATGCTTGAAGGTGTAGCACAGTAGAGCCATTCTACCTGGGTTTAATCCTGGCTTCTTGAGCTACTAGCAGTATAACCTTACACAGGTTGCTAAACTTCTTTGGGCCTCAGTTTCCTTAATTATAAAATGGGGATAGTGGTATTCCCTACTTCATGACATTTAGGTGGATATTACATGAGTCAATGCATCTAAAGTACACTTAGAAGGGTGTCTAGTACACACTAAGTGTTAATAAATTACTACTAAAAGTGTTACTACTATTAAAACACAGGAGAAAAAAAAACACATGAGGAATAATAGATAGAAAGGAAGTTCACCCTAATTTTCTCTGCTTCTCCATCCTCTCCACTTATCTCCCACATTAATTTTTTTTAAATATTTTATTTATTTGTAGGAGAGAGAGAGAGAGCGTGAGCAGGGGAGGGTCAGAGAGAGAGGGAGTCACAGACTGAAACAGGCTCCAGGCTCTGAGCTGGCAGTCAGCACAGGGCCCGATGCGGGGCTCGGACCCACGAACCGCGAGATCATGACCTAAGCGAAAGTCGGACGCTTAACCGACTAAGCCACCCAGGCGCCCCATTATCTCCCACTTTCGATAGCTATTAAATGGTGAATGAATATTCTCCAGAATTTTAATGCTTATATTCATACATATGTATTTAAAGTACATTTTTTCATGTAGCATCTTTTAATTTCAATACATTATAGATCAAGACAGCTATTTTCTCAAACTGGTGAGGGAAGAATAGACACGGAGGTAGATATTTATACTCAAAGTAGACCCAAGACTATAGTCATTAATGTCTTCTAGCTTCCTCATTTCTGAACCTGGCTGAATTCCTGGAAATAAAATTTATGCATGTTCAACATCTACAATGGCTGGCATTTCTCAACTGCAAGATAGTACACTCTGTTCCCAAGACATTGCTGTTTCCAGACCCCTTCCAGAGTTTATTTCTTGGAGGAGATTACAGGAAGTTATTTTAATGACTATGTTCTTGAAAAACGTTTCTTACTACTCTCCCAAACCTCTGTTGCCCTTTCTTTTTGTACTTGAAATTTCAGTTAGATTCGTCTGCGATTGGCTCGTAGAGTGTTGATTCTTTCTCTGTGGTTTGATGTATCACCTGGTTCAGCTAACTAAAATCACAACTATAATTTTTAAATCAGAAATCATTTGCCTTAAAATTAGCTAAATCAGAAGATATCAGAAAAGTGGCTTTACTCAGAAAAATGACTGACTTTGTGGCCGAATAGATGAAAAGACTCATTCTATTTTTAAGCTTCTTAGCTGATCACCTGACACACCTGGGCTTCATTGAGGCTCTACCTGAGAAGCAAATGGTTCAAAATAGAGCCTCTAGGGTTAAGAAAGAAAAAAAAAAATCCTAGTGCTCTTGTACTTCGTGGAAGCATGTGACTTGTCCATGTTACTCTGTTGCTCCTGCTCAGTAGGTCCTCACTTTATCTTTCTGCCCTTCCAAATCCTCCATATCTTCCTATTGTCAGATCAGATCCCCTCCACGTTTTCTTTTCAAACCCTCTCAGACTTCAGTTTCTCTCTAGTTTGTAACAGCTCCTTGAATCCTTAGTCCCCTCCATCATTCACTTATTCATCCAACAACAGGTCTTAGAACATAAAGGTGAGTAACAATTTTCAACATAAAGGAACTTAAAGTATATTTAGATTATTGTAAGAAAGTAATATAGTAAAACCATATTGTGAGTGCTAAATTAATTCATAACTCAGAGTTTTCTCTCTTTCCTAAAAATATTTAAAAAAATTTTTTTGCTCATTTTAAGGAAAATGTGTGCCAGATTCTTTGTATTCAAGATACAGAGAACACATTAAGGGTTTCTAGTGCATCTTGTATTGTATCTGATGTTACATAATCATTTTCCCACATATATTCCTTTTTATGTTTTTAAAAAAATATAGTAATATATACATAATATTTATCATTTTAAACCATTTGTAAGTGCACAACTCAGTGGCATTAAATACATTCATAATCTTGTATAGCCATCACTACCATCTGTAACCCAAAATGTTTTCATCAGCCCAATATAAACTCTGTACCCATAAGCACTAACTCCCTAACTCCCTGTCCCCCTAGCAGCACCTGATAATCTTGATTTTATTTTCTGTCTCTATGAATTTGACTATTCTAGGTGTTTCATATAAATGCAGTCTTACAATGTTTGTCTGGCTTATTTCACTTAGCATAAAGTTTTTGAGCATGTACTAGAATTTTATTCCTTTTTATGGCTGAATAAGGTACTGCTTTATAAATATATCATTTTCTAAAAATTCATTCACCTGTTAATGGACACTTGGGTTGTTTCCACTTTTGGCTATTGTGAATAATGCTTCTATAAACATTGGTGTACAATATCTATGTACAATATCTATTCAAGTCCTTGCTTTCAATTCTTTTGATAGATACCTGGGAGTAGATTGGTGGGCCATATGAATGCTTGATAACTTTTTGAGGAACCACAAAGCTGTTTCCACAGTGGCCGTGACATTTGACATTCTCACTGGTAATGCATGAAGTTCTAGTTTCTCTACACTCTTACCAAAACACTATTTTTCACTAGAAAAAAAAATTATACCTAGGTATAATTGCTATCTTATTGTGGTTTTTATTTGCATCTCCCTATTGACTAAAGATGTTAAACATCTCTTTCTGGGCTTATTGGCCATTTGTATATCTTCTTTGGAAAATGTCAATTCAAGTTCTTTGCCAATTTTTGAATGAGGCTTTTTAAAATTGTTGTTGCATTGTAGGAGTTCTTTATATTTTCTGGGTATTAATCTCTTACCCAATATATGATTTTGAAAATATTTTCTATCATTTTGTAGACTTTTAGCTTCCTTGATTGTGTCCCTTGATGCACAAAAGTTGTTAATTTTGATAAAGTCCAATTTATCTAGTTTTTCTTTTGTTGCCTATGCTTTTGGTGTCACTCATAAGTTCTCTTTTAAGATTTTTATTTTGAAATAATTTTAAGCTTATAGAAAAGCAGAAAGTATAATATAGAGAACTCCCATACATTTTCTACCTGATTTGCCTTTTTTTTTTTTTTTTNCCCATTCTTCTTTTTCCTGATTGGCCTTTTTTTTTTTTTTTTTTGCATTTTGCCACATTTGTTTTTTCTATCATCTATCTATCAATCAATATATATTCATGAATACATTTTTTAATACCATTTGAAAGTAGGTTTCATGTATCATGTCCTTTTACCCCTTAATACTGCACTGTGTATTTCCTAAGAACAAATATATTTTCTTATATAACCAAAATACAGCACTCAAATCCAGGAACGTTAACATCAGTATAGTGCTCTAATCTGTAGAACATATATACCAATTGCCCCCCAAATTGTCCTTCATGATGTTTTTTTTCCCCTTTGGTCTGGGAATCTCATATGTGGTTATTTTTATATGTATTCTTTTTATCACCACATTACTTAAGTTTTTATTATCTGGTTTGCCTGTATTAAATAGATATTATCTGTTGACAGCCACTGATTACCTATACAATGACAAATGATCTTATTTGACTTTACCCTTTCTCTCTCCTTTCTCATTTTCTGCTTTCTACTTTGTCAGAACATAAAATATTTAAGTACTAGTTTTCATCTCATGTCCATACCATTGTTTTAGTTCTAACTCTACAATTAAATATATTATATGCCTCATCCATCCTTTTCCCCCAAATTTCAGTTATCTCTTGGTTAAAAAAATGTTTGTTTTTCAGTACACCCAAAATTAGTTCTTGGGGCCATATTACAATGGGACATGACCTTCCAACAGTACATAAACATATACAGGGTATGTGAGGTACTAAAATTTCATAGTGGTGGAATATGTTTACAGGAATATCTAAAAAATACTTTTTAGACAAGCAATAATGGGAAGAGAAGGTGAGAAACATTGCTCTGGTGGAATCTTCAGGAATGACTCATGTGTATCATATTCCCTGAGGTTACTGATGTTCAGAATTGTTCTTCAACAGCTTTGACCCTTGAAACAAAGCTTGGTTAAGTATAAAATTCTCAACTTGCACTTCATTCTTTGAATTTCTTGAAAATCCAACCTCCCTGTGGCGATATTTTGTATATGACTCTTGAGAATCTGATGTCAGACTCTTTGTTTTGCCCTCACATATAATTTGATCATTTGCTTGAAGGCCCTGATGATTTTTTAAAATGTTTACTTACTTATTTTGAGAGAGAAAGAGCGAGTGAGCATGAACTGGGGGAGAGACAGAAAGAGGGAGAGAGAGAGGGAATCTGAAGAAAGCTTCACACCATGAGATCATGTCTGAATCTGAAATCAAGAGTCAAATGCTTAACCAACTGAGCAACCCAGGAGCCCCGATTATTTTTCTTTGTCTTCAAACTATAATAGTTTTACTAGGATTGGTCTAAAAGGTGATTGGAATAGTTCTATGTCAATTTTCCCAGATATACAGTGATACTTTTAATATATAGATTCAAATATTTTTTTATTTCTGGAAATAGTATTTTATTTACTTGGTTATAATTTAAGTGCTCACTTCCACTCCACAGTTTTGTCTTCCTTCTTCAGAGTCTCCAGTTATACATTGGTTGGACCTTTTTTGCCTTCTTTACTGTCTTCATTGTTCCTTCTTTTCTCATTTTCATTCTCTCACTTTTTTCCCTTTCTCCCCTCACTATCTTATTAACTTTTCATTTTAACCAATACTTACTTATTCAACTGGTAATTTATTCTTCATTTCATGATTTTGTCTTTTTCTTCAAGTTATTTTCTGAATTCTTATGATTCTCATTGCATTTCTTCCTAGTGTTTTCCATGATTGTTTTAGTTTTTACATTTCTGAATCTAGGCATTAAAAAAATCTCTCTAAAAAAACTCTCTGTATGAGTGCTTACACTTATTTAATTTACTTTAGTTATTGTTCTCTCTGCCTTACGGTTTACAGGGGAGAATTTTCAACCAGAACTCAGTTTTTGTTTTCATATATTGTTCTTTGCATAAGGCTGGGTTGCTTTTTTAGATTTTATTTTTAGGTAGTTTGTGGTTAATTGCATGTAGTGCAATTTCTCTAATAAAGATTGCTGATGGTGGTAGACCTAGGAAGGGGGATTGGTGTATCTTATTTCTCTAATTTCTATAGGATTATTAATTTTGTATTTCTCAGCTTTCTTTCTCTCTTTCTTTCTCATCACTGCTATATCTCCAAGGGTCACCATAATTTCTGTATTTATTGGATTCTCTCACAGAAGCAATGTTTCTCTGAAGTTGCCACTGCTAACATCTCTCACTTTCAAGTCCCTTCCTATAGGCATTGCTTGGAATATCAAGGCCCAGATCATATAGCATTTAGTGTTACATTTTGTCTTTTTGAGGCTGTTTTTTTCTTTGTTTTGTCTAACTTCTCTAGTCTCTTCTCCTTTTCATGGAGTCTCTCAAGCCATTTTATTCTATTCTCTGCACTCATAAGCACGTTTTAAGTGTGGAGCTCTGTGGGAATTTGAAAATTGGTGTTATTTATTATGGGTAATTCAAAGTTTCTGGTATTTTGAGGTAATGCTAAATGTAGGGGTCATGCGTAGTTTTCTTTATTCCCTCTTGCGGATCTTATAGTTTTATATGGAGATTTGATTCAAGTGGTGATAATCATCCTTAATAAAAAATACTTCCTCATTTTAACACAGTTGATATGACTTTATTTCTTCTGTGTCTTCCCTACTTATTCATCAGAGCTGTGAGTACTGCCTAGATGTTCAACAAATGAATTGATATTAAAATATTATGATAAATATTTTCAAAAATCATTTTTATTGTCTTATTGATTTGATTAGAAGTTATAGTAGCTTTAGTAGACCTGCTAGTCTCAGAGCCAATCGTTTCTCATGGTAGCCACTCTTCACTGGAAAACCATTTGCAATTTTGAGTCTGGTGAATAGACAGCTTTCCTTTCTTTACCTTGATATTGATATTTGTGCTATTGACTTGGGGAAATGTTAATTGATATGTTGAAATACTGCAGCAATAGTTACCTTTAAATAGAAATAACTTTCTTATACTTAGTGCTAAAAGAACAAGAACAAAGGTGTAAGACTCTAATTCATAGATAAACTCTAGATATTGATGAAGCATTCAGTAGGTGGAAGAGCATGTGCATGATTCAGTATGAACAAGAAAGGAGAAGAAAACTGTACAATGCCACTGTCTAGCAAAAGGAAGTTTCCCTTTTCCTGAATTACTGGAGAGAATTTAACAACTGGGTGCGTTGGGTGGAGAGCTGATAAATAAAAGATCTCATTTGGCTTCCAAGAAGGCAAGTAATCAAGATGTCACAGAGGGAGTCAGCAGGGAGGTGAGACTGGCTCTAGTGAATTAGAGAGATGAGGACTTCACTGTAAAGGAACTGTAGGGAATTCTCCTGGGTGATTTCAGAGATTCACTCTATGATATGGAGTCTTGGGAAGCTGTGAGGTTAAACACAGAATCAAATGCTTCCCAAGGCCTTGAATGTTTTCTCTGGAGAAGGAATATGGTGTCAAGGCTTGTGAGATAAATTTGGTTCACCTAATTAGGTCATCTAGGAATACTTAGGGTCTAAATGCATTTTGCCCAAGTAATGTTTGACATGAACATCGTACAATATTTTCTGCTAATTACATTTCTCAACATAACATTGTGGTAAGAGTGCTTGTATTTTATGAAACCTCAGGAGTAATGGTGAGGGAGAATAGGCCATCCAGCAATATTTCATGAAACTAATTACCTGAGGGAATTCAGGAATATTTGTACAGATGAATACACTGTACAGGTAATAAGCTCTTATAAAAGATGAAGTGTTCCAATTACAAAGCAATTATTATAATGCATGACAATTTTAAATTGTTCTCCTTATTTTGTGTTGCCTTGAGTTTTTATTGGAAAGCAAAACAAAACAGATAAGTATTTGTCATTTATTTTTAGTTTCATTTTTTAATTATTCGCAATTCAGCCTGGAGAGCTGGCGTTTTATTTCAAATACTATACAGAGATAAGTTTTATTTGTTTAAAAAATGGGTCTATGATGAATTCATATTTACTTTTCATTTAAAAAATTACTATATTGGTGGCATCTGAAGAAGTTAATAGGAGCTGCTCCAATTATGTGCTGTGTTTTTGTGGGATTTTCTATTTGGCTTAATTTTCTTTCCATGCCTAAGGGCATACAATGTTCATCATTTATCGTATGATTTCCAAAGTGTTTATAAAATATTTCTTTCAAACTTACAGAAAAAAGGTAAACATTTGCAGAAACCACACATTCTTGGCCTCTGTTTTTCGTTATTGTTATAATTCCTTTAGTTACATCTGAAACAAAGGAGGAAAAGTCTACAAAAATCTAAAGAACAAGAAATAAATGTTCTCTTTGGTAATTGTGAAAGGATCTTGTTCTGTAATTTCAGCCAAGGGACAAAAATTGTGGGAAGGAAAAAAAGAACAAATAAAGTCAGAGGTCAGTTTTAGGAGTGCTTGCTGCACGCACGTTCATGTATGGGTGTGCACATACATAAGTGTGCATGCAGGAGAGGTGGTATGAGGTGCATACTTTTATTTTAAGTGAGATCTTCTAAAATAACTAAACCAATTGCATCATTTGGTGAAATACCAAGCTTTTCACAGGAATAGAAAACTTGGAAGTGAATGAACAGAAGGAAGGCATTTTAATTTATTTAAAAAAATAATGGCTAGGGCGCCTGGGTGGCTCAGTCGGTTAAGCAGCCGACTTCAGCTCAGGTCATGATCTCACAGTTCGTGGGTTCGAGCCCTGCTGTTGTGCTTTGTGCTGACAGCTCAGAGCCTGGAGCCCGCTTTGGATTCTGTGTCTCCCTCTCTCTCTGACCCTCCCTCACTCACACTGTGTCTCTCTCTCAAAAATAAATAAACATTAAAAATTTTTTAAAAAGGCTGTAATGCCCACTGTTAATTTTCCATTCCACAGCTAATTGCTACCCTGACTTTTTCATATAGGTAGAGACAACAGCCCATATTAGGAACTAAAAATACCCTTGCTTTCCTGCCTGACTTGATGAGGGTGGCCTTTTGATTCAATTGTGGCCATTAAACATAAGGGGAGTTTGTCGGGGCGCTTGGGGGAAAGAAATGTCCTTCTTCCTGATAAGAATAGAGGGATGCTTGGGGCGAATTCCCTTGTTGCTCTTGCCTTCCTTGCCCCATCCCCACCCCATATTTCCCGCTCTCTTGGAGGTTATATGAGAATATGGTGCTTGGAATGTCTGTGTCCATCTTGCAGCTGTTCAGGGAGCACAGACACACCAAGGATGGTAGAGAGAAACATGTGTGGTTAGCATCCCTTCCCTATGATATTTTTTCATCCCTCATGAACAGCCTTTAACCATTTCTAGCTTGCCATCTGTCCCCCCAATCAACATGAAATACTCCATTAGATCCAGAGTTCTCTGATTAAGCCCATCCGGCTGTCTGCACCCAGTGTGATTTCCTCACTCACCACCTTCCTGTGTGCATGCTTTCTGCTCAGGGATCACAGACTTTGATTCCATTATTATTTTAATATACACACAGGACCATTTTAGGATCTAAGTTCCTAGAGAGGTGGGATCATGCATACGATCTCTAATCTGATATAGCATTTGATATACAAGTAACAGTATATACAGCACCAAATCAAACACATGGAACAGAATATCCACATTTAGAACAGTTCCAAGAAACCTGGATATATGTTAGCCTAATTCATGTGTAGCAACTTGCAAAGAGCTGCTTAATAACTAGTCTCCTGGTCACTCTGTATTTGCTGAATATTCACTTTTTATTCCTAGTTGAAAATATTTATTAAGACATTTAAAAGCAATATATGCTTATATAGAAGATGTGGAAATGGCAGATAAAAAGAAACCAAAATCACCCAAGTCCCTATGCTCCAAAATGGTGTTGTTAACCTTTCGGTGTTTTACTGTCTCATTGTTTTTCTCCTTGCATAGATTTCCATGGGAGTTTCTGTTTGCTTGTTTGCAGCCATTGGCCAGGTAAAATCAAGGTGGTAGGAGAAACAGAAGAAGGGGATGTTAGGAAAGGCGCCCCCGAAACTCCTCCTGCACCCCTATTCATCATGGAAGAATAATTATAGTTTTAATTGCTTATTGTGTTCATCGTGTCCTTTAGTTCTCAAAATAACATAATTATGAAGCAATGTTATTCTTCACAGTTTAAAAATGAGGAACCTAGGTAAGGGATATTCAGGAATTGACCTGAGCTAAAACAGGTGCTGAGCTCTGACACTGGAAGCAAAGCCCACATCTGACAGCTTCAGAGCAGGTGCCCTTTTTTCCTCTTGTGCTTTTACGCACTACCAAACCATCAGAACCTGCACCAACCAGTTGTTGGTTGTTTGGTTCCAATCTCTTGTATTTTTAAAAGTAGACTATCAAGAAAATGCTCCAGAAATAGGTGTTCATGCTTGCTCTTTCTGAGTTCTTGTTGAGCTTTACCTCCAGTCTTTGGCCTCTCTGTACCCTTTCCCTCTATACAATCCGTATGTGTTTGTTGAGCCCTTATTTCAATGAGCAGGCCCTAGCATTAAACATCATACAAATCACTCCAAACGGTGAACACCAACAATCGCCGAGATCCTAAATTCTAAGATGGAAGATACAGTCTCTGACTTAATGTTCTCTGCCTCTGCCATCTTTAAAAGTAAGGCCACGCTCTATGCCCCATCCACTTTCTAAACGGGGTGAACCTTTCAGAACAGAGTGAAGAGGAGAGATCCTAGAGCCTAAAGCTGACAGAGGATAGCCAGGATCCGTTGTATGTGGCATGTGTTTGCTTTCTTAAGCCTGAATTGTAGTCAAAACTGGACACAGCTGTTGTTTCTCAAGGAGATTTCACTCCCAGACTGAATGTTTGGATTTCAGCTCATTGTTTAATAGTTCTAGAATTCAACCGGTCACCGTGAGGCAGGAAGGTTAGCACTCCATTAAGATGGATGGGGAAAGTTCACACCTCTCACTTTTATTTTATTTCTTTGCTTTTCTTTCCATTTGCCTGCATACTCAGCAAAGCTGAAGCCCATTCACTACAGAGTCTGCTTTTTTACCCACTGGACTGAAAAGTTGATTTACTGAAAAACTTGGGTTTTCCAGGAAAAGGAAAAAAACCCACAGAGAGTTTTAAAATCTGCACAATACAATAGGATTATCAGAGGAATAAGAAATCTTATGTTAGATACTTTGGTTTTTAAATCAATCCCCAAAGAGGTTTTAAAGCCCATACAATTTTTGAATGGTTCTTCTAGATGTCCCTGTAAATGTTCTTCATATAATATCTGCTAAGAGGACAGCTAAAACCAACATTTATGTGAAATACTAGGCTAGTGCATTTTTGTTCAGTTAGCTTTTACAAATGTTGATTGGAAAGCAAGGGAAGGAAATTAACATTTGCTGAGTGCCTACTATGTGGAAGCATCATGCTTGGTACCAGGAGAGACCGTGAGGTTTAACACCTAGTTCAGTCCCTTTGCTCTGATGAAGAAAAAGCATACATGATTTTTCTCTAACACGGGTCAGACTCTGAGAAGTGTTCCCCAGATCATGGAGAAAAGGCTGAGTTCATTCTGACTGAAATATTTAGAAAAGCGCCTTAAAGGTGAAATTCAAAATGAATTTGGGAGTTCTGGCAGGAAAAAGGTTAGCTGGGTTGGGGAGTTCTTTTAGTAAAGGGATTAATATAAACCTCATAGGTGATTGGAACAGCTGAGAGCCCCTCTCGGTTATCTGTGATGAGTAGAGCAGAGAAGGGCTTGATGTCTTTTAACCCTGTCCCCTCTTCCTAAACATACAGAAAGTCTACATCCCAAGCCTCATGTGGTTAGGTGACTGTCTTTTTGCAAACGGAATGAAGGTAGAGTGGTTGTATGCTATTTTCTTCTGACTTTCTCTCTTTGCTTGTTGGCCAGCTGAATTCAGAGGATCCAGCAAAGACCTCTCAAGAAATGTTGGCACACCATGATCCCATATAATGGAAACAACCCAGGATGCTGGAATCATCATACAGAAGGCTGCCTGCTAAATACCTTATTAGACTATGAAGTGAAAAAGAGTTTCTTGGTAAGCCACTGAGCTTTGCAAGCCAGCATAATAGTGGAGATGGTAAGGCCAAAAAGGTGGGTGTAAAAGGCCTATGAAATCCTCTGGAAGCAAGTCGTTTGCAAGAATTAAGATGATAAATTAAATTAAATAGTAATAAGGTTTGAATTAATATATGCCAGCATCAGGAAGAAAGAGTAGATCATCCATTACAGCGTGCATCTCTATGAGTTGTGATTTTTTGGGTTTTATGCCAACAACTTCATTTGGGGTTCAAAGTAAAAATTTTAGGAAGGGGGCTTCTTCAATAAAGACGATACTTGAGCATTTCGTAGTGTTTCGTTTCCTAGAAAAAAACATGGAGCTCTCTAAGGGGGAGCCTAAAGCTGGCTGGCTCGGGACTACTCTGAAAATACATTTTATTGCATTTTTTATTCTGAGAGTAATATATACTCCTTGTAGAAAAATTGGAAAATATTAAAATGTCAATGGAATAAAATAATAGCCATTTGTAATCCTACCACTTTTTGGTGTGTTTCGTGCAGTCATCTTTGTCTCTCTACATGTATCATATGTAACGTACACGTAAGTCATTGAATGATACTATTTGTACGATATATAATACATAATGTGTATTTCCTGTTAAAATTTTTCATAAATTTATTCTACATTGTTCTGTAATTTTTTCATTGTATGAATCTAGCATAATTTTTGGCACTTCCCGTAAAGTTGGACATGATTTTTCCAGGGTTTTTCTTTATTTTCCTTATTTTAACAAAACAGATACTATTATTCACAAATAATTGCCTGTTATTATTGATCAATCTTGATTACTTTTTTAGGATAGATTCCTAATAGAATTTGTAGTTAAGGAATTTGAAAAGTTGTAAGAGACACTGATGAATATAAGAAAACAGCTTCCTAGAAGCTAGTGTTTTCCTGCTAGCACTATATGAAACTAGCTGTCTTAATGATATTTTCATCTGCATCAAATAGTATCACTAAAACAATTATCTACTACTTTTTATTGTTCTCACCAAAGTCCAAAGACACAGGGAAAATAAATCCATGATATATTTGCTAACTAATTTTCAGTTGTCAAAGTGGCTGTCTTCAGCTAAAGTGGGCGTACATGTTTCAGTTTAAGGAAGCTTAAGTATCTTCTGATCATAGTATATAATAAGCTGGTCGCGTTTAGTATAGGCTGGACTAAACTGTGATAACAAGCCACCTAAAATCTCAGTGGCTTAATAAGCAGAACTTTCTTTCTTGCTCAGTCTTCTTATCCTACCAGTCAATAGTTGTTACCTTGCCCACTCATGATTGCTCTAACCTTGAGAAGGGAATATGGTAAATCATATATTTGCCCCTTATTTATTTATTTTTAACCTGGAAGGGAACATGTCACTTTTTCTATCTCCTTGGCCAAAGTAAGACATATGACCACACTGACTACAAGAGTGTGGGAAGGGATGATGCTACCCTGTTCCCAGGAGCAGAGCAGGAAACAGTCACTGGAAAACACTAATGACTATCACACTTGATTGACCTTTAACCTTTGAGAAATAACCTGTGTCCATAGCGAACTTCTTATAGTGACTTCTAGAAATGTTTCTTAGTGCTCTCTTCCCTTCTGAGCTTCTTAGACAAGGGTCAGGAAACTGTGGCCATATGGGGCCAAATGTGTCCTGCTGTCTGCTTTTGTATGATTTATTAGTTAATGTTTTTTTCCACATTTTTAAATGGTTAGGAAAACTCCAAAGAAAAATATTGTATAACACATAAAAATTATATGAAGTTCATATGTGTGTCCATACATAAAGTTTTATTAGAACATAGCCATTGCTACTTGTTTAGTATTGTGGATGACTGCTCTGCTGCTATAGTCTTTGCTATAGCGGCAAAGTTGAAGAATTGCAATAGACATTTACTATGTGGCCTTTTACAGGAAAACGTTGCTAATTACTGATCTTAGATGTGGCCCTAAAAATAAAATTATGGTCATTTCAATACGGCTGCCTCCCCAAATCACCTTTAGGGAAGTGATTATTTCCTAGATGTTTCAAAAATGCAGCTTATTAGATTCGAAACAACAACAAAAAAGTTTTTAAAAAAAATCTCCTCATGGTTCATGTATGTAGTTATTGTGGCTGTGGCTGAGTAGAAGAAGCATGATGAGAATTGAGACCCACTGGTCAAATTGGACTGGAATTAGAGAGGAAAGTCATTGGAAATACAAGAGGTTGCCTGAAATAGACATTGAAACTAGACATTTTTCTAGTAGTAAGCTAGACCATGTTAGTTTCTCACCAGGATCTTTCACCTCCTTGAGGATTTGTTATACAAATCTGCTCAATGTTTTAGAATCAACCTGGATGCAAACATAAGCCCTCTTCTTTTCTGTTAACATAAAGGAATAAAAAATAAAGGGTGGAAAGCTTGGCTCCCTTAACGGAGGAGAAAAACCCTGAGTTTTGCCATCCCCTTCCCCACCCAGCCTGTTGCTGCTGGAAGACGGCACTTTCCTTGCAACTATGATTTTAAAAAGATGGTTTGGATTTTTACTCAGAGGTTTCATATGCATTTAAACAGAATTGGCTTTCTGGGTGATTTACCAGCTGCACTGTGTGAGGTTTTCAACGTATGCTCCATCCATTGTCAACATACTCCTTGTATTAAAACTGGGATTTCTGAAGTAACATGTTGATCCAGTGACGGAATGCCATTTCTCTTCATTTAGTGTCCAAGTACTAATGCACCAGTTAGTAATGCTAGGAAAGAGATGGGAGGCTCAGACATACATATTCCAGCTGAGGTCAAGATCTATTCTTTTTAAATGTCAAAAATGACATTTCTAATACCCATGTATATAGATTCTATTTATTTGTGCACTTAAATTAACTCCTTTCTAATCCAGCTTCCACAGCTGCCAAAGACTTCCTCTGAAAGGCATTTTCGTCTAAACTAGTCATGGTTCACATCTATCTCTCATTGAAGTGCCTCTCATGGCTTTGTGCCATAGCCAAAAGTATAGGAGGCTAGTTTCATCTAATTTCAAAGAGTAAGTTAGACCTGGATTAGAAATAGGCACCTCTGATAGCTATTTTCTCTTTCTTCTCTTGAGAAAGATACATATTTCATTGTTTTTCTTTTTGCACTTGGCCAGTTTTCTTATAAAAGACTTTTTAAAAAAAATATTCATTTTTGAAAGACAGAGACAGAGTGCAAGCAGGGTGGGGCAGAGAGAAGGGGGGGGGCACAAAATCCAAAGCGGGCTCCAGGCTCTGAGCTGTCAGCACAGAGCCAGAAGCAGGGCTTGAACTCACGAATCACAAGATCATGACCTGAGCCAAATTTGAATGCTTAACCAACTGAGCCACCCAGGTGCCCCTAAAAGACTTTTTAAGTATTGAGCATTCCATGTCTTTCAGAAGGATATTACTATTAGAATATTGTTTGTGGGTAGACTTGTAATTATATGATGGATATTTACACATCTCACCAAAGATTAAGTGACTGTGATTTCCAGTCTAAGGACATATGATCAGAGAAGTGTACTCACGAATAAGGTGGGACAGACTTGGTGAAAATTAGGCCATCCAGGAAAATCTACTGCATATAGTTGTTCTGCCCTTATAGTATGTGCCTGACTATGTAGAACACAAGAGATGATTTTGGGTTGAAATAGAAAATGATAGTTATAACAACAATAATGTATTATAGTTGTAGAGCAATCTTACATATATGACCTCATTTAATACTTTCAGTTCAGTTCCCCTCTGAGACAGGGAGGAAGTGTTATTCATATTTCATAAATAGGAAATTGAAACTCAAAATGACTGAATGACTTACCTAAGGAAGTCTTGTTCTCTTTGTTATTGGTTAACTGCATTCTTTTGTGATGCTATTTCTCAAAACCGGTAGAATAAGTTATTGACCACAGGACATCCTTTAAAACTTGTAGGTGGGTTTTTCTTTTTAAAAAAAATCCTTGGGGTGCCTGGGTGACTTAGTCAGTTAAGCGTCCGATTTTGGCTCAGGTCATGATCTCACGGTTAGTGGGTTCAAGCTCTGCATCGGCCTCTGTGCTGACAGCTAGCTCAGAGCCTGGAGCCTATTTCAGATTCTGTATCTCCCTCTCTCTCTGAGTCTCCCCTGTTCATGCTGTCTCTCTATCTCTCTCTCAGAAATAAATTTTAAAAAATTAATTTAAAAAATCCTTAACTCAGATTAAGGTTTGAATCTTTGAGTTGGGTTCTGTTTGATCAAGTTTTTTTGTTTTTGTTTTTTTGTTTTTTTTTGTTTTTTGTTTTTTTTTTTTTGCACATCTATATTGGGCACTTGCCAAACTCAGGACTAGCTCCTTTCTCTAGCTTTGGCCCAATTTTTATTTCTTCTATAATAAGATAGTTCCAAACATCAAGAGAGCTAAAATCCAGTCAAGTCATTATTGTGTTGCTCATTTATTTTTGTCTCAAAAGTTCATTCTACAATATTTATTCCTTACCACACAGTTTTCAGTCTTCTGCGAAATTTTCACTTAAAAAAATATGTTAGCAGATATGGATATCCCAACCCTAGGGGCAGGAGTACTCAGAGGATTGGACATCTCACTCAAAGGAGAGAGGTGTTCTGGGTCTTTTTATAACCTGTTTTGGGGCAGAACTGACTGGTAGCAAAGACATCCAAACATAAGTCTATGTTTTATTTGAGGAGGGTTCATGGTTGGGACCCTGTTTGTTCTTTAGCAGCAAGGTAAACAGCAAGTCAAGGCAACTTTTAGACAAAGATTTATCCTTGGAACTTGGAAAGCATTGCGCATTCCATCTATTACAATAAAGTAAAATATGAGTCTCAAGAAAGGTGCCCCAGATCTTCAGTTGCCTTATATTAGAGTGATATTTAACAACAACTTTTAAAATTTTCCATGTTTTTCACAAGGAAAAGGAAAAAGTTAAATTTATTTATTTAAAAATTTTTTAACCATTTATTCATTTTTAAGAGACAGAGAAAGATAGGGCACAAGTGGGGGAAGGGCAGAGAGAGAGAGGAAGACACAGAATCCAAAGCAGGCTCCAGGCTCTGAGCTGTCACCACAGAGCCTGATGTGGGACTCAAGCCCCCAAACCATGAGATCAGGACCTAAGCTGAAGTTGGACGTTTAACCAACTGAGCCACCCAGGTGCCCCAAAAGTTAAATTTATAATGAGTATTACTCTGGAGATTTTTACCAAGGATTTTCTAAAACAACTTTATAAATGATTGCTTGCTGGTGGTATCAGGCAACCAACATTAAAAAAGAAACTATGGTGTGAGGTAGCCAAGTTCAAAAAGAAAGTAATGTCACATTGATCAATTTTAGAAAGAAATAAAGATTTTTTCCTTTCAATGAATAGTTCTCTTTTGTTTAGTCCTAAGAGACAGTATCATGTCATTTCAACAACATAGATTTAATTTCTGAGTTTCACAAACATTCTTTTCCATTTGCTCACCCAAGAAAAGTTGAAGTATAATGCCAGTCTTACGTATATAAAAAATAGTAACATAGATACACAGTTATGACCATTTATGAACATAATTTCCTTTAAGCCTTATCCTTTGGTGGGTAAGATAGCTCAAAAAAACCCAAAACCAAACCAAAACAAAACCAAAAAAACCCAAACCCAAATCCAAAACCAAACAAACAAAGCAGGGAGAGGAGGATAGGAGGGAGGGGCAAATAGTCCCATGTGACTGGTGAGTCCAAACTCTCCACGATCCCCTCCCATCTCCCAGCCCTATCAATCTTTGTTTTATTATGGAAGCCCCTGCACATCAAGGAAACATACTTTCTATCTTACAAATATAATAGATTTCTATTCCTACAATCTATATTTTAGATTCTCAAGGAGAGGGCAGTGAGAATGGAAGTGTATTTCAGGTGGAGAGAATAATGGAAGCGGAGACCTAGAGATGGAAATGAAAAGGTATAGTGAGAAATTGGACTGCAAAGTTAGGATGGATCTAGACCTTGGATCTTAAATGCCAGCCCTTAGGGGATTGTGCTTTGCTCTATAAACAGTGGGATGCTATTTTTGTGTGCTTTCAGTGAGTGAGACTGAAGACAGTGAAGTCAGGTGCAGGCAGTATCAATGTTGTGGTTAAGAGGCAGAACTTAGAGATTTCAATGTTAAGAACATTGAGGAATTGACATGGCAACTGATGCCCGCTCTGGCATTGCCCTCTAGCTGTAGGGATGACAACCTCAAATAAACGTAGGTCTTGCCTTCTGGGAGCTTACTCTCTATCCAAGTTTGAAATTGGAGATACATAATGGGAGTTGAGATGTTGACCATATCCGACCATCCTGTCGGATGTCTTTCAAGAAGCCCTATAAGGTGGTAATTCTGTAGATTCAGAAACCAGTTTAATGAGCATGCTGGGAAAATCCATTTATCAGGGGTGGATTTACATGAACCCACAGCACAGACTGGCAAAGAGCTTACTATCTATATTTTTCCTTTATTTGACGTTCTCTCAGGTTAGATCTTTGGGGAAATCATATTGTATTCATAATGTTGCTTAGTGAGCATATCTGAGTAAGTTATAAGAAGTAGATACTATTAAATGTATCTAATTTTTACCTAAAATTAAAATTATCACCCAGGAAAGTTGGAGACACTGATCCCTTAAGAGAGATCCCTTGCCAAAGGAACCAGATACCTAATGTCAGAAACTCTGACTTCTTTTTTCTCAACAGTGTTTGGATGAGCCCTATCAATGTTTGTTTTCCAGACTTTCTGTGTTTCTGGTGCCTATGATTCCTTCTCCCTCCAGCTCAAATTCTATCTTTTGATAAATTGATAACTAAAGGCAAGGCCCAGTTATCAGCAATACTATGTCTAGGAATCTATCTTTCATTAAAAAATTTTTTTTAATGTTTTATTTATTTCTGAGAGAGAGAGAGAGAGACAGCACGAGCAGGGGAGAGTCAGAGAGAGAGGCAGATACAGAATCTGAAACAGGCTCCAGGCTCTGAGCTGGCTATCAGCACAGACCCCGACGTGGGGCTCGAATCCATGAACTGTGAGATCATATTCTGAGCCAAAGTTGGACGCTTAACCAACTGAGCCACCCAGGCGCCCCTCAGGAATCTATCTTTCAGAAAGAATTACACAAATCAGTGAAAATATATACACAAGGATGTTAATTGCAGCCTTGTTTATAATACCAAAAATGAGCAATGAGCTCACTTGAGGGATTCGTTAAATAAAAACGGTAAATTTATTTAGGCATATTAAGCAACCACTAGAAAGAATACATAGAATAGTACGGACTGACTTGACAAGGTATACGCAAAAAATGCTCTTATAAAAATAATTTGTACACCAATAGGTATAGCAGGACTCATCTTTGTGAAAAAGAAAAGCATAGCTATGTGGCTATTTGTATATGATATATACATATATACATACACATATGTATATATTCTTATAGATCAGATATAAGCGCACGCACACACACACACACACACACACACACACACTCCAAGAAAGGAATTTAAGCATCCATTAAATGCTAATAGGGATTAACCCTGGGTGAGGGGTGGGATTGTATGCTGGAGATGATCCAAGACTTTCACCTCTTCCGTCATGTGCACACACATGCTTATATGCAGTGATGTCAGGGTACAGTTTACTTTGAGGTTTTCTAAGAACCTCTTTCTTTCCTTCTCCTGCCTACCAATGTCCCAAACCCTTACACTAAGGGATACAAAAAGTACAATTATAGGATAAATTATATGATAAATTATTTATTATTATAAATTATTATAGGATCAATTACTATCCACTGCAGAAATTAATGAATAAAAAGGTATAAACTGAACCTACGGGCTCCTAGGAAACAGATTGCTTCCAGCTGCATAGGAGGAAGAGTCAAGAGACAGTGAAGAGATGGAAATATTTTATATTTCCCGTAACTGCCAAGATCATAAGCCTTGCTTATGCAGAGCAAGCAGCCCACTTTTAAATAGTCTTTAACACTTTTCCCCTTAAGTCTTCAAACTGCCTGTAAATTCTAGCACTTGAGGAATCCACACTCCATTTCCCTAACCACCTCTTGAGTTGAAACCTGTCATCCTTATTTCACGTGAGACTCTGAATTCTGATTTTTGGCTCACAGAATATGTTCACTCTACCTATAGGGCCACGCACAGCACTTTGCACGTACCATTACTTGATCAATAGTTGCGGCTTCATGGATTCTCACTTACATTGAAAAAAAAAATAACACTACTTGATGATGATCTTTGAATTCAAGCCTATTATCTTTCCTCTTTAGGACAAGATGATTGCTTGCAGCTTCCCCAAGCCCTCTAATCAAGCACAGGAAACTACCAGAATGAAATGAACTGGTGTTGAAGATTCCTTTTCTTACCAACATCACTGCAGAACATGTACCGTGTGTCTCATGAATGAATGCAGAATCTGCCAAATGAAGGATGGGCAAAAGCTAAACCCAGGCACGCAAGATTGAATGACCTCGATTGGCAACCCTTGCACCCAGTTACAAACAAATGGGGCCAGGAATGTGGTTCTCTCACACTTGCTGGGAGGTGCCTGCACCCACCACCTCCCACCATCCATCTCCCCCTTCCCTGATTTGTGTCTGTTTTTGTTAAACAGTGGATCTTGCTATGCTTTTCAGAAAGCTGACAAGCAGCAAGCTGAAAATTAAAAATGGGTGCCGAGAGGCTTTACGGGAGTCTAAATAAACAGCTCGACAGGAAAGACGTGTGGCAGGCTAAGGTTTCAGGCTAGTGGTCGGAGAGAGTTAAAAGACATCCGTATAACAGAAGGCTGTGTTTGTTTTCCCTGTCCCTGCTCTAGCAAATTTATTGGGTTATCCGTCTTATTTTGACACTTGGGTGTTTAAGGTTTCAGTTCTAGGTGTCTAAAGACATAAAAAAATTATTGTACAGCTTACATTCCTGGCAGAGGCTTTGACATGTGCTAGCTGAAAAGTTCCTATCTGCCAGTAATTTTGCAGAAAATGCCGTGCAGAATTGGGTTTTCACAGAAGGTCCAAGACGCCTCTGCAGAAAACACCAAGAACAAAGGGGTTCTTATTTTATTTCTGACCATATCATCCTAATGGCCAGTGAAGGACCACCACCAAGCTATTTTCTTCTCGTTGTACGGCTTTTACTCACTCTGTAACAGATAAGGAGCATTATCCATGTTGTGTACAGGGAAAGGTTTTTCCATCTGTGGAGCCTGCAATCAACGTAGATTGACAAGATACAGTTTGATTTGCTTCTGAGGTGAAAATGCCTGGTAGGGTTGAGGGGAATACTAGGTGTTATGATAACACAACATCAAAATATTATACTCGTATGTATAGAAATACTGCCGTCTTGATGATTGATGTACTAAGCCACCCACAAGGAGTGTTGCTATAGTCTCAGAATACAAATTTCAAAATAATTTTATTTATAAATGTGTGACGCCTCCTAGACAGTGAGGCTACAGTAACCAATCAAGGGGAGGAAGGGAATTTAAATAGTTCTCTGACATACACCTGTTTTCAGTCATTGATTCATTCGTTCGTTCTTCAAATGGCAGTCAATGACTACTCAACAGTGAGTTGGTAGCAAGCATGGGAAGCACACGTGGGGGAAGGTATAAAGCACAGTCTGTGGCTATAACAGATACTCAGTACCTTCTCTCATCATCTTCTGCAGGAGACAACCTGCTTGTCACAGTCCGGTCAAGGCTTCATGATACTGGGTGATCAGTATTAAGTCGAGACAAGAGCAGTTTACAATGTATGTGTCCCCAGGGCAGGGAGCTTTGCAACAGTCGAGGCCCTGCGAGCACATTGTTGTCTCTTTCTTTGTGCTGCCTTCCTTCTTTTTGGTTCTCCAACAGCCGAACACTGGGACTTGGCCACTGGCAGCTATGGTCCCTCTTCTTATAATGTTCTTGGCAAAGATTTATCACCCAGGCCACCGGACGAATGTTTTTCTTATCTCGGCCTGCTTCCCTTTTCATCATCAACATTCACACGTCCCTTCTCACCTCGCTATTTGTAAAAGCTTCAGTTTTGTGCCAAGAGCAAAGAGTTTGAGAATCAGCACACCTGAATCTGAATACAGACAATGTCGCTTACTTGGCGGGTGACTCTGAGGCTTGGTTTATCCCCAGTAAAGATTTGTATAATCTTGCCTATTTCGTAGGGTTACGAACCTCACATGTGATCATGTGCTTGAACCAAGCTTGACTCCCGGCTCTAGTGAGTGATTTCAAAAAAAGCACACTCCTTCCTTCTTCAAGTCCTATGCGGCAATGAGGCCTTTGAGAGAGTCAAAGAATATATTTGGGTCATAGAGATTTTCTAGTTCATTGCTTCCCTGTTGATTTCAGACAAATGCAGTACAATTTAATTTCTTTTAAAAAGCAAGAAAAGTTCATGTCTCTTCTGGTGATGGGACATAACCTAGCATTCCAGATCATGTTAAGCACATGCTATATCTAAGTCCTAGAACAGGTTTGGGGATAGACACAAATAAATAGCCCAAAGTGTATTTTCTAGTACCTTAAAGCAACTTGAGTTAAGATTTGTACAGTAAAGGGTCGAATAGTAATCAAAATAAGTGTTTCATGGATATTACTAGGAAGCAGGCAATTATTTGTTGAATAAGGTTTTTTTTTCCCTGTAGAACTCCTCACAGAGAGCTTAATATAATATACATTAAGAATCTCTAAGAAAGGAATAGTAAGCAAAGCTTTCTATACTTGATGATCATGGAATTCTTTAAATTATTTTAATTTTGGGTGCCTGGGTGGCTCAGTCATTAAGTATGACTCATGATTTCATGGTTTGTGAGTTCCAAGTCTCACATCATGTGAGCTCATGCCCCGCTTTGGGTGAGCATGAGCCCTGCTTCTCTCTCTCTCTCTCTGTCTCTCTCTCTGCCCCTTGCTCATTTGAGCTCTCTCTCTCTCAAAAAAAATTTTTAATTTTGTCTTTATGGCAATCTTAGGTATAGAAAGTCATGGAAGGTGCTTAAGAATCAAGAACTTTATGCTAGGGGGCGCCTGGGGGGCACAATCAGTTAAGCATTGGACTTTGGCTCAGGTCATGGTCTCATGGTTCATGGGTTTGAGTCCCACATCAGGTTCCCCCGCTCTCAGTGCAGAGCCTGCTTCGAATCCTCTGTCCCTCTTTCTCTCTGCCCCTCCCCCACTTGAGCAAACACACACTTTTTCTTTCAAAAATAAATAAAACATTAAACAAACAAACAAAAAAGAACTTTACCCAAAACGCACCGGCATTTTTAGAAAGGCAAGTGTCATGAATCACGTATTTAATGTTTTAGGAATGAGAATCCCAGGAGTGAGAATCAAGACAAAGGGCTTTTCCAAGTCGAATGGTTAGGATATAAACTAGATCACAGTTGATAAGGAGATTAGAGACTGTGACATAGAGTCAGCAAGTAGTAGAATGTTCTTAACAGTGATTTTGGAAGTGAAAATGAGAGATACAGCCAAGATAGTTGTGGCTCAAGAGGGTTTTATTCAGGATAGGAAAGATGAAGGCATGTTAGAGGATCAAGGGGAAATCCACAACAAAGAGAGGACCATGAACAGTCCTGGAGAGAGTAAAGATAACCATGGGATCAAGTTCCTAGAAACAGTGGAAAGGAATAAGGAAGAGAGAATACGGGAGAAAGTAGTCAAGGCTTGTAGCACACAGGGGAAAGAAAGGAATGTAACTCTAGTTTCATAAGGCTAGGTCCAGCAAATACTGTATTTATTCTTCATTATAATATTTGCGTGCTATAGAAATGATGATCTGAAATGTAGACATGGAAACTTGCTCAAGGTCACATAGCTACTTAAGGACAGATAAGATATTTGAAAAATCATAAAATTCCTAATGATAATCTTGAGTGGATACTGACTACCTGAATATGGGCAATCCAAAAGATAATGTACACATACACACACACATACACACATACAGACGCACAGAGTTTGTGCACAGGTGTTTGTGTATTCATTTACTTATAAATGGGTAAAAATAAATATCTTCAGAGTATATATCTCTGTAGAGCAGAGCACACTTAAGCTTCCTAATGAATGATAACCTCATCTCTTTTACAGAGTTAGATAGCCCTTTGGTGAAGGGGAGAGTACCCTTGGGGGAAGAACAGGCAGTTCCTGTGAGAATGTCTCTTGTACATCTGGACACTGAGCCCTCAGCTTCTGTCTACAGTTGATATTTCATGGCTATTCTCTTAAATTTTCAGGGCCCAGTGACCTCCTATGGTTGAGTTTTCTTCACTTCTCTGTGTCTTTTCCACATCTTCCATTTCACCTTGAAGACTCTGCTCTAGTTCACTGTACCCTTTGGGTTAGGGTCTCTCAGGCTGTATCTGTGGCTATCTCTTGCTGTGAGGGAATGTGTGGCTCCTTTCCATTCTTAGAGAGCAAAGGGAGGTTGGGATACTAATTCAGGCTCTGTCTTTCTATCCAATTCCATGAAGCCACCACTGACACACCACTGCTAGGTGACTCCATGTTAGATTAGGTCTTTGTGAAGATTGTGGTACATGGAATAACCTTAGTAAGTTGGGATTTCTTCTTTGTTACCCTTCTCCCAATTTAAGGTTTCTCATTTCTAACTGAGCCCCACCCAAACTACTTGCACCCTGAGGAAGTCTGTATGTTTACATTTCCGCTCTCCTTTCACTTATTCTCCTGGAGTTCCCCTTTCTTTCCAGAAGGACTGTTATTTCTCTTTCTTATTAGGTTGGGATTTTCCTCAATTTTACCTTCTTTCTCACTTGTTCAAGCTATGTGATTTTACCATGATGGCACAGAGATGTGTAGAAATACTTGCTACAATTATAATGTATAAAAAAACACTGGTTTATAAATGTCTAATACATGAAGGTTGAAAATTACCAGTATTGGCAAGTGACAATTTCCTCAGTCTAAACTGATTCAACAAGACACACATACTATGGCAAAAAAGCAAAGGAATAGATTGGAGATGAATAAAACATAATTCCTGCATTTAGGGAGGCCTAATCTTTCAGGGAAGATAAGATTATTTAGACAACAGAAACACAAAAGGACATAAGGAGGT
Organism: Crocuta crocuta; assembly: GCF_008692635.1. Taxonomy (NCBI): domain Eukaryota; kingdom Metazoa; phylum Chordata; class Mammalia; order Carnivora; family Hyaenidae; genus Crocuta; species Crocuta crocuta. Next base: position 379,080 of record NW_027531909.1, on the reverse strand, counting down.
AAAGTGTCCATGAGAAAAGAGCAGTGGGGATTCACAGATAGGGGAAGTCATATCTGGTGGAGACCGTGAAGCAGGACATCTAGAAGGAGATGGCTTTGTGGGGGAGCCAGGAAGACTGGCACGTGGGCACGTCGTAATTGGCGACAGTTAACTCAAGACTTCCCTCCAAGCCCTGTGGAACAGGCCCAGAAATAGAACACATTCTACAGATCACGAGAGTGGGGTGCATGGACATTAAGTATGTGGGTATAGAAGCACTTTAAAGGGATGAATGAGTGAAGGCTTCTGACCTCAGAGCATAAGCTAAGCAAGGAGGCCAATGCAATGGAAAGCAGTGGACTGTGGAGGCAGGGAGAAAAGGAACAGGAGAGAAATAGCCTTAACCAGAATGAGAAAATGGGAGATGGGGAAGGTTGTGAATGGAGAGGAGGAACACCATGACCTTGGACATGGAGCATTATCATAGGATGGTTCAACGTAGGCTTGGTAGAGTGAGCAGCTAATATGGAAGGAGATACAAGGAGACAAAAGCAGAAGGTAACACACTCTGAGGTCAGCGTTTCAGAAGGCTAGTTAACTGAGTGCTGGCAATATGGGGCTTGTATTTTTCTTTTTTGCCTGCCAATTGGAACCACATCCAATGACTATAAATACACTGGTCTGTATTTTCCACTGTGCCTTGGTCTTTATAAAGAAATAGAAAGGTCACCATTTGAAGATGCCAATCCTAACCCACAGCCAGCTGTGCCCAGCTGTGAATTCACCAGTGCAGCAGGCACCACAATTTACCGTCCGTGTCACTTGATCAGTGTATTTCACCCTTGACTGGAGTGCTTTTCAACACATGCAGAAAGAAGCAGGGTTTGAAAGAAATGTATTCCACTCTCCTTGCCTACGAATCTGGGGAGGGGGGAAAAAGACAGAAACTCAGGAACACCTGAGTCAGCTGCCATAGCTGGAAATGTAGCAGTTTAACACCAAATAAAGGCCTGTCCAATGGCTGGTGAATCAAATTAAATTCTGAACAAACAACTCTCTAGCCACATCTCAGTCAATTTTAGAATCGATGCAGGTGATTTACGGTTCCTTAGGGTTGTAGTCTCTTCCCAGGATGCTGGGATTTCCACACATAGCTACCATTTACTACTAATGAGTAGCACACATCGGTCCCAGGACACCTGGATGGGAACGCATCACTTAGTCTCGTTCACTGGCATGGGCTCTTTCCATGCAAAAGGGGCTCCTTCGCTGGGTCAGGAGCCCAGGGCTGCTGGGTAGATGCTGTTCACGCAAAGTGGTGATATTTTCCAGTCTTTTTCTTCCAGAAGCACCAGTGTTTTTTAATGTGATGATTCTCTGGTGTGCGAGAATCCTTTGGGAAAAATTTAGTTCTCCAGCCCCAGCACACCGATTCAGACAGAAGCTGGGTAGGGGCAGAGGAGAGCATTTGGCTTTCTTTGTTACTGTTTGCTGAAAATGAGTCTTGAATCTTTATTTTTATGGGAGGAAAATAATACCCCAGTGCTTGTCACAGAGGCTGACACACAATAAGAGCTCTGTAGATATTTGTGGAATAAATGGCAGGTAGAAATGCACAGAATGTACACGTCTCTTAAAACAAGTGTCTGGGAATTCTCTGAAGAGTATCTGCTAACTGGGAATGGAAGCGAATGAGACAGAAGAGATTCTGGTAAAGCTAATGAGTTTTGACTGCTTGACTGTGTGGCAGGCCTATTCTGACTTCTCCATTTCATTCATTGTTCACAATATTTTTGGTAAGTACTGTAGTCATGCTCATTTACATATGAGGAAACTGAGGCACCAAGGGACTAATGTGACCTGCCTAAGGTCACACAGCTAAGTGAGTGCTGATGCTGGGATTTTACCTTACCAGGTAGTCTGCCTCCAGAGGTCCTACTTTTTTTTTTCTTAGTGTTTATAGAAAAATGTATCCAACATACAATATTTCCCAGCAAAAAGCCAATATACAGGAAGAGTTGGTGTATATTGCTGCTACAGAAAACAAACAAACAAAAAACTCTGGGAAAGGATGAAAAATAAGTGTGATTTGCTGATTCTAGTACTCAAAACTAGACACATGGTCAGCATTAGCTCCAAAATAAAAGGACACAAGGCTGGGAATGAACTAGAACTACACACAATGAATATCAACATCAGTGAAGAGTCACTTCGATGCACCCAAAAAAAGTTACCTTCCCCCTGTGATAAGCTGTGCCTATTCATTCATTAAATATACAATTTCATTTCTCTTGTCTTCCTTTAAGCGGTTTACAAACTCAACAGAGGGCCTGTATCTCACCACGAAGGAACAGAGAATTCTCTCAGGCTTCTTCCATTTGGGTGGTAGTGTTTCTCCCCCAAAGCAGGGAAAAGACTGTCCTTATCCTAAAGTGGTTAGTAAAACCAAGACAAAGTATTTTCAGCCTCTGACTTCTCAGCTTTCACAGCACTTAGCAGTATAGAAGTGAATTCCCTTACACAGTTGGTTTCCAAAGAAAGTGGAGGGTGACCATGAGGCAGGAAGTGGGGGGTGAGAACAGATTTCTAGGCAGATCTCATCTCTTTGAAGATACGAGTTGAAGAAAGGAGAAAAGCGAAGCAGAGCCTCTGAATTGGCATGCTGGTTTGGGCCTTCACCTGGGAGCGAAACGACCTTGCTGAGGTTAGAACTTGAACCACATGCTGGGGGGAGGACTCTTCTTGTTGAGACAGAGATGTTGTCTTGTGTCCGCGGGAGGTAAGTTAACCTTCCAAGGCAGCATAATAAGGAGAGCCCTGAAAAAGTAATTTTCTAAATGAAACCTTAGTTCCCTGGGAAAACACAGCCCCTACACGTGGAAGGAAATTTAGGATCTTTCCATTAGCTCTTGGGATGCAGGGGTTTTGCTCCTAAAGACAAAAAAAAACAAAAAAAAACAAAAAACAAACAAACAAAAAGAAAACAAAAGAAAAATCTGTGCAGTGGAATCCAATTAATTTTACTTGCTCTCTTTAGTAGTCCTTCTTTCCCTCAAAAACACTAAGTTCTGTGCAAAACTGACTTGAAATTTCCCACTAACATGGAACTCAGACCACGTAGTCTACACACGAAATAATAGGCAAAATATTTAGAATCTGTTTTCAAACCCAAACCTAACCTTTCAGGATCCAGATTTCAGAAGGAGAAGAGAGCTGCCTGTTTGGAAATTTGATTTAAAAATAGTTTCTAAGAAAGTATTAAGCAGGCCCCAGCACCTCCTGGGAAAATAAGTGGCCTTTAAAAATCTTAAACTGCATTGTAGAAATTTTTATGAATGAGCAACATATGGATAAAATTACTCAAATTTGAAAAAAAATCCAATGACAAAGAATACTTGGCAGTTTTATTGAGCCTGAGTTATTTCGAAACAGTCCCGTGATACCTTCAGCATCCCCAGTAGAGCCTAGTTTACGGACCATCTTTGAAAACTGAAATTTAGCCATTCATAGAGAAAGGGCTGTGTCCGCTGGAGTGTGTAGGGCTTAAATAAAAAGGCGGCTGATCTTCCTGAGTTCCGAGGGATTCCACAGATTTGCGGACCTGTGACAGTGACGATGATACACATGAGCTCCGGGAACCCCAGGGCAGAAACAGGTGGGGTAGTGCTGATTCTCAGTTTCTTGGTCTCCATCTCCCCCCTTTTTCTTTCCTCTTAGTAGCAATTTGGCAGACAGGCTAACAACTTGACTCTTTGCTTCTGCTCGCTAATTTTGAAACTCAGTCAGTGTCAATCGTGAATGAGACTGGCTTTCTGAAAAATAATCTGTGGTCGATTTCTTGTCTACGTTACGATTCCTGTGGCTTCATTTCATGAAGTTGTGGGGAAGCCGCTTCAACTCTGTTGAAAAATGTTGTTACCGTTTTAAAATAGCTCTAAAAATAGTCTAAACGTTTATTGAGTAGTGGATGAGAAAATGAGTGAAGGTACCCCAGGGAAATAAAAAGGTCCCTGGTTGAATTTTATTATGTATAGAAAGGGATAGAAGTCGTGAGTCCTTTATTACCTTATCTGGTATGTGGTGCCAACACATCAAATGTCAGATACAGACATGAATATTTTCCAAGACTATCTTGGACAAACCTTATAAAGGCCTAGATTTGTAAATCCTATGGCCCTCTTTATCAGTAAGTGATAATGGCAGGACTAGATCCCAGGTGTTCTGATCCTAAGTCTAGCACTCTCTCTTCTAGAATAAATTTCCTTGGGCCTGTAAAAATCCTAGGTTCCTGGACTGCCATTAAGTATTAAACAAGGTTTTATAAATTGGGAAACCATCACATGCTTAAGTTTTTACATACAAGTGCTCTTTTAAATAATTAATATGAGGGGTACCTGGCTGGGTCAGTCAGTTGAGTGTCAGACTCTTGATTTCAGCTTAGGTCATGATCCCAGGATCATGGGATTGAGCCCATGCTTAGTATGGAGCTTGGGATTCTCTCTCTCTCTCTCTCACTCTCCTCTCTCTTCCCCCACCCCACTCCCCCGCTTATGTGCACACTCTATCTAAAATTTAAAAAAATCATATGAAAATGACTTAAATATTGCCTTAAATATAAATTTTGCATATATGCCATTTATGACATGCTTCACACATTACACACACAGGACTCTATGCATTGTACATTCATACACACATAGTACTAAACAGAGACATCAAGACAAAACATGCACACTATTCTTTGTGTGTGGCTTATGGGATGTTCAAGAGTACTTTTGACCATACTCCTGTGCCTTCCATCTAAACTTCAGAACTAAACCCTGTGTCACACATGACTCCATTTACCATAATGCCGATGGACCAGAGAGCTTGATCTCAATGATAATAAAACACACCGTTTTGGTCAGTCACGCTCGATTTGCCCATCCCCCCTTCTTGCCTTTCATGCAAATGAAAAGTTCGTGATAGGATGTGAGCAGATGCTAAGGAAAGGTGTGCGGGTGCATTTTGGATAAACATTCAGGGCTGTTGTTTCCTCTAGAGAAGTCCATCTTATGCCAGACTAATAAGGCCAAGAAAATGACTCTTTTAGGAGATACCCTCTTTCCCTGCTCTCCTGAATCATTGCTAGTGTTCTGTATGCCTTGGAGAGAGGCCATAATCGAGGAGCAGAGGGGTGAAGATTTTTGAGGTCATTTCAGAGGTAAGGCTTCCTTTCTTCTCTTGTGAGAAAACTTAGTAATTGAGAAAATTGGTTTAAATTCATCTAAAGGACAATTTCAGAGAACATAATGCAAATGTTAAGTGTGGAACGATTGTTTCTGGCATCCATGATCACTCATGCCATTTCTCTGTGTAGACTTTTCTTTCTTGTTGGCGTGGCTCCTCTGATTTTTTATTTAACTACTCTTCATCATCCTTCAAAACTCAGTTTAAGCACCACCTTGGGAAGTCTCCTGTAACCAGTCTGGTTTAGATGCCTCTCCTCCAGGCTCCAGTGGTAACACTAGGCATAACTCTGTGGTAGGATTTACTTGTTCCGTAATAGTAGATTTATTTGTCCATAAATGCCAGAAATAGACCCCTCGAGGGCAAGAATCACATCATTTCAATCTGAATGCCGAGTTCCTGGCCCAGTGTCTGGTCCATCAGAGATCTTCGATAAATGTTTATTGAGTTGCGAATAAATGCATGGCGAATGTAGTGCTGTCGAATACCCAACCCCAGTTAGGCATGGAAAACCGAGAAATATTGCTCTTTCCTTATTATGCTTCAAAATGCGACTCACCATTGGAAGAAGAAAAACAATCACATTTCCCAACACAATGAGATATGTGAGTAGAATTTGGAATTTGGAGCTCAGAGTTTCATCTGCACAAAAACATTGTAGGGAAACCAAAAACCAACTCAATAGCCGTATCACCGTAGCAAAATGGTTTGAGCACCTATGGTGCCAGCCTTGTTCGCATGCTTCTAGGTTTCTGTGTAGTTGGAACCCTTCTGTGGTTACCATGTAAGCAGAGACAAGATTGTTTATCAGGCACCCTCCATATCCTAGGCACAATGATAAATGATATGTGTGCTTTCTCAGTGAATACCTATAATGACTCAATGTGCTAGAATTGAGTGGTGCTGCCCAGGGGAGCTAGGCAATAGTCTAGTAAGTGGCAGAGACAGGATTTGAATTGACATATGTCTGACTAAAGCTAAAATTTTAAATGTTATAGGGCACCTGGGTGGCTCAGTTGGTTGAATGTCAGACTCTTGATTTCAGCTCAAGTCATAATCTCCAGGTTGTGGGATTGAGCCCCGCATCGGGCTCTCCAAGTGTGGAGCCTGCTTGAGGTTCTCTCTCTCTCTCTCTCTCTCTCCCTCTGCCCTTCTCCCACTTGCATGCTCTCTCTCTCTCTCAAATGAAATTTAAAAAAAGAAAAAAACACTTAAACTTTTAATTAAATGTAGATTCATTAAAAATAAAAATATCTCATTTGTCCAAACTTCTGGGAATCGATTTATCAGGGTGAGTGAAATTTATATGCTTCTTATTTATTTAAAAATTTTTTTTTATGTTTTATTTATTTCTGAGAGAGAGACACATGGCGTGATCAGGGGAGGGTCAGAGAGAAAGGGAGATACAGAATCTGAAACAGGCTCCAGGCTCTGAGCTAGCTGTCAGCACAGAACCTGACACGGGGCTTGAACCCACAAACTGTGAGATCATGACCTGAGCCAGAGTTGGATGCTTAACCAACTGAACCACCCAGGTGCTCCAACTTGTATGCTTTTTAATAGTGGTGCTGAATCAATTTCCAAAAGGATTGGAAGAATCTTCACAGTCTAACGGGCTGCATGCTTCTCAAAGGAAGAGGTTGTGTTTTATCTCCCCCATCTCAGAATTTAGCATAGTAGCTGAGCACACAGTAGCTTCCTAACAGATATCCGCTGAATGAGTTATTGACTAGATGGACACAATCACAAGCATTATGAATTTTCTTTGAACCCCACATAATGTAATGCCTGAAAAGTATATAAACTTACAAAAGGCAGATAAGTTTCTTTTCCGTGAATAAAAGGAAAGAGATGACCCTTGTAAAGCCGACCAGCTCAGTGGGAAAAGTGGCTGATAGCTATACTTCACAACACAAAATCTTCTCCATTTCTGCATCTAAGAATTTAATGAATTGCTTTCTAAAATATGTGATCTGAATCAATCCCAGGCTGCCCAGTGCCTCAGACTCAGCCTGCGGGTATAGTTAGACACACAGTCCTATGAGCAAAAATCATTAATATGCCCTTCTGGGCTTTATTTGAATTTTTCAGAGGAAACTAAGGGAATCTAGTAACACTTTGGAAGAGTCCCCCTTTTCTCTCTTCTCCAATTTTCTTATATCTCTGGTTGCTCTCATCCCCACTGGTCTCTACATCTGCATTCTCAGACTTCATGGAAAAGTCTATTAGATTCTTTAAACCTAGGCCTCTTTTCCTTTCATTTCTTGGAGTTCTGGTGGTGTGGCCTCTCCTGAGGTAGCCTCTTGGCCTCCACTACCTCAGACCCCTCTTCCTCGCCTTTGGAAGTTTCTTTCTCTTTCTTCCAGTCCTTCTTTCTCTTCCTTTTCCTCTTTCTCTTTCTTTTGCTTTCTCTTTTACTTTTTTTCTTTCTTTCTTTCTTTTTTAAAATATTTTTAATTATTTCTGAGAGAGAGAGACAGTGTGAACAGGTGAAGGTCAGAGAGAGAGGGAGGCACAGAATCTGAAACAGTCTCCAGGCTCTGAGCTAGCTGTCAGCAGAGAGCCCGACGCAGGGCTCGAACCCACGAACTGTGAGATCATGACCTGAGCCAAAATCGGAGGCTTAACCGACTGAGCCATCCAGGTGCCCCACTTTTTTTTCTTTCACCTTCCTTCTGTCTCTTTCCTTCTTCCTTCTCTTTTTTTAATCTAATTTTTATTTAAAAGCATTTTTTAATATTTATTTTTGAGAGAGAGACAGAGCATGAGTGGGGGGAGGAGCAGAGAGAGAGGGAGACACAGAATGTGAAGCAGGCTCCAGGCTCCGAGCTGTCAGCACAGAGCCTGACAAGGGGTGCAAACTCACCAACAGTGATATCATGACCTGAGCTGAAGTCGGATGTTTACCCACTGAGCCACCCAGGGAGCCCTAATTTAATTTTTAAAAAATGTTTACTAATTTATTTTGAGAGAGAGAGAATGAGAGGGAGTGAGTGGGGAAGGGGCAGAAACAGAGGGAGAGAGAATCCTAAGCAGGTTCCACACTGTCAGCGCAGAGCCTGATGTAGGGCTCATTCCCATGATTGGTGAGATCATGACCTGAGCCAGGATCAAGAGTCAGGCACTCAACCGACTGAGCCACCCAGTTGCCCTGCCAATTTTTCTATACGAAGCTTTCTTAACTACCTTCTTGCTCTCCATTCTCCCAGCTCCAGCCCTTGCCTATAGCATAGTTTTCATGAAGGTTATGACAAAAATGTGTTGATCATTGGGTTAGTTCCCTAATTTCTGACCTCTGTTTTCTGCCCCCCTTTGTTTTGATTTTTTTTTGTTTTGTTTTTTTCTTAAATTTTATTTTTGAGAGAGACAGAGACAGCGTGAGCAGGGGAGGGTCAGAGAGAGAGGGAGACACAGAATCTGAAGCAGGCTCCAGGCTCTGAGCTAGCTGTCAGCACAGAGCCCGAAGCGGGGCTCGAACCCACGAACCGTGAGATCATGACCTGAGCCAAGGTCGGACGCTTAACCGACTGAGCCACCCAGGCGCCCCTGTTTTGTTTTGTTTTTAACTGACATTCCCCTTCTCTTCACTTCAGATATCTCCAGCTTCTTGGAAGTTTCCCTTCTGTCAAAACAGGGAAGGTTCAAACAGAATTTTCCATATTAGGTTAAACTCAAATTCACATTCAGATACATCTCATAAGAATTTGTCTTTAAAACTTTCTCTGACACATTTGTACATTTAAGTCTCTTGAATGTATCTGAGGCTGGCTGAGATTACTGTCAGTTGTTTGTACCATACATCTGAATTATAAAGTAAATACACCCTGGGGAGTCTGGGTGGCTCAGTTGGTTAAGTGTTTGATTCCTGATTTTGGCTCAGTTCATGATCTCATGGTTTGTGGGTTCAAGCCCCGCGTTGGGCTCCATGCTGACAGCACAGAGTCTGCTTGGGATTCTCTCTCTCTCTCCCTCTCTCTGCTCCACCCCTCAAAAAAAGTAAACTTAAAAAAAAAATAAAGGTATTTACCCTGATTCAAATTCAGTTTTACATTTATGATCTTTAAAGAGTTAGGTAAGTGACGTTATAGCTTTGGCAACTTACACAAATACACACACACACGTATACACACATATATATACATAATGAAGTAAATTAAACCTACAGTTATTATAGTTTATGTTTTTGGGAAAAAATTTAAAACAATTCTCAAAATCTCTAGTTTTGTTATTTTAGTTATTTGAAATATTAAGAAAACTTGACAGTTTTAGATTACTTGGAGTACTTGCTTTGTGATTTTAATCTACAACATTATTATAAGACTTGTAATTTTTATAATTATAAAAAGTAAGAGTCTGACTAGTTTTGGAAACATTGTTGCTTATTTAAGAAAATCTTTTTTTTTTCCTACCTTAAAAAATGCCGTTTATTAGATTAATAGACATTTGTCTTGGAGGGTTTCTAAGTCCTCCCTGCCCTGTAAATAAATACCCTGTAGAGATGTGAAGCCTGTTCAGCTGTGCCAGATTTGAAATGTGTACCAGTTAGAGTTGAGTCTGAAAAGCAGATCCAGTAGGAGAGGTGTGTGTGCACATGTGTGTGCTGGTGTACAGTTTATCACAAGGAAGTCGGCTTGTACAGTTGTCAGGACTGGCTGAGCAAATCCGAAGTCTGTAAAACAGGGGGTAGGGGAGAGGATCGTGACCCGAGTAGGCTGGGACTCCATAAACATGGGCCAAATCTTTGTCCACAGGAGTAATTTCTTTTTCCCTCCTGTGAAAGCCTTAGCCGTGCTTCTAAGGCCTTCTAACTGCCTAAGTCAAGCTCTCCCACAATAATCTCCTTTGCTTAACATGAACTGAATACGAGTGCTAATTACATCTTCAAATTCCCTTCCCCGCAACACCTAGATTAATGTTTGGCTAATTAACTGGAAGACTGCAGCCTCGTCAAACTGACACATCAAAAACTATCACAAAATGTGAAAGATACTTTAAGTAATTTATAATGGGTTTGTACCCATTAGTGGGATTTAATCTGTTACATTTATAATTAAACTGAGTACAAAGGAAAAGCAGAAGTTATATTTTTCTTTTGAGATCCAATTGCTAGTGTTTTAAATAGACGGGCGCGATTTATAACATGAGCCTAAAGGCATGAGAAAGCCTAGGTTTTAGTATTAATGATCTTAGCAATATAATCAACCAAAGAGTTATAGTCTTTTATAAGTGCAAGTCATTCCCCATTTGTAAAAAAGCAAATCCTCAATTGATAGAGACCAGTGGAATAGAATTAGATACAGCAGAGTGGTCCTCAGCCCTGACACATAGTGTGGGAATTACAGAAAATGGAATTTAAGTGATGATGGAGGGATGTTTGAGAACTTTAAAATGTATTTGTGTAAGCATTTGATAATGATAGTGATGAACACATTTATAGTCTCATGATCCATATGATCTAGTTTCAGAGCTGTGTCTTGGTAGAAGATAATAATGATACCCACCAATCAAAAGACATTTCAAAATAACTTGAGGGCTTTTTTAAAATTTTTAATGTTTATTTTTGAGAGAGAGAGAGAGACAGAGACAGAGCATGAGCAGAGAAGGATCAGAGAGAAAGGAAGACACAGAATCTGAAGCAGGCTCCAGGCTGTGAGCCATCAGCACAGAGCCTGACGCAGGGCTTGAACTCACAAACCATGAGATCATGACCTGAGCCGAAGTCAGATGCTTAACCAACTGAGCCACCCAGGCACCCTAAGTTGAGGGTTTTATGTGCAATTCTTGATGCGTGAGTGGGTCGCACTTGTGAAAGAATGCCTCCCTTATGTAAGGTCTAACTACCTCCCTTCCATAGTCCCTCTGCAGTTACCCCTGCAAACGTTCCTCCACTTCTCAGCCCTAGTCCATGTATCCCTTTTCTTCCCTTCTTTCTCTTTCCACATGACAAAGCTCCAAATACGTGTTCAGCCCCAGGAGGACCCTCGCTGGAGGACAAGAGAGACCTCAAGACTTAGGAGGAACAGAAGAAGAGACCATGAACATTCACAAACCCAGTGGTTTGGGCGCTCTTAGGATGGTGACCATTCAGTGTGAGTATCAGGGACTCTCAGCCCCCACTAACAGCAGTATGGATGCTGGAAAACTCAAGGCGAGAAAATAAAAGCTGAAATGTGTTCTGTTATGTAATAGTAACACCAATTACACTTAATTATGTAAACTATTTACCATTTATGCCTAATTACCCCAAAGCACAGTCATGATTATGCACTCCATTAACTATGTATGTCAGGTTAACCTGCTGGTAAATTCTATTCTATTAAGACAGTTTACTAAGATTACTGCTGCTTTTACGCAATAGCCTGCATGTGCTCTTTGGTCATTTGCTTATAAATTAGGAAAACTTAGGAGAGGGGGGGTCCCTTGTCCAGGCTCTGACTGCTTCAACAGTCAACTGCAGCTCTCTGGCTTTAGGCCTCTCATCCTTTCCAAGTGTTACACCCACTGAAATAAGAATCATCAAACTTCCTATAGCTGCCAGCTTTCTCTCATCACACAAAAGCTCCCGAATCTGACTCTTCAGGCTTTTGATGTCTTGTTACACCCAAGTTCCATTTTTCTTAAAACACACAATCTGCGTGAGGCCTCTCCCCTAAGACCGCAGGGCTTCCCTGCAGAGGGTGAGGTGTGAATTGTGTTTTCCAAGGTGCATCTGGACAGGTGTCGTTTTCCTGTGATTCAACTTCTTTGATTTCGATCCCTAGGCTTCTTTATTTGTCTCTGGTTCAGTTCCTGAAGCTAGTCTTTGAGGATGAATAGTGGGGAAAAGAGAGGGGACCTAGAATCTGGGCACCCAGACTGGGGTTTACCATTGACAATGGGATAAATAAACTACTCTCAAAAGTAGGATGCTGTGCCCTTTAGGAATTACCTTGCGTGGGTTAATGACAGAGCCAAGAGCCTTTGCTCCCATTGTGTATGCAGGGACATGCGTGTTGCCTCTCTTTAAAGCAAGCTCTGGGGGCATCTGGGTGGCTCAGTCGGTCAAGCGTTGGACTTCGGCTCAGGTCGTGATTTCACCGTCCGTGGGTCTGAGCCCTGCGTCAGGCTCTGCTGACTGCCAGCCCAGAGCCTGGAGCCTGTTACAGATTCTGTGTCTCCCTCTCTCTCGCTCTCTCTCTGACCCACCTCTGCTCACGCTGTCTCTCTCTCTCTCTCTTTCTCTCTCTCTCAGAAATGAATAAAACATAAAAAAAAAAATTTAAAGCAAGCCCTGCTTTGAACTGCAGGACCTCCTCTTATAAACAGGAAGTGTCTCCACTAACGTGCTTGTAACAGAGCCCCCATTCTGGAACAGATGACATCTCGGGCTATTGTTCTTTCTTGTATTTTTTGTTGTTGTTGTTTTGTCCTGGATCTTTCTAGACGTCTGCCCCTCAGCCCCTGCAAAGGAGACTAGGACAGGATAGGTCCTGACAAGGTGCTGGTGGGAACGTCATCCTGGGGTAGGGTGCTGAGGCTAGGTTTAGGGCAGGGCGTTGCAGGCGATATCCAAAAGGCAAAAGTGGCAAAAAATGGGAGGCAGGGGACAGGGTGAGGAATCTTGGGTGGGTTTTTTTCCCCCACCTCTGCTGCTCCCACACAGCAATGAGCCACCCCTGCCGCTCGTGGGGACTCTAACACAATTGTCTCCCTGCTTCCCTTCTGCATCCTTACAGAGCGTTCTCCACACAACAGCCAGAGTAGGGGGCTTTTTAAGGCACCAGTCAGGGGCGCCTAAATGGCTCAGTCGGTGAGGCGTCGGACTCTTGGTTTTGGCTCACAGTTTGTGAGTTCGAGCACCGTGTTGGGTTCTGTGCTGACAGTGTGGGAGCCTGCTTGGGATTCTCTCTCTGCCCCTCCCCCACTAGCTTGTGCTCCCTTCTCTCTCAATATAAATAAAAAAAATCACCAATCAGATCATGGTTTCCCTAGCCTAAAACCTTATGTTGGCTTCCCCATAACTAACAGGTTTTTTTTTTTTAATGTTTTATTTATTTCTAGGAGAGAGACAGTGTGAGCAGGGGAGGGTCAGAGAGACAGGGAGTCACAGGCTGAAACAGGCTCCAGGCTCTGAGCTGGCAGTCAGCACAGAGCCCGACGCGGGGCTCGAACCCACGAACCGCGAGATCATGACCTAAGCGAAAGTCGGACGCTTAACCGACTAAGCCACCCAGGCGCCCCATAACTCACAGGTTTTACCAGATCTTATGTATGGCTATAGTTCCCACCTCCTCCCATTAAGCCGCTCTATCCTTTTCTGAATAAGTCCAGGCTTTTCCCATCTCAGGCTCTTCCACATGCTGTTCCTTCTGCTTGGAAGCTTCTTCTCCCAGCTGGCTCCTTCCTGAATTCGGGCTCTCAACTCAACCAGATTCCCTTCCTCCCCTATCATTCTCCATCGTGTCACTCTGGTCCGTTTTTCTTGTTAGCTCGGAGGCTTGTGAAATTATCTGTTTCATTTATTTCCTGTCTGTCCCCTTCCACGACTCAAGTTCCATGATAGTCGAGTTCTTGTCTTGTTCACCGTGGTGTCTCCAGTCTATTATAAAGGCACAAGTTTTACAAGTATTTAAGAAATAAAAAAATATTCCTGGCCCACAATTGTTAGCAATTCTTAGAATTATTGTACACAGGACAATTGGGTGGCCATAAAACTGGCAAAAAGTGAGCGGCCGAGGACTATCTTCTCCCTGAGATCCACAGGGAAAGAATCTTTCCTTTTTTTTCTAACTTTTAAAAACATTTTTATTTATTATTGAGAGACAGAGGGAGAGACAGAGCATGAGCATGGGAGGGCCAGAAAGAGGGGAGAGACACAGAATCTGAAGGAGGCTCCAGGCTCTGAGCTGTCAGCGCAGAGCCTGACATGGGGCTCAAACTCACAAACTGCAAGATCATGGCCTGAGCCGATGTCAGACGCCCAACCAACTGAGCCACCCAGGCGCCTCATGGAAAGAATCTTTCTACAGCAGCTTCAAGTTGAACTGGGACTTGCAGGCCCCAGATCTTTACTTTTTTTTATTGCAGTAAAATATATATAACGTAAAATTTATCATTAGTGACGTGAGTGGGAACCTTCACAATGTTGTGCGACCATCACATCTGCTGCAGGACATTTTCCTACACCCCCAAGGAAACCCTGGACCCATGAGGCAGCCACTCTGTTCTCTCTGCCTCCACACCCTGGCAACCACTAGTCTACTTTTCGTCTCTATAGATTTGCCTCTCCTGGACATTTTGTAGGAATGGGATCATACAAGATGTGGCCTTTTGTGTCTGGCTTCCTTCATTTAGGATAATGTTTTCGAGGCTCCTCCATGCTGTACTCTGTATTAATACTCCATTCCTTTTTATGCCTGAATACTATTTAATTGTACGGATATGCCACATTTTGTTTACTCCTCAGCTGGTGGACATTTGGGTTGTTTTTAACTTTTGGCTATTGTGAATAGTGCTGTGTGAATATTCCTGTAAAAGTTTTTGTTTGAACACCTGTTTCCAGTTCTTTTGTTTAACTATCAGGAGTGGAATCGCTCAGTCTTATGGGGATTCTGTGTTTGACTTCTGGTGATGCTTAACTTTATGTGTTGACTTGATAGAACCACAGGTTCCCAGATAGTTGCCTGTGTGTTATTTCTGAGTGCATCTCTACGGGTGCTTCTGGACGAAATTAGCATTTGAATTGGTGAAGTCAGTAATGTGGCTGCCCTCCTCGATACGGGTGACCATCATCCAATTTATTGAGGGCCTGAATAGAACAAAAGGGTGGAGGAAGGAAAAGTTTGGTTCTTCCTGCCTGGCCACCAACTTGGCAAGTTTATCTCTTTTTGATCTCTGTGCTACCAGCTCTTGGGCTTTCTTTAAAAAATTTTTTTTTAAATATTTATTTATTTTTTGAGAGAGATTGAGAGTGGAATCAGGGCAGAGAGAGAGGGAGACACAGAATTGGAAGCAGGCTCTAAGCTCTGAGATGTCAGCACAGAGTCNAAAAATTTTTTTTTTAAATATTTATTTATTTTTTGAGAGAGATTGAGAGTGGAATCAGGGCAGAGAGAGAGGGAGACACCGAATCGGAAGCAGGCTCTAAGCTCTGAGATGTCAGCACAGAGTCCGATGTGGGACTTGAACTCACAAACCGTGAGATCATGACCTGAGCCGAAGTCCGACGTGCAATTGACTGAGCGCCCAGGCACCCTAATTCTCTGGCCTTTAAATCAGGACTGGAGTCAGCATCATCAGCAACCCTTATTCCTGGGCCCCAGACTCAGACTGATGACACCATACACCTTCCTGGGTCTCTGCCTTACAGATGACAGATCACTGGATTTCTCCGCCTCCATAATTATGTGAGCCAATTCTTTAAAATCAATTATTGATTCTGTTTTTCCAGAGAACCCTCATATGCTTATTCAGGAACCACCAAATAATTTGGCACGGCAGCAGCACTATTTTACATTTCCACTGGCAATGTATGAGCGTTCCAACTTCTCCACATCATCTTTACCAACTCCTGTGCTTTTTTATTTTGGGGTTTTTAGAAAAAGGAAGAGGTTTTTAAAAAAAGAGGAAGACACAGAATCTGAAGCAGGCTCCAGGCTCTAAGCTGAGCCTGAGGCAGGGCTCAAACCCACAGACCATGAGACCATGACCTGAACCAAAGTCAGACGCTTAACTAACTGAACCACCCAGATGCCCCTGCTTGTTTGACTTTTTGTTGTTGAATTATAAAAATTCTTATATTCTAGACTAGATCTTTATCAGATAAGTAATTTGCAAATATTTTCTTCATTCTGTGGATTATCTACATTTGCTTGATGCAGCAAAAGTGTCCTTTGATGCACAAAAGTTTTTAATTTTGATTAAATCCATTTCATCTGCTTTTTAGTTTTGCTGTTCATGCTCTGGTGTCATAAGAATCTTTTGCAAAATCAATGGTCATGAAGATTTATCCTTAGGTTTTCCTTCTAAAACTTGTATGTCTTTGGTCCATTTTGAGATAATTTTTGCATATGGTGTGAGGTAGAGTCAGTCTTCATTCTTTTACATGTGGCTATCCACTTGTCCTCGCATGATTTAGTAAAGAGACTATTCTTTTCCCATTGAGTAGCCTTAGCATCCTTGTTGAAAGTCAATTGACGTGGATGTATGGATTTACTTCTGGACGCTTAATTCTATAAGAAATCTTACTTTTTTTTTACGAAGGAGACACAGTTAATACATTTTGAGGTCCTGGGGAAGAAGGCCTTTGAAAATTTCAGGCTATCTTTTGAATGTTCTGATTAATCTGGTTTTAACACGTTAGTGGAATGCAGACCAATAGTCAAGTAAATTATAATCATTGTAGTTTGAGATAAAAAATATCCTACTGAGATGATACTAATGCTATTTTTAAAAAATTTAATTATTTTAATGTTTATTTATTATCGTTGAGAGAAAGAGAAAGAGTGTGAGCAGGGAAGGGGCAGAGAGAGAGAAGGAGACATAGAATCCAAAGTAGGCTCCAGGCTCCGAGCTGTCAACACAGAGCCCAATGCGGGGCTTGAACTCATGGGTTGTGAGATCATGACCTGAGCCGAAGTCAGACGCTCAGCCGACTGAACCACCCAGGCACCCCATGATACTGACATTATTATTAGCAGTAACAGTAATAGGAATTCTAGACAGTTTCTATTTACATGAATCTGAGCAGTTTTTTAAGACATATGATCCAATAACATATGTTAGGTTAATGTTTCTCTCAGGGCCTGTACTTCTTATCTGGCCACATTTGAAGATGATGTCTCTTCCCTGACCAGTCCCCCCACAACCCTGAATAATGGACAGAGGAAAGAAGAAAAATTGTGTGGAATATAAAATGTAATCATTTCTAAAATATATACATCATCTGTCTTTTCCACCCTTTCTTTCACCAGACTTAAGACTTAAATAAACAGCTGACCGGGACTTGGTGATATGGGTCCTGCTGAAATCAATCTGAGATTAAACTATTCCATTTACATAGTTTATACTTTCATTCTTATAGCAGACATTATTTATGGAGTTTCAGGCTCTGGAATGGATTTTGGGATTGCAAGAATATGAGATATTCCCAGGTTTTGAGGCATATTTACTATCTGACGAGGAATATATATACATAGCACAGAGCTAGGCTACAATGTGATAAATGCCTCACTAAAAGTTATGTATAAAGTATTTAGATAGCATGGGGAAGAGAGTGATTAATCCTGTCCGGGGCTTCACAGTTCTTCCTTTAGACAGAACTCCTTGAGGGTCAGAACCCTCTTTCTTCATCTTCGTGCTCCCATTGCTGAGAAGAACTTTCGAGCATTTATGTGCTCTATAAATGTTTATTGAATAATGGACAGACTATGCTTTGAATGACAAATAGAAGTTTTCCATACAGAAACGAGAATAGAATTCTAGGCTGAGGAAACAGGATGTTACGAGGGCACAGAGGCTTAGGAGTGTGATTCATCCATTGAATGAGGTTGAAAGAGTCTGAAGGTTCGTGGGCAGCAGGAGATGAAGACAAAAAGCAGCCAAGGATTAATTCATAGGGAGCCTCGGACGTAACACTAAGAAATTTGGAGATTATTCTGTAGGTTACAGAGAATCATGGATCATATATAAACCCAGGTTGGTGGCAGAAGTGGGAGACACAATAGTTATACGAAAATGTATCCATATTTTAGAAGGAATACTCAGGAAGGAAGGTAGAAAGTGGATTTGTGGTGGGGGAGGTAGTCCGCCAAGACTATATGGGAGCTGTATAGTGAAAACAGAAGTGATGTGTCCCAAGCATCCTTTAAAGGTAGAATTGGCCAGATTTGCTGTTCAGAGTGGAGATCGGGTTGTGGAGGAGTGAGGCCAAGTTTCTATTCTGAGGCACCATGTAAATTATGATACCCACAGTGAAATGGAGACTAAGAAAGGAAACAGAATTGGGCCATGTGGATGGGGAGAATGGGAAGGAAGAAAATGGAACAGAGGGGAGGTTTATAACCCAATTGAAAAATCCAAACCCCAGGTCACTTTGTCTAAAATGGTCCAAGAAAGAGAACAATTCAGATAATCTGGCAAAAGAAAACAAAAACAAACAAACAAAAAAAACATTCTGTCTCAGTAGTATTGTCACCTGAGGCTTATGAAAAAATTATGTCTATTTGAAGAATGATGTTACATTACAATGTCTGGGCTTACATTTCTCTTTTTCTTCCCATTTCACAGATTTCTACACTTTGATTCCAATTCTACCGTTTATTCAATATTTACTACTAATAATAGCTAGCATTACTATATTCTTGGCACTATGTTTTATACTTTTTGTATATCATGCCATCATTATTTTAGGTAAAGAAAATGGTTGTGTTCCTATTTGGCAAAATCTGAGGTTCAGAGGGGCAGAGTGACCTGTTCAGGTCCACACATCTGGGTGACAGAGAGAGGTCTCGAATCTGGTTTGAGTCCATGGCNGTTGTGCGACCATCACATCTGCTGCAGGACATTTTCCTACACCCCCAAGGAAACCCTGGACCCATGAGGCAGCCACTCTGTTCTCTCTGCCTCCACACCCTGGCAACCACTAGTCTACTTTTCGTCTCTATAGATTTGCCTCTCCTGGACATTTTGTAGGAATGGGATCATACAAGATGTGGCCTTTTGTGTCTGGCTTCCTTCATTTAGGATAATGTTTTCGAGGCTCCTCCATGCTGTACTCTGTATTAATACTCCATTCCTTTTTATGCCTGAATACTATTTAATTGTACGGATATGCCACATTTTGTTTACTCCTCAGCTGGTGGACATTTGGGTTGTTTTTAACTTTTGGCTATTGTGAATAGTGCTGTGTGAATATTCCTGTAAAAGTTTTTGTTTGAACACCTGTTTCCAGTTCTTTTGTTTAACTATCAGGAGTGGAATCGCTCAGTCTTATGGGGATTCTGTGTTTGACTTCTGGTGATGCTTAACTTTATGTGTTGACTTGATAGAACCACAGGTTCCCAGATAGTTGCCTGTGTGTTATTTCTGAGTGCATCTCTACGGGTGCTTCTGGACGAAATTAGCATTTGAATTGGTGAAGTCAGTAATGTGGCTGCCCTCCTCGATACGGGTGACCATCATCCAATTTATTGAGGGCCTGAATAGAACAAAAGGGTGGAGGAAGGAAAAGTTTGGTTCTTCCTGCCTGGCCACCAACTTGGCAAGTTTATCTCTTTTTGATCTCTGTGCTACCAGCTCTTGGGCTTTCTTTAAAAAATTTTTTTTTAAATATTTATTTATTTTTTGAGAGAGATTGAGAGTGGAATCAGGGCAGAGAGAGAGGGAGACACAGAATTGGAAGCAGGCTCTAAGCTCTGAGATGTCAGCACAGAGTCCGATGTGGGACTTGAACTCACAAACCGTGAGATCATGACCTGAGCCGAAGTCCGACGTGCAATTGACTGAGCGCCCAGGCACCCTAATTCTCTGGCCTTTAAATCAGGACTGGAGTCAGCATCATCAGCAACCCTTATTCCTGGGCCCCAGACTCAGACTGATGACACCATACACCTTCCTGGGTCTCTGCCTTACAGATGACAGATCACTGGATTTCTCCGCCTCCATAATTATGTGAGCCAATTCTTTAAAATCAATTATTGATTCTGTTTTTCCAGAGAACCCTCATATGCTTATTCAGGAACCACCAAATAATTTGGCACGGCAGCAGCACTATTTTACATTTCCACTGGCAATGTATGAGCGTTCCAACTTCTCCACATCATCTTTACCAACTCCTGTGCTTTTTTATTTTGGGGTTTTTAGAAAAAGGAAGAGGTTTTTAAAAAAAGAGGAAGACACAGAATCTGAAGCAGGCTCCAGGCTCTAAGCTGAGCCTGAGGCAGGGCTCAAACCCACAGACCATGAGACCATGACCTGAACCAAAGTCAGACGCTTAACTAACTGAACCACCCAGATGCCCCTGCTTGTTTGACTTTTTGTTGTTGAATTATAAAAATTCTTATATTCTAGACTAGATCTTTATCAGATAAGTAATTTGCAAATATTTTCTTCATTCTGTGGATTATCTACATTTGCTTGATGCAGCAAAAGTGTCCTTTGATGCACAAAAGTTTTTAATTTTGATTAAATCCATTTCATCTGCTTTTTAGTTTTGCTGTTCATGCTCTGGTGTCATAAGAATCTTTTGCAAAATCAATGGTCATGAAGATTTATCCTTAGGTTTTCCTTCTAAAACTTGTATGTCTTTGGTCCATTTTGAGATAATTTTTGCATATGGTGTGAGGTAGAGTCAGTCTTCATTCTTTTACATGTGGCTATCCACTTGTCCTCGCATGATTTAGTAAAGAGACTATTCTTTTCCCATTGAGT
Source organism: Crocuta crocuta (assembly GCF_008692635.1). Taxonomy (NCBI): domain Eukaryota; kingdom Metazoa; phylum Chordata; class Mammalia; order Carnivora; family Hyaenidae; genus Crocuta; species Crocuta crocuta. Next base: position 358,464 of record NW_027531909.1, on the reverse strand, counting down.
AGCCTTAGCATCCTTGTTGAAAGTCAATTGACGTGGATGTATGGATTTACTTCTGGACGCTTAATTCTATAAGAAATCTTACTTTTTTTTTACGAAGGAGACACAGTTAATACATTTTGAGGTCCTGGGGAAGAAGGCCTTTGAAAATTTCAGGCTATCTTTTGAATGTTCTGATTAATCTGGTTTTAACACGTTAGTGGAATGCAGACCAATAGTCAAGTAAATTATAATCATTGTAGTTTGAGATAAAAAATATCCTACTGAGATGATACTAATGCTATTTTTAAAAAATTTAATTATTTTAATGTTTATTTATTATCGTTGAGAGAAAGAGAAAGAGTGTGAGCAGGGAAGGGGCAGAGAGAGAGAAGGAGACATAGAATCCAAAGTAGGCTCCAGGCTCCGAGCTGTCAACACAGAGCCCAATGCGGGGCTTGAACTCATGGGTTGTGAGATCATGACCTGAGCCGAAGTCAGACGCTCAGCCGACTGAACCACCCAGGCACCCCATGATACTGACATTATTATTAGCAGTAACAGTAATAGGAATTCTAGACAGTTTCTATTTACATGAATCTGAGCAGTTTTTTAAGACATATGATCCAATAACATATGTTAGGTTAATGTTTCTCTCAGGGCCTGTACTTCTTATCTGGCCACATTTGAAGATGATGTCTCTTCCCTGACCAGTCCCCCCACAACCCTGAATAATGGACAGAGGAAAGAAGAAAAATTGTGTGGAATATAAAATGTAATCATTTCTAAAATATATACATCATCTGTCTTTTCCACCCTTTCTTTCACCAGACTTAAGACTTAAATAAACAGCTGACCGGGACTTGGTGATATGGGTCCTGCTGAAATCAATCTGAGATTAAACTATTCCATTTACATAGTTTATACTTTCATTCTTATAGCAGACATTATTTATGGAGTTTCAGGCTCTGGAATGGATTTTGGGATTGCAAGAATATGAGATATTCCCAGGTTTTGAGGCATATTTACTATCTGACGAGGAATATATATACATAGCACAGAGCTAGGCTACAATGTGATAAATGCCTCACTAAAAGTTATGTATAAAGTATTTAGATAGCATGGGGAAGAGAGTGATTAATCCTGTCCGGGGCTTCACAGTTCTTCCTTTAGACAGAACTCCTTGAGGGTCAGAACCCTCTTTCTTCATCTTCGTGCTCCCATTGCTGAGAAGAACTTTCGAGCATTTATGTGCTCTATAAATGTTTATTGAATAATGGACAGACTATGCTTTGAATGACAAATAGAAGTTTTCCATACAGAAACGAGAATAGAATTCTAGGCTGAGGAAACAGGATGTTACGAGGGCACAGAGGCTTAGGAGTGTGATTCATCCATTGAATGAGGTTGAAAGAGTCTGAAGGTTCGTGGGCAGCAGGAGATGAAGACAAAAAGCAGCCAAGGATTAATTCATAGGGAGCCTCGGACGTAACACTAAGAAATTTGGAGATTATTCTGTAGGTTACAGAGAATCATGGATCATATATAAACCCAGGTTGGTGGCAGAAGTGGGAGACACAATAGTTATACGAAAATGTATCCATATTTTAGAAGGAATACTCAGGAAGGAAGGTAGAAAGTGGATTTGTGGTGGGGGAGGTAGTCCGCCAAGACTATATGGGAGCTGTATAGTGAAAACAGAAGTGATGTGTCCCAAGCATCCTTTAAAGGTAGAATTGGCCAGATTTGCTGTTCAGAGTGGAGATCGGGTTGTGGAGGAGTGAGGCCAAGTTTCTATTCTGAGGCACCATGTAAATTATGATACCCACAGTGAAATGGAGACTAAGAAAGGAAACAGAATTGGGCCATGTGGATGGGGAGAATGGGAAGGAAGAAAATGGAACAGAGGGGAGGTTTATAACCCAATTGAAAAATCCAAACCCCAGGTCACTTTGTCTAAAATGGTCCAAGAAAGAGAACAATTCAGATAATCTGGCAAAAGAAAACAAAAACAAACAAACAAAAAAAACATTCTGTCTCAGTAGTATTGTCACCTGAGGCTTATGAAAAAATTATGTCTATTTGAAGAATGATGTTACATTACAATGTCTGGGCTTACATTTCTCTTTTTCTTCCCATTTCACAGATTTCTACACTTTGATTCCAATTCTACCGTTTATTCAATATTTACTACTAATAATAGCTAGCATTACTATATTCTTGGCACTATGTTTTATACTTTTTGTATATCATGCCATCATTATTTTAGGTAAAGAAAATGGTTGTGTTCCTATTTGGCAAAATCTGAGGTTCAGAGGGGCAGAGTGACCTGTTCAGGTCCACACATCTGGGTGACAGAGAGAGGTCTCGAATCTGGTTTGAGTCCATGGCTTCCATCCCATCACGAGGTCAGTGATCCTCAAACTGTCACAACTCATTGGTGTCTTGTGAAGTCAATGTAGTATCATGAGTGTTAAAAAAAATAGGATATAATTGAAAGTATCAGCATTTATCACACCTATTAAAGCTAACTATTGTCTCGTAAAGCTTCTGTTTCACTCACATACACGCACAACTGTCTGGGATCGCAATTAGCTGGTAGTGTGTGTTCAGTAGTGGAGTGCGTGTGGGTCGGAGGTGTTCTCAGAGGAAGGCCTTTCCGTTAAGGGATGGTGGAGGAAAGTTTCGGAGAGGAGGTGATGTTTTTATAGAACTTCAAAGGATAGTAAGATTTGGGCAGACAGAGGAACAGAGTCATTCTGTGTAGGTGACTGTTGTATTTTGCATGAAGTAGGTGTGTTTAATTTCATACCTTGAATCAAAAGATTCAGGGAAGAACTGAGCACTGAGAACCTAGGTATGCATCGGGTGAGTTTTGATCATCTAACATCCTCTTCCCCTTCCTAAGAGAATCCCAATTTTCTTTGGGGGAATTGGCCATCTGGTTGGGGAAAAGATCTGGGTGTTAGTAGGATGACCATCTCTCCTCAAGGGAAGTAACTGCCATGGGACTGAAAATGGCTTTCATTTTTTTCATTCCCTTGTCTTACTGCAGCTCCTGCTACTGCTTCTGTCTGCAGAGCTGTGTGGTTAGAGCCCTGGGGAGGGGCATTCCTTAATCTTCCAGCCATCTCTTAGCTCTCATCATCCTAATACATTTCCTTCACCTTAACTTAGAACTTTAACTGGAACAATGAGCAAAGCCCTTTCTGATACTATCTTGTTGAAAATCTCCATAAGATAACTGCACATTATCTTACGGAAAAGGAAACAGACCCAGGGGTGGGTGGGTCCTGCCCTGGGAAGAGATGGAACCAGGCTTGAACTCAGGTCTTTTTAAGAACTGTGTTCTTTATCTTTTCCATCATTGCAGGCTGCCTCCCCAGAACTGGAGAAGATTTTGTGCTTCAAAGTTTTTATGATTCTAAGGAGTCTTCAGTTGTTGTTAAATGACCAAAATATATAAGTGATTGCCTTAATATAAGAAGTATCTTTTCTTTTATATATATTTTAAAGATGCTTGTTTGTTTAGAGCATGAGCAGGGGAGGGGCAGAGACAGAGAGAGAGAGTGTGAGAGATTGAGAGAGAGAGAATCCCAAGCAGACTCTGTGCTGTCAGCGTGGAGCCTAATGCAGAGCTTGAACCCACAAACCATGACCTGAGCTGAAATCAAGAGTCAGACACTTCACTGACTGTGCCACCCCTAAAAAGGATCTTTTCTTAAAAGATGTTAGACTTCAAGTTTCTTTGTTGCAAAAATAAATAGATAGATGATAGATAGACAGACAGATAGATAGATAGAATTGAAATCACTCAATCAACAAGACTGAGCCCTTTCCCTCTTTCCAAATGTTTATTAGGGATTCTAGGCAGGGGCTCACATAATTGAGAGGATTAAAATGAAGGAATGGAAGGAGAGAAGAAAATGTTCCCTAAGGCAGAATGAGAGCTAGGGCAATGGGAAAATGTTTCCTGAGAGAGCAGAAAATGTGTGCAAAGCAAAATTCTTTTTAAAGACTTTGAGAGGATAGAAGTTGGGGTGGGGTAGAGAGGTGGGGAAAAGGCGAGGAAAATCTGGAGAAAACAATAAGAGAAGGAATGAAGGTTGGTCTGGTTTTAATTTATGTCAATTGGCAAATAAACCCATGAAAGCTATTCGAGGCATGGATATCCCCTCTGTAACGTAAGTAACTGAAACCAGTTCAGAATGCATTTTTTCCTTCTCTTCCTAAAAATATGATACACCCTATAGACAGAGGCAACATCAATAAAGTTCCTTGCCTCCAGCTCCACATTCTCCCTGCCCTCCCCACCCCCACACCTTCTGTTTCTGCCTACAATTTAGAGCTGATATAATTAGGGGAATTAAGGATATTTATGAACATAAAATATATGTCTGTTTAATTGTGCTGTCAAACCAAAAAGATAAAGGTGAGCAGTCAAACAGTGAATGGGGCAAAATTCCTCTTCTAAGATTTTGTTGAAAACTTTTGATCCTTAAAGACTCACCCATTTCCGGCACTTTCCCTAACGTTGGGGTAAGGATAAAAGAAAAAATATGCTCAATTATATCAATTGTGTTCAGATGTATTTTTTTAATCTTCCTTGCTGAATTCTGAAAAGAATTTTGAGATGAGTAGATAGACGTGAATGTGTTTCTACAGAAAGATAACCTTTGTTGATTGACTGCCGTGGGTAAATGAGTGGAAGTCAGAAGATTAAGGGCAATGAACTGACAGACATTTAACATCTAAAAAATAACTTCTACATCAATAAGAAGATGAATAATCCAGTTAAGAAAAAAGTGAAAGTATGACTGGGCTTTCACAGAAGAAATACAGATGTTTCACAAATATATAAAGAGATGCTGAACTTATTATATTGTGGTTTGAAACCACATCAAGAGCTTGGCCAGAAGGAGCTAGAGTTGGATATTTCCTTTCCTCTATACGGAAGGCTAGAGTCAACTGTAGTTGAGTTTTTCTCCTCCCTCATGTCATCTGGGCTCTGGTTAAACACCTGTAAGGTTAGGCTCTGGTTAAAATTTCTCCTGAAGGCAACTCTTGGTAAGAACAGAATGCTCTGGCCAATTTCACCAGTTTTGCTGAAGCAAAACCATGGGTTCCATTTTGAAATTTTGTCTAAAATTTAGACCATGACTGGGGCGCCTGGGTGGCTTAGTCGGTTAAGCGTCCGACTTTCGCTTAGGTCATGATCTCACGGTTCGTGGGTTCGAGCCCCACGGCGGGCTCTGTGCTGACTGCCAGCTCAGAGCCTGGAGCCTATTTCGGAGTCTGTATTTCCCTCTCTCTCTCACCCTTCCCTGCTCACACTGCCTCTCTCTCTCTCTCTCCTAGAAATAAATAAAAATATTTAAATAAAAAAATAAAATAAAATAAAATAAAATTTAGACCATGACTGAAAGGGCTTTGAGGTTGGGGCAGGAGATCCAAGGCCTCAAATTTAGACTTTTGACCCCCTATTGAAACAAGACTGCATACAGTCGCAGAGATGTACTGTGCCAACTTTTTCCCTTCCCCTGCAGGAAGCAAGAGTGGTTTTTTCTCTGATACTCACTGTGAGAACCTGGATGAGCTCCTGGAGGTAAAATTGACAAGATTGTGGTTGGGGGAATAAATGAAAGATGGCATGAAACCACTAAATATGCGACAAAGGAAGGAGGAGAGAAGGGACAGAAGGCTACAGGCAGAGACTTAGTAACAACAAGGTGCCTTAAGAAAGGACATCAAAATGTGATTGCCCTTGAAAGTAGAAACTTGGATGATTTTTGTCTCTTAAATTTCTCTACTTTTCTGAAAAGTTTTACAAGGAGCAGAGGATTTTGTAATGGAAAAAAACCCAAACCTGATATGCCTTACTTAAAAAAATAATAACATGTCTGCCTTTTCTCTCTGCAGATGTGCAGTACAGAATCTGAGCTTGGAGGAACTCTGAAAATACTCCGGTCCAATTCTCATCTCCCTTGTCCATTGTAATCAACCACCATATTTTCCTGCTTACTATATACAAGGCACTTTGCCAAAAACAAAGTTGTATCAGGAAAAAGAGAAGAGGATGGGGCTTTATCTCTACTTCCCCATGGAAGAATTCCCCCAAGGGGAAAACTATAATAGGAGTTAAAATATGCTAAGTGTCCTACCATTGTGTCAGAGATGGAAAGAAAGTACTGGAAAGGCTGTTAACTTGTTCAAGTGCATCTGTAAGACAACTCTTTATACTCTTCTATGAGTTGAAGATATTCATGATAATTGAAGTCTAAGAATCAGGAGCAGAGGAGAAAGCCAAGGCTTTGAACAGTTAGGTGTGGTATTTTCAAAATGTTAGCCAGCACTGGATTTTGTATCTTTTCCAGTATTTGCACGTAATAGTTTCTTGTGCTAGCCTCAAGCCTAACTTGAGGGTAGTTGATGCTTATTACTTTTTCTTTAATCCAGGGATTATCTAAAACAAGAGGGTGGAAATTTACCAATGCTATCTTCAGTGAAGGAGAAAAACTTCAACCATTGCTATTTACTAGATATGACTTTAATAATAATCGCCATTGTTTACTGCATGTTTACCTCGTACTCAGCACTTTTCTTATATTATCTTAATCCACATGGTGATCCTCTGAGCTGATATTATTCTTTTCATTGTACAATTACAGAAAATAAAATTCATAGGGGTTAAGTAATTTTTCCCAAGTCTCATGCATATAAGCACAACCATGAAATTTGAACCTAGATTGGCATGATTTTGAGTCACTGATCTTAATTACTTCTCTGTACCTCCTACTTAGACACCTTATTTCACCTCTCTGAGCCTTAGGTTTGTCATTTGAAAAGTGGAGACAATATTTCCTCCTTTGTAGTTTTGTTCTTAGGAGAAAATCAATATAAAACATTCAGTGGGTACTCAGTAGATGTTGCTTCTCCTTAAAGCTGAAAGTTACAGGAATGGCATTTGGTGACTATCTCTCTGTTAAAAATGGAGCTGAAATTCTTTTTAAAAAAACATTTAAAAAATCTTATTTACTTATTTTTGAGAGTCAGAGAGAGACAGTGTGAGCAGGGGAGGGTCAGAGAGAGGGAGATACAGAATCTGAAGCAGGCTCCAGGCTCTGAGCTAACTGTCAGCACAGAGCCCAACGCGGGGCTCGAACCCACCAACCATGAGATCATGACCTGAGCCGAAGTCGGACGCTTAACTGACTGAGGCACCCAGGTGCCCCAGAAATTCAAGTCCTGTTCCCAGATTTTCAAGTTTTATGGGGATTGGCCAGTAAAGAAAAATTGCAACATTAAAAATATGTATCCTTTTCTAAAACAAGAGCAAAGAGATAGAATGATCATTTCAAATGATTTCTCTAGCAGTCACAAGAGGATTAAATAAAAAAGTAAGAACTAAAGCGTTTTTTTTTTTTTTTTAACATGGCCATTGGGATGGAAATGCAATCAAGTCTTTTACTTTGCCTGCCTGATTACCAGCAAGTGTGTGGAACTGATGAATGTAAATGGAGCACTCTTGTCCTTAGAACCAGGGCTGGCTTCAGGGCCAAGTAACCTGTGCAGTCGCATAGAGCCCCATGCTTAGAAGGGCCTCCTGCTTAAATGAGTGCTCTCCTATCACTGCTTTGAACTTTCTAAGAATTTTTGAACAAGGCACCTATGTGTTCATTTTGGACTCAGCCTGGCAAATTATGTGTGCAGTCCTGCTCAGAACCTTTGCTGTCCCCCAGTTCACCTCACTGAAATGCCTCAATCCAATGAACACATTTCCAGGAGGTGGCACAGAATGCTGCTTTTGCAGTTTCCCCTTCTCCTTTTGTTTTTATTAGCAAGCAATTACCCACCCGCCCTTTGAGGTTATGTATAATGCATGCTATGTAAAAAGGTCTAGGTGTGTAAGAATGAAAGTAATACAGTAATTTCTCTTTTTTTAAAGGAAAAACAGCATCATGGCCAAAATGAATGTGTAGAGGACAGTCATACTGTGGAATGACTTCTTCAGAGGGAAGTTTTGAATTTCTGCTTATGAGGAGCTTTGGGTAGGGTCTGGGTATCTGTATTTTCTTAAAACACCCCAGGGGAACCATGGAGTTAAAAATTTGCTGAAAGAAGTGGATGCTTCTGGAAACCACTGAGAGAGTTTCTTCAAAAAGTCCCCTAGAGGATTTGTATGTGATCAACTTTGTATTCCTGAGGCAGCTGGAGTTTTGCATATGGTAGGGACTCAGCCAACTTTCATTGACTGACAGGAGACCAAACTTGACTTTTATTCCTTTGTTAAAGAACATTGTAAACACAATCTGTACCTAAGCTTTTTGCCCTTAAAAAAGATTCTGCTGACCCCTGGACAAATGATTGTAAGGTTAATTTAAAACCATTGCATTTATGATAGCTTCAAATCTAAAAAAAAAATTACAGGATGTCTATGCTGAAAACTGTATTTCTTTAAAAAGTTAAAGACCTAAATAAATAGCTATACAATGTTTATGGATTCAAAGATTGCATATCACTGACACACTAATTATTCCCAAATTGACCCATAAATTCAATGCAATTCCAAACGAAATTCCAACAGACTTTTTGGGTAGAAATTAGCAAGGTAATCCTAAAATCTATAAGGAAATGCAAAGCATCTAGAATGGCCAAGACAATTTTGAGAAAAAAAATGGAGAAAAAAGAACATAGTTGGAGGTGCCACACTGCCTAATTAATTTTAAAAAATTAATTATTTTTGAGAGAGAAAGCATAAGTGGGGAAGGGACAGAGAGAGAGAGGGAGAGAGAGAATCCCAAGCAGGCTCTATACTGTCAGTGCAGAGGCTGATGTGGGGCTCAAACTCACAAACTGTGAGATCATGACCTGAGTCAAAGTCAGACACTCAACTGACAGAGCTATGCAGGTGCTACCTGCCTAATTTCAAGACTTACTCTAAAACTTCAATAATTGAGATAGTGTGATACTGGCTAACGGCCAAATAGATGAAGAGAACAGAGTCTGCAAATAGACCTGCCCATATACAATCGATTGATTGACAAGAACGATACCAAGGTAATTCGATGGGAAAAGGAAGATCTTTTTCATAAATGGTCTGGATCCACTGGATAACCAACATGACCTTGTCACTTACCTCATGAAACAATTAATTTGAAATGGTTCTGAAAATGATCATAGACGTAAACATAAAAGCTAAAACTGTAAAACCTCTAGAAGCTGTGCAACCTTGGTTTGGAAACATGGTTAACAGGATGGAGAAAAAAGCAAACTATGAAAAGGAAAACATGATAAATGGACCTAATTAAAATTTAAAACTTCTGTTCTTCAAGAGACACCACTAAGAAAACCAAAGGGCAAATCATTGTCTGGGAAAACGTTTGTATATGAGGGGTAGTCAGAAAGATGCGGTGTTGCTGGCTCTGAAGGTGGAGGTAGGGACAGCAAGGAATGTGGGTGGTCTCTCAAAGCAAGAGTAGTCAAGGAAGCAGTCTCCCTCAGGGCCTCCAACACAGCCCAGCCAACACTCCGGATTCTAGCGCAGTGAGCTTCATATTGGACATCTAACCTACAGACCTGTCAGCTAATAAATTTGTGTGGAATTTAGCCACTAAATGTGTAATAACTGTTACAGCACCAATAGGAAACTAATGTAGCTGCGTAGGATTTTCTATGGAAGCAATCATGTCATCTCTGCTTAGAGACAATTTCACTTTTTCCTTCCTAGCCTTAATGATGTTCATTTCATTGTTTTTCCTTATAGCACTGGATAGGAACTCCAGTATAACGTTAAACAGAAAAGATGAAAGAAGACATTCTTATTCCCAATCTTTGGGGAAAGCATTCTGTCTTTATACTGTTCAGTATGATGTTAGTTTTAGGATTTTCATAGTTACCTCTTATCAAATTTTAAAAGTTCCCTTCTTTTCCTGCATTGCTAAGAATCTTTGTTACAGAGGTGTTAGATTTTGCCTAGTGCTTTTTCTGCAACTATTGAGCTGATCTTATGACTTTACCTCCTTTACCAATGTGGCCAACTATTTATTAATTTTTGATTTACAATGTTCAACCAACTTTGCATTTTTGGAATAAACCCCCTTTTTATGTATTGATGGGTTTGACTTGCTAATATTTTGTTGACAATATTTGCATGTATATTACTTATTACTGAATAACAAATTACCAAAAGCTTAAAACAATACATATTAATTATCTTACAGTTTCTGTGGGTCAAGGTTTGGGTGTACTTGGACTGGGTCCTCAACTTAGGGTCTCACAAGGCTGCATTTAAAGTGTCAGCCCTGTTGAGTTCTCATCTGAAGGCTCAACTAGGAAAGAATCTGCTTCCAAGCTCTTTCAGGCTGTTGTCAGAATTCATTTCCTTGTAGTTGTACCATTGAGGGCCCCGGTTTCTTACTGGCTGTTCTTGGAGAGCACCCTCACTTCCTTGTCATGGGGCCTCTCAACATGGCTACTTCTTCAAAGCCAACCAAGGAACATCTCTAGAGTGAGTCCACTAGCAAGCCATATTGTATGAATGTAATGTGATTATGGGAGTGACATCACTTCTGTCACTTTTGCTATATTTCATTGGTTAGATGCAAGTCACAGTTCCCATGCACTCTCAAAGAGGAGGGGCTTACACAAGGATATAAACACCAGGAGGTAGAGCTAGTACAGATGTGTCTATCACAGCATCTATGTCCATGAGAAATATTGATCGCTTGTTTTGTCTTAGAATGTCTTTGTCAGATTTTGTTGTTAGAATCATGTAGTTTGTCTTGAAAATGCTTTTTTTATTTTCATGTATTTCTTTACCTCTTTCTTACTTTCAATTGATATTCAGAAGCAAATATCAGCTTGAATGATTGATAGGAGCCCCTAAGCTTTTGTTAGTGGAACATAAGATTTAAAATTAAAATAAGACAAAACTATGTATTTGAGAAAAGAATTAATAGTTTTCTTTTTGAGCGAGCCCACAATAGCCACATCAAAAGTATTGATCATCATTCAAGCCTTAGTCAAAGGCCTACAGAAGGTTTATTTATGTTTTGTCAGTCATACTCCATAACACCCCTGGCTTTTTGATAGGAGTTTAGCAAAATTAAACTTAAATTGTTCAGTCACATATAATGAATTTCTTTCAGCTTCCGGACAATGACTTATCGACCCAGGGCTGGAAATTAACAGCTGGTGACAGTAAGGTATACACTAGTAGTAGCAAATTGATAGTTGAGTCTTGTTGCATAGTTCTTTTGCATTAAATAATTTAATACAAGGTGGGGTTTTTTTCCCTTTTCGTTTTCACTGGCTCTGCACAAGGGTTAAAATAGCCACATGTGAGCATTTTAAACACTTGAGTTAAATAGGATGATTTACTCTTTCTCCAGCAAAGTCTGAGCACTGATGATTCTTTTTGTAACTGAATAATGATTCAAAGATTTAATCTAAAGTCAAGTAGAGGGGTGACACTTGTAGCTCTCGAGTCAGTCGGACCCTGTTTGAATTGGGACACTGCCTCTTACTACTTCTGTGCCTTTAGGAAAGCTATTAAATAACTGTAAGCTGCCCTATCATCATTGGCAAAATAAGTGTAATAGTAGTACCTATGTCAAAGAGTTGTCAAAATTAAATAATTCATGCATAATGCTAACACAGACTTTGACGCATAATAAGCACTTAACAAATGCTATCTCTTACTATTGCCATCACTTTCACTCTTATTGTAAAGTGGACAGTTTAGGCTTTGGAATCAAACCAACCTGGCCACCACCATGTGGTGCCTTGTGCAAGTTACTTGGCTTCTTTGAACATCAGGGTCCTTGTTTCTAACACGAGGACTATGAGAAGTACTTTCCAGGACTGCCATCCAGCAGTGTGCCTGTTGCACAATAAACCCTTTGCAAAGGCAAGTTTTCTTCTTCATCTTTTCCCTAAGCATTCTTTTAGAGGCTTCTTGTTGCTTAAAGAACACGTATTCGTTAAGATAAAGGGCAGGCCACTGTTATAAGAGACCCTGAAATAACAAAATAGCAAAATGATCTCTCCTTCCATGCTGGTTCTCTACCCTACTCTATGTTTCAGCTTCTGGGAAAGGGACAGACAGGAAGAGGGGAACATGTTCTCTTAAAATTTATTTTTATTTGTTAAAAATTTTTTTTAAGTTTATTTATTTTGAGAGAGAGAGTGAACAGGGGAGTGGCAGAAAGAAAGAGGGAGAGAGAGAAGGGGGGAAGAGAGAGAGAGAGAAAGAGAATCCCAAGCAGGCTCTGTGCTGTTGTCACAGAGTCCCATTAAGGGCTTGAACATATGAACCGTGAAAGCATGACCTGAGACAAAACCAAGAGTCACATGCTTAACTGACTGAGCTCCCAAAGCACCTCACATGTTTGCTTCTTTTGAGGAAATTTTCCAGAATCTGTATGTCTCACTTCTACTCATACCCCATTGGCCAGAACTAATTATTTGACGACACCAACCTGCTAGGAAAGGAGGTGTTATCTTTGGCTGGGCATAATGATGATGGGGTGATAGGTGGAGCAATCGGTCTCTGCCAAAATGCATTTCTAGCCTAATCCCACCTGAAGAAATGAGAGGGAGAGACTGTATTTCCTTCCCAAGTGGTGGAGGTGAGTTTCCTGGAGGATGAGAGTAGAGAAAACAGTGTTCAATTGTTCCAAAGAAAGAGGCTGGTATGCTTGCATAACTGATCTCATGTTTTGGGTATTAATAGGGCTTAACATGACTGTGGTTGCTTTTGTTTCTCATTTCTTTCCTTTATTACAGCTAATGCTTGCTAGGAATGATCTAAGTTACCTATTATCTTCTTTCACTAAGCATGGAGGGGAAGAAAAAAAAAAAACGCTGCTTCTGTTCTTTTGCCCCAGAAACAATGAATCAACCAATAAGTACTTATTGAGCTTCTAGAATTTATTCATTTATTCATGCATTTATTATTCAGGCATTCATTTATTCGTTGTCTCACTTCTTCCAAAAGTATATCCATTGGGCTTTTACTTTGTACTGTGTTCTGCGAATGTTAACGCATCCTACACATGATCTCAGGCCCCACTGAGCTCTTGTTTAGTGTAGAGAGAGACAAGCATTGAAAAGACTGCAACACAGTGCAGTAGATCCTGAGAAAGAAGTAAGCTCAGGGTGCTAGGAGAGCCCCCCTGGCCAACTGCCACTCAGGGAGGACATGGCCCCTGGATTGAACCAATCGCTATGATGGATGATGTGGCACTTTCCATCAAAACATTCGATAATTGTTTTTAATAGTTTCTTATTTTGAGGAGAGAACACAAGTGAGGAGGGGCAAAGGGAGAGGGAGAGAGAGAATCTCCAGCAGGCTCCACACTCTGCACAGAGCCTGATGTGGGGCTTGATCTCATGACCGTGAGTTCATGACCTGAGCTGAAACCAAGAGGTGGACGCATAACTGACTAAGCCACCGAGGGACCCCTCCATCAAAACATTCAGAAAACAATGAATGCTTTTTCTTGGAACCATACCTCATTCAATGCTTAAGGTGGCAAGGATCTGCAGGCATTTTGAGGAGAGGGGGTGTCCATGAGGCTGGAGCAGAGAGCAAAAGCTTTTGGATAAGATATGTCTCAAGAGGATGTTGGTGTTAGAGGTGTTTAGAGGTGTCAGAATGGCATTTCAGTGTGGGAGCAGTTTGAACAAAGGCATGGCATGTGCTGAATTTCTGAAGTTAGATAGATATTATTTCTACAGTACCTTCTAATGTCTTGTTCTCTGGTCTTAAAACAACCACAGAATAAAGCTCAGCAACTTCTTGTCCTGTGTAGCTCTTCACCAAAGACAGGGTACAGAAATGGACAATGGCAGAGTTGTGTTTAATGCTGCTAAGCTTTCCATTTTGAGTTGGCAGCCTCAGCGTATAATTTTCTCAGATAGAAAATCTCCTGGCTTGGGATTCTTCCAGAAATTACTTTCCCCCAATTAGATTCTAGTTTGATGCAATCACTGCTTGAAAATTGTCTCAAATTGAAACCATCTAATAGCCATTTTTGGAACGAAGACGATGGGAGAAATTCAATACACCACAGATAGTCCACTCATGGAGCGTGTGATCCGAGAACAGGCAAAGAGCAGATGCTCAGCGTGTCTTGTCTTGCACACAAAGTGTCAGCAACCTTCACAACAGGGTGGTCTCATCCAGCAGGTGCTTTTGTTAGCTCAGCACAAATCAAATCGAGCCTTTAGAGGGAGTGCAGTTTGACTGTATTTTAAGAAACCAGACTTGGCATGTTCATCAGCTGCTTTTCTTTCTCTTCGTCTTATAGGCATATTCCAGATAGGCTGACCAAAGGGTTCGAAGGGATTGGCCACATCCTGGTTCCCCACACAGTGGCTGAGCACTGTGGAGACAGGGCTGTCTGGACTGATGAGTGCTACAATCCACAGAGGCTTATTATATACTTGAATGGATGGATTGGTTGGTGACTGTTACTGAGCCGGAATATCCCCTCCTCCATAGCAGGCTAGGCTTATCTTCTTCCAAGTAGTTCTCCTTAGGTGCTGTGTGGCACTTTGGTGATGATGTATGGCATTCTTCTGGGACTTTGTCTTGACTTCATTTGTGAATAAATACTGGCAGGTGATGTAGGTAAGTTCCATGGGAACAGTTGGTCCTTTCTGGTCGTAGCTTTTAGACTTCATTAGGTAGGACCAGAGCAGCCATTTTTATGTGGTAAATTTTCCCCCACTGCTGAGGTGATTGCTTTCTGAGCATTCTGCCTGGTACCCCAGGTATGAGGTTTCGCCAGTGACTGGAAGGAACATAGACTCTTCCTGGCCTTGTGTGACTTTCATGTGTTATTTCATCTACCCCTTTGGGGTAGTTCTATTCTTGGCCCTGCTGGGTGGGAGTGAGGTTCCTGGGCAGATCTCTGTGACACTCCTTCTAATAGTCAATCTAATAGCGATCTAGTAGGTGTAGCTTTTTCCTCTGACACTTTGCCACCTTAAATTTCTCAAACCCCCAAACCCATGTTTATAATCTGGCATAACTGAGGACATTTGCCTTGGATTCTCCCTTCCCGGGATGTGATCTGGAATCTCTTTCCAGGTACTAAGCTGGAGCAATGGTGGGACTCCTCTTATTTGTTTCCCTTCTCTCAGGAGTCACTGTCCAAGCTGCCTGTTGTTTGATGTCTAAACCATTGTTTCATGTTTTTTCTTAATGTTTTAGCTTTTTGATGGGAGAGTATAAATCTGATCTGTTACTCCACCTTGGTTGAAAGCACTAGTCAATGCATAGAAATTTATGTAAAACAACAATTCACCAAAGTATCATTGCTTATGAAGAGTCATTGGAAATAGGCAAAAAGCAAGACAAAATCAGAAAACAGGAGATGGTGTGATTGCAGTTTCATGTAACGTGTGTTGTGGTATCTGTATAGTGTGATACCATATAGCTACTAAAAATCACATTTCTGGGGTGCCTGGATGGCTCGGTCTGCTAAGTCTGACTCTTGATCACATGATTGTGAGTTCAAGTCCTGCATTGGGCTCTGGGCTAGGTGTGAAGCCTACTTTAAAAAAAAAAAATCACATTTTCAAAGAATATTTACTGACCTAGAGATGTATTTGTAGTATTACACTTATTAAAAAGGGCATATGTAAATTTATTTTTATGACTTCAATTTTATAAAAACATATTTATATGCATTATAAGTGTATATCTTAAATATAATTTACATATATGTTAATATATAATATATATTAAATTAATACAGATTAAATTCTATAACTGTATTAATTTCACATATATATGTGCATTATATAATGTATATATAAAATATAAATAATTAATGTATAATATATAAATATATATGAATTAAATGTATATAAATGTAAACATAGTTTATGTAAATATATATTTTATAACATATTTTAATATGTATGTTGTTAAAAGGCACATATATATGGTTTTTAATATAATGGATCAAATTTAGAGAAAGAAAGACTTAAAAGAAAATACATGAAAATGTTAGCAGTGCTATTTTTCTGAATTTTTACAATCAGTATATAAGAACTATCAAACTTTTCAAAAGTAAGAATATCAATAAAGAACCAGCAAAGGTAAATCTTACTGTAAGTCAAGATATTTATTGGGGAATCCATTGTTAATGAACATCATCATCATCATAAATATAAATAGCCTTCTTTAGACAGGCACTATTCCAAGTATTTTTTATATATTAATCATTTAATCTTCACAATACCCTTTAAAATAGTAATAATTATGTCTCCGTTAAAGAAACGGAGGCACCGAGAGTTCAAGTCACTTTCTCCAATTACCGGATGGCAAAGCCAGAATGTGGCCCGAAGCAGGCTGGGTCCAGAGTCTGTCTTAATCATCATGCTGTGCTGTCTCGTTCCCTAAAGCTATGGGGTCAGAAAGGTCTGGAAAGATTTCCTGAGCAAGTCTGGGGAAAGAGCCCAGGTGACCGAAAGACCACGGTGTCGGCAAGAAGACTGGGAAATACTCAACGACAAGAGAGAGCTCTGTGTCTGAAAAACACTGGGGATCGAGCAGGTGGCCACGTTCTTGCCAGATATGTCCTGGGCCAGGCGGCTCATGTCAGAGAGCCACAGTCTGAGCCCAGAGCTACCTGTTTCACCTGGGCTTTTCCAGCTCTAAGCAGGTGCTTCTCACCACATGATCGTTGGCCTGACATCTAGGGATTGAAGACCTAACTTTGTTTTCTTGCAGCCTACCGCACTAGACAGAAGAAAGATGTGGAGGTGGGGGAGGAGGTCTGTCAAAGGTTGGCACCCCACAACTGAGGTCGTTTCCCTTCAGCCAATCCCCCTTCCAGAGCCCCAGAGCCCATGCTCCTCAGCAGTTCGAAACAGGGAGAGAGAGGGCCGACACAGACTCTGCAGAATGTCCATGTAGGTAGGGCTTCCTGTACATGGACACCCTGGGGTTATTATCGCTTTGGGTATATGAGATCACTCAGAATGGAATGCCTCATTATAGGTTTAAACCCAAGCTATAAATCAAACATTTCTCCTTTAATAGAAGGAAGTTTCATATTATTTTCAAGAACACCTGGTGCAAAGTGAGGTAATCTTATATGGTAAGGAGGATGCATAACTTAAACCGCATTGCCATAAATTTCTTTAACCTGGAAGGCAGCCTTTAAGGCTATCTGCATACATGATGTGTCTGATTTTTTCCTTGAATAATGCGTGAAGTGTTTTAAACAGACCAGCAAATTTGCAGAGTTCTAACCCCTCCCTTGGATTCTGCCTTGCTTTCTGCATGCAGACAAGTGTCGAAAATTACTGAGGATTGCTTTCCTAATTTGACTAAATGCTCTTTTTTCCATCCAGAGAGATCTTGTTGACAATTATTTCTTCATTCTGTATCCCAAACTTCCAGTTTGCAGAGGTAGAAAAATCAATATGAATAGCTTAGTGCTGACAAATGAGGCTCCAATTACCAATACTTGTATGCAACATGGCAAAGATTTTCACCCAGTTAACGCTGTTTTCTTTTCTTAATGGTGTTTGGCATAGGTGGGCTTAATTACTATTCACAACTATATCTGTAAGCATGGTTTTCCTCTGTTTCCTTCCAAATGTTTTATTGATTTTAAAATGAAATTATTTTGGGTCATCTGGGTGGTTCAGTTGGCTAAATGTCTGACTTCAGCTCAGGTCATGATCTCACAGTTCAAGCCCATATCGGGCTCTGGGCTGACAACTCAGAGCCTGGAGCCTGCTTCAGATTATGCGTCTCCCTCTCTCGCTGTCCCTCCCCTGCTCATGCTCTGTCTCTCTCTGTCTCAAAAATAAACAAACATTAAAAAATAATAAAATGAAGTTATCTTGAGATTAGAATCAACAACTTTTTTAACATAAGACTCTTTAGGTTTATCAAATAAGGACATTTTCATTTTAGATTTTGTATTCTCTTCTTGGATCAGATAATGAAGCATTGGAGAAGCATCCCTCAATGGACACGAAAGACCAGATACTAGTCTTTTAATAAAGCCATTAACATTCTGATGCTAGGTTGAGTATATCCACTGAGGTATTAGCCAGTGCTTGTCAACTTGAAAAGTTGGAAACGTGACTCATCGGACAATCTGCTAAAACGAAGATTCTGTTTCAGTGGGTCTGGGAGACCAAGAATCTCACAGTTCGAAAACACTCTCAGCTGATGTGAATGTTTCTGGTCATCAAGTTTGACACTTGAATATTTGTATCAGTTAGGGTCCGGGCAGAAACAGATGGCATACTCAAATTGGAAATTTGAGGGAAGACTAATTAAGGGCTTATTTATAAATGTGTGGGCATCATTTAGAAAAGTAGCAAGAGATGGCGCGGTGCCCCTGGGCTAGTAGCACCTGGAATGCAACACGAACTCTAGATTTCAAGGAGCAAGGACAGAGAACAACCCGGAGAGGGATAACTGGACTGAGAGTGACCTTGGCCTTCAGTGAGGGGACTGAGGCAACCCATAGTGACCCTGCTGGGAGAACAGGTGCAAAGTGGGAATATATATCCCACCTCACTCTCCTCCCACCCTCCTGCTCACCTGCCAGTGCTTCCCATTATCCAAATCCAACCAAAAGCAATAGGGCAAGGGAGGTTGATGTCACCCACACCAAAGAACCCACCAGGGCCCCGAGCAAGATGGAGAAGGAGAAAGTAGAGTGGGAAAGACAGCATGTTTTACTCAAATCCATAGGTACTTTAAACACATCTACCATATTTTGTACAATAGTACTGGTTATAAGTGATGTCATTTTTTATGTACCACTAAGGGGGAAAATGCTGCCAATTTAACCTCCATTATGCCATTGATTGTAAAATGGACCCTGATTCTGAAGATGAAAACATTTTTTTAATGCATACCTTAGAATTGGTGACATTCAGCATTATTTTTCTTAAACCCTGTCCAACACCAACGGGAGGAAAGAGCAGTGTGAAACTTTCATTGTTGGAGCAACTGGATCCACGATGAATTTTCATAAAACCAACATTTTCTCTCTTCCTTTGAAATAATTTAAAATTTAATTCATGTATCTGTGAGCATGATAATGCACCAAAGGGAAAACTTAAGAACAATAGGTACTGTTTATCCCCACATGTTATTGACTCTTTGGGTTGCAGGTAAGACATGTTCTTTTGTAGTTTAGAGACCAAAAAGAGGAAAAGACTGGCAGGGATCTAATATGATAAAGTCACACAAAGTTAGCCTTTGATTGTTACAATTATCTGGGTTAATATAAGAGTGAAAAAAGAAACGCATGTCGTGGAAGAAGCTGGCTTACTTTGGGGGAGATTTTATTTTGGAGTTGATTTCATTATTAATAGACACTTTTAAATAGTTTCCATTATGACGATGGTATCACCTATCAACAGATTTTCTTGAATTCCTAATATAATTGAGCCAATTTCAGAGCGAGAGTGAGATTTCCTGCTATAAAATAAATTGTAGATTTTGTTGTTTTTTTGTTTGGTTGGTTTTGTTTTGTTTTGGGGTTTAATGTCACAATTTTAAGTACCGTTTATGGTGACTTTGTAGTTAGGGTTCAAGTGGTTTACAAAAGTCATGTGCCCAAAGTTCTCATTCCCGGAACCAGGTGAAACCCACCATATATTTGTTTTTTCTGCTGTGGCTTCAATATCTTCATGAAAAGAGTAGAGAGGACTGTATTTCTTCTAAAATCCCTTCCCGCTCAGACGGCTTGGCATTGAAATAGGAAATGTTGAAAAAATTAACATAACTCTATTACTAGGTAAGAAAAACCAATAGTTTTTTTTAATATAAAAACATAGTAATGAACACATAAAGACATTTTTAAAAATAATGTTAATGGTAATATCTGGCAAAAATTTGATAGTCACCTTCAAAATGTAGGCTCCCATTTGACTGAAGACAAATGTGACTGATATTATTTGTGTGTTTTACTAGTGTGTTAGGGACACCCAAGATGACAATCTTGGTTTTGTGATTCCCTAGGAAGACGCAACACATAGCTCATGGCTATGATTTATGACCGCAAAAGGATACAAAGCCAAACCAGCAGAGAGAAAAGGTGCAGGGGACAGAGTCTGGAGGAAACCAGGCACAAACTTCCACAGGTGGAGCCACACCTAATTCCTCCAGAACGGAGTTGTGACAACACATGTGAAGTGTCTGCCAGGGAAGCTCCTTGGAGACTGGTGGCCCGAGGTTTACATTGGGACTGCTCACATAGATACCCTCTGCTTAGCATGTACCCAAAATGTAACCCCCAGGAGAAAAGCGGGTGTTCCATATAAACCATATTGTTTGCACAGGTTAGGCACAGAGTGTCACTCATCTGTTAGCGAGTGGTGGGAATATTCCTTGGATCCAGGTCACCAGATTCTAGCCAGGAGCCTACCTTACAAACAGCTCTTTCTGAGGGGAACAGTCTCAAGCCTGTATACTAATTTTTTTCTGCACAACCTGCTTCACCAGCCTGGGGTAGACTTGAGGGTGCCTATATTTCTGAAATTATTTTTATTCATATTAATTTTTAAAGCCCATATCTACCTAGATTAGCAGAAAGTCTAGTAGCTCGCTTTGGGCCCTTTTTGCCCCAACAATCGAAATACTCCATGGGCTTACTCATTCCAGAGGGAATAGGGTACATTTCAGCTCCTTGTGGAGTACGAATGAACTCGGAAATCTCGTCCGTGGGAAGAACCCAGATTTTGTTCCTGTCGCTTCAGTGGCTTAACCCCTGATGTAAAACACAAGAATTGGCACACTATGATGTTGTCTCTATTCATTGGTATAAAAGAGGCTACAATTAATAGTAGGAGAGAAAAAGGAGATCTTTCTATCCAGTGTTAATCTCAGATGTATTTATTCCATGTCACCTCGACATAGCCTCCAAGTTCCCAGATCTTTATCTGGCTTTCAGTGATGTAGCCATGATTTTCACTGTGATCTCTCTACATATATGTACTTCCCTCATACTGAGGTGTTTTGTTTTGTTTTTTTTTTTTGGCAGCTTTTGGTATCTTTCTTTTTTTTTTTTCTTTTTAACATTTTTTTTCCAGACTGACCGGAAACCACTTCAAGTCTTCAGAGGTTATAATATCATTAATCTTCAAAAGGAAGAGGTCAACTGCCCATTCCTTTCCTTCCAGGAAACTTCTTGGCCTTCTTATAAACTTGCCTCCCCCAGAGATCTCGGAGTTCAGTCCTCCAAGGGGTATTAGATGGGACAGACATTTTTTTTTTTAAGTAGGCTCCATACCCAACGTGCGCTTGAACTCATGACCCTGAGATCAAGAGTCGCATGCTTTACCGACTGAGCCAGCCAGGCGCCCCTGGATAGGACAGCCTTTATGAAGCCAAAAACGATCCGTCACGCCATTCCTCAAGAGCAATGAATATCAACTTGTCTGTTTTCCTAACTAAGGGGGCTGTTCCCATAAGTCTTCTGAGAACAAAGATCTGCTCCAAGGTAAATAGTCTCCACGAATACAGGCCATATAGAAACCATCAGCACCTTTTACTTGGCCCCTTTTCCTAGGTTACTATACTATAAAAATAAATTGAATACAGCCTGTGAGTGTTGTTGATGAAGAGGCACTCTAGCCTTCAGTAAGATGGTGAGGTAGAAGTACTTCTCCACCATCCCCTCGGGCTGTCTCTGCCCATCTCTGTGCTACAACCATACCACCCTTCAAACATGTCCTCAGGAAAAAGGATGAGAAGTCACTGAGAACCTCACTGAGATTTAAATAAAAGTACATTTTCTCTTGTAAAAACCTTGGCATTTAAAGCCATATCTCTGATTGGATACTCAACCTCCACCTGCTAATAGAATTATCAGCGTCCAAAAGAGATATAGGCAGAACTTCGGCAAAACTCCAGAAATGAGACAATGGTTCCAAACAAGACGGACCTCACCTGGCTGCATTAATGACCTTCATGGCTTTATGCCTATTGAGCAAATTAGGTTCTAGAGAGACCACAATGTCTCTAGGAAGAGTATAAGAACTGTACTTCTTTTCAAGCTAAGAGAGCCAGAGGGATAGGGTAGGGAGAGGTAATGAGAAAGAAAAAACAAACACCAACCCAGAAGCCATCCCTAAAAATGGAAAATGATCAGAGTGGAAGGAATGTTAAATAAATATACTTGTAAAATGAACTATTAAGACTGAAAATGAGTTTGCAGCAGTAGAAAGAAGTCTTACCAACCCGCTTACGTATTAATAGTGGCGTCAGTATATTCAAAATTTATTAATGAATGAAGTACCTAAAGCATTTGTTGAATACTTACTAAGTGTTGGGCACTGTATTAGCTGTTGGAAATAATGTTGTGAACTTGGGCAGGTTTCCCACCTTCAGGAACATTGAATCTAAGTGAGAAGCAGACCCTGTTGGAGTTTCTGAATGTATGATGAAAAATGTGCAGAGAAATGCAGCTGGGTATGGAGTGAATAGCAAGGGCACTTAAACTAATCTGGGACATCAGGGGGAAATCTTACCTGAGAAAAGGACATTTAAGGAAAGAACTGAAAGATGAGTTGAAGGATGGACGGAAGGGAACTTCTTGATAAGAGATCAGCAACTAGTCGGCACAACAAAGAGAGTCTTCATGACATGGTCGGGGTGAGTGGTTGTTCAAGACCACTCATGGTCAGGAAAGGCGTGATTTGGACACATGTGGGTAGGATTTATACAGATTACACCTGTCAATGTTTACCATAGTAGAGGATTTAAAGAAAATATTTATGTAGTTATTGAAAAAATAAGCCCATTACATGTTAACATAAATGGCATGCTTTTTTTTTTTTAATGAGAAAAGCCCTGTATTTTCCCAAACAAGAAATTATGGGAAGAGTGACATCGTGTTACATTTGTGCAAGTCTCTCCAATGTCTGGCTTAGAATATGGAAGGAGTGCCATCTACTCTTGCCTTTGGTCAGTTTCAATATGTTATTTTGATCAAAGGACCTGAAAAATTGCTAGCATCACACAGACATGTAGTTAGAAAAAGACTGTTTTAATAGTCTTCTCAGACTATTATAGATATCTATAAAATGCTGCACCAAACACTTGAAACGTGGTAGTTATTAAAGGCTAATTGTAATATGGAAAATGCAGTTATATTAAATAACGTTCACACTCAGATATAGCAGAATCCATTGGTCTGTCTTATACTTTAAATGAATCTTTGGCTGTATATTATAACATCATTCATTGGTCATTGGAAATATATTGTTTCCCTGAATTCTTAAGATCTTCTAAATGTGGGCGCATTTCCTCATACAATTGTTAAGGATCACATTTATTAATATCACAACTGATACCATGGGAAAGGTCTCAAATACTGCAAAGTTAACAAGCTCACAGTGGTGGTTCAAAGTTTTCCAAAACTCTCATTTTTGCTAGGAAGCTTGAATATCATCAGTGACAACTAATACTTTTCCTCCAAGTGACAATTCTTCTCCTTCAAGTGACAGTCCCGCCCATTAAAACAAGGTCTGATGAGGGGCACCTGGGTGGCTCAGTTGGTTAAGTGTCTGACTCTCGATTTCTGCTCAGGTCATGATCTCACGTTTGTGAGTTTGAGCCCCACAACCGGCTCCCTTCTGATGGTGTGGAGCCTGCTGGTAATTCTCCTTCTCTCTCTCTCTCTCTCAAAATACATAAACTTAAAACAACAACAAGAAAGTTCTGACGAATACCTAGCTTTGAGTTACCATAGTTTGTTAGTTGTTCTTTCAAGGAAAAAGGACTGTTCTATAAAAAGAGTGATTAGTTCAGTTCACAACTCAAACAACTGCCCAAGTGGGGTTTTGTCCCCTCAGGATAGTCATCAGACTTAGATCTGCTGCAGAAGTGACTTATGTGTTCCCCTCCTTATCAGTGAATAGAATATCCAGTGACTAGTAGTAGTGCAATTTGGTGCAACTGCCTTGATTCCTGCTGAGGTGTTACTGCTTTGGTAACAAAAATGCAAATGTCAACACTGTAAAAGAAAATAATGTCTTAGTAAGATTACAAAAATTGTTTTGAGCCAATGGACTCCCTCAGGAGTTTCAGGGACTTTTGTGGGTCCACAGACCACCCTTTTCGAACCACTGCTTTGTAAGCATCCAAACAGACAAAAATAGAATATCTGCGAAGAAACAACAAAAATATCAGCTTGCCTCTGTAATGCTAAATGTGAGAATATAATGGAGCAATAGAAATTTTGAGAGATACAGTTTGTAACTCAAGACGTCTTACATATTTTTGGTAAATATATGACACTCCCTACTAAAAGGCAAATATTTCATGGAGATCAAACAAAAAAGTCATTTACATACTATTTTAAAGAGACAGATCTAAAAACAAGTGACTCAGAAAAGATAAAAAGGACACAGAAATGTATTTAAAAATCTGAAAATATAAAGGAAACAAAAATCAAAATGTTATCGAAGTATAATTCACATCAGAAATCAGTAAACAGCATGAAGACAGCTATTTTTACTGAATGTGTTTTCATTCTACAATGAAGAAACTACTGCCCTAAACTGTTATGAACCAAGTATATTACGTATTAAAATAAACACAATAAAAACAGGCCTACAAATACAAGTAGAAACTGAAAGAAAAATACTAGAAATGGTAAGTCAACATATTAAAAAAAATCTTTCTTAGATCAAGCAGGAAAGAGAGAAAGGCAGACTACAGAGCATCCAAAAAACACATGATGATTTTCTATTAGCTTTGCCTCCTGCAGCACGAAGACAGGCTCTAAGCTGTAGGGAGAGGAAATACTATCTCTCTGAGACATGAACAGTGGGGTCTATGCTTTGAGAGTAGTAGATTTATGTAAATGGTTTCCTGAGTGGGGAGTCTGATATTGAGGCTGAGATTTCACATGTGGCCTGATATATGAGCCCCGGAGATCAAGTGTATCTTGTAAACCAAATAATTTCAATTTCTTGGTTTCTCTATTTATGTCCCTGTAATTAACAAATATTCTTATAGAAACATTCCATTCTTGTTCCAGTTGTACTATCGGAAAGCTGGAGACGATCAAGAATCTGCCTTGATATCACTAGCATTTAGAACAATGCTTGGCATATGGTAGGGGCTCAATAAATATTTATTACATGAATGAATGTGTACATTTGGGGCCAGAATGAAACAGGGGCTCTCTAACTTCCAATCCTTAAACTGGCATGATGAGGAGGCTGAGAGGCAGTGAAAATCAGT